>NC_136986.1:55000-422616 GCF_032717465.1 Coenobita brevimanus
CAATTCTGTAAGACTCGAAGTTTCAGCCAAGTTGTCCTTTGGCGCCAGGTACCTACGGAAGCATGGTCACTCTCTGCGGGTTAATGAGATGAAAAGTCTTTGACTCCACCTTACTGAGAACAGCTGTATGTGAAAAGCCTCCCCACGCATGAGAATTGTAATCTACACGCACGAATAAAACCCGTGTATAAAGTCAACAACTGTGCACGGGTAAAGAAGGCACGGAGTTGGCTTAGCACACCCAATCTCTTGTACTAGAGAGGTGATATGTTCTTTCCAAGATAAATCCAGATATAATGAAACCCCAAGTATGTTTAAAAATGATGCAGGATTGAACCGGATACCGGTACAATAAAAAATTAGGGGGTATTCCTGTGGAAGATTTTGTCTGGTTGATAGATGTAAGATCTGAGGTTTGATGCATTAAAAACAAGATTACGTTTACCCCACTCAGATATATGAGCCAAATCATAAGTTCGGTGTGCCACAGCCTCATCCATTTTATTTTATTTTTTTTTTTAATGCGAGGAAGAGGAGGTGGGTGGATGTGGCGTGTTTGCAGGAAGTCTGGTACAGGGGTGGATCAGCCAGAAAGATTGTTGGGAAGGACTGATAATATAAGTTGTTTTGGCAGGGGGGGACAGACGGATATGGGGGTGTTTGTGTGATGGTTGCAGAGAAATGGGTGGAATATGTTATGAATGTTATGAGAGTAAGCGATAGGATATTGGTAGTGATAACTCTATTCGGTAGAAAAATAGCTGCAATGATATCGGCATATGCTCCACAGGCAGGATTGGATGAAGGAGAGAAAGATAGATTTTGGGATGATTTAATACATGTAGTGGGTGGCATGCGGGATGATGAGATAGTGATTTTGGGAGGGGACTTAAATGGTCATGTAGGTGAAGCAGCACAAGGTTATAAAGAAGTACATGGGGGATGTGCACATGGTATAAGGAATGCGGAAGGGGAAAGGATACTCGAGTTTGGGGAGGCAACGGACATGATTGTGTGCAACACATATTTTGGGAAAAGAGACAGTAGGTTAATTACGTATGAGTCTGGGGGAAATAGCAGTCAGATAGATTATTTTCTGGTTAGGGGTGCTGACAGGAGGTTAGTGAGGGATGTTAAAGTTGTAGGAAGTGAGGAGTGTGTGTATCAGCACAAACTATTGATTTGTGATATGGTGCTTAAAGAACGAGTAATGAAAAAGAGGACTTATGTACCTAGGAGGAAAATATAAAAGCTGAAAAACCAAGTAGTAAAGGATGCCTTCTATAGCGAGATGAGGAGAGTGGTGGCTGAACAGGGAGCTGTAGACAGAGGCGTTAATGAACAGTACAGAGCCCTCAAGAACAATTTCTTGAGAGTTACTGATGTAACATGCGGTTGGACAAGAGGACCACCAAGACATAAAGTAACTTGGTGGTGGCATGAGGGTGTAGAAGCTGCAGGTAAGGAGAAAGAAGGCTTTTCCCGGAATGGAAGAAGGGTGGTAGCAAGGAGTAATAATTGGCTGCCAAGAGTAGAGCTAGAAGAGAAGTATACAGGGTGAAGTCTGAGTCACAGAGACTTTTAATTGATAACCTAAATCATGGGGAAAGGAAAAATATGATATTTAACCCATTAACTGCTCTATACAGCCTGGGCTGCTCCGAGTGCTACTGCTCAATACAGCCCTGGCTGTGCACGTGAATTTTGAATATAGTGCCATGTTGACCAAGGCCGACCCATACAAGCATGTCTGAGCCTTCAAAACCGAAACCGAAAAAGAAAACGAAAACGAAAACCATACATTCCAATAGGGAATCAAACACTTCGATGTTTATCCGTGGCTTTACCAAGGTAAATATCGAGCTAATATTTCGTTACTATATACTTTGGCATGTGTTCTCTCATTTCCCAAGACAAAAGTTGGCCTTTGGGAAATTTCATTTTTACCCCTATGTCTGCGCACCACGAACACCTCCGAAAAACCGCCATGCACAGTTAACGGGTTAAGGTGGCAAATCAGATGAAGAGGGAAAATCGGTATATTATAGGTGAGCAGTGTGTGAAGAATGATGAAGGAAGGGTAGTGGTGAACAGGGAGGATATTAAAGATGCATGGAGAGAGCATTATAGCCGGTTGTTGGATGAGGAGTTTGGGACAAGGAAGGTTTGGAGCCAGCAGATCCAGTGTTTGGCCCTTTGCCTTTGATTGATGCTGCTACTGTGAGTGAGGCAACAGGCAGGATGAAGGTGGGGAAGGCAGCAGGTGTGTCTGGGTTGACTGCCGAAATGTTGAAGGTATCAGGAGATATAGGGATGGGGTTAGTCATTGACCTGATAAATATGATTATTTTTGAGTATGTTGTCCCAGATGATTGATTGAAGAGTGTAACTGTAAATGTGTATAAAGGGAAGGGTGATGCCCCGGAAACAGTAAATTATAGAGGTAAAAAGCTTTTAACTCAGATAATGAAGGAAATTGAGAGAGATTTAGAAGGTATGATAGAGTAAGAGTGAATATTGATGAGATGCAGTTTGGGTTTATGCCAGGTAGGGGGATCACTGATGCCATATTCATTTATCGACAGTTTCAGGAAAAATATGTTGGGAAGAAAAAGGATCTGTATTTTGTTTTTGTGATTTGGAAAAGGCCTTTGACAGAGTTCCTAGAGAGGTAGTGAAGTGGGCAATGAGAAAGCTTGCCTTGGAGGAGTGGCTAGTTAGGATGGTTATAGCTATATATGTGGGTGCTTGCACCCAGGTAAGAGTGAATGGAGATTAGAATGATGAGTTTTCCGTGAATGTTGGTGTGCATCAGGGGTCAGTTTTGAGTCCCATGTTGTTCTTCATGGAAGTTGAATCATTCTCACGTGACTTAAGAAACGGACTCCAGTGGGAGCTATTGTATGCTGATGATTTGGTGTTGATTGCAGAGAACGAAAGGGAGCCGGAGGAAAGGTTTAGGAAGTGGATAGATGGTATGGGGCACAAGGGCTTAAGGGTAAATGCAGATAAAACAAAAATGATGATATCTAGGGTTGGTGGCGGTACTGTCATAGACGGGAGAGAGTGGCCATGTGTAGTCTGCGACAAGGGTGTGGGAAGTAATTCCATCTTTTGCGGTGTTTGTGATAAATGGGTGCACAAGAGATGTAGTGGTATCAGAGGTAGACTGCGAAATAATGCTGATTTTTAGTGTACGGCGTGTCGGGGAGAGCAGGTAGAGATTGTCAGATGTGAAAGGATTGAAGGTTGTGAATCTCTTGAGTGTGTGGAAGAGTTTTGTAATTTGGGAGACATGTGTGCTGGAGGTGGGGCTGCAGCTAGCTCTGTGGCTAGGGTGAGAAATGGTTGGAAGAAGTTCAGAGAGCTGTTGCCTCTCCTGACATTGAGAGGACTCTCCCTGCGTGCTAACGAGTCTTTGTATGCAGTTTGTGTTAGGAGTGTAATGCTGTATGGCAGTGAGACCTGGGCAGTAAAGGAGGAGGATATTCTCCAGCACAGACGTACAGAAATGACAATTTTAGGTGGATGTGTAGTGCGTCCCTGCGTCTAAGGTCTGGGGGGGCTGGGTTTACGAATGAAGAGTTTAGAGGTAAGATGGGACTGGAGTGTATTGGTGTTGTGATGAGGAGAGGTAGACGGAGATAGTTTGGACATGTGGAGAGGATGGGGTATGATAATTGGGTGCAGAAGGTGAAAAGTGTTAATATTGGGTGTGGGGTTATGAAGGGTAGACCAAGAAAGACATGGGACGAGGTCATTTTAATGTGACCTCAGGGTTAAGGGACTGAACAGGGAGGCTGCAGTGGACTGTGCTGCATGGAGAGCCGCCATTAGGTGACCAAGGCCGACGCATGCAAGCATGTTGGAGCCTTTAAAAAACGAAATGAAACGAAACGAAGAAGGAACCAAAGGTTAAGCACACAAAACGTTCTTTCCAAGAAAAATTACAGATTGAGTCAAATTCAAGATCCATTCATTTTGAGATACCTGGACACACTGTGTTTGAAAGACTGGAGATCACAGGAAGTAGAAAATACAAAGGGGGAGACAGTTCCAGAGTTGACCTGTTGCATAAATGAATGACTGGGAGTAAAAGTTAACTCTTGCATTAGAGAGTTGGAGAGAAAAGGAATGAGAGTTTGTTGCTAGATGGGTGCTACACGCTCGTCGAAGAGGTGGAGGGATGCAAGCAGACAGTTTGGAAGAGCAGTGGCCATTGAAGCAGTGATAGAAAACAGATATAGAGGCAACAGTGCGGTAAAGAGACAGGTTGAAGGGAGCCAGTAAGAGGAGGAGACTTGATGAGATGAATAGACTTTGACTCCACACTATTGAGAAGAGCTGTATGTGGGAAGCCTCCCCACACATGAGAGTTATACTCTAAACAGGGGTGAATAAAACCCGTGTACAAACTCAACAACTGCCCAAGGGCAAAGAAGACACGGAGTCGGCTTAGCACACCTCATCTCTTGGAAGCAGATTTTACAAGAGATGCAATATGATCTTTCCAAGATAAGTTCCATGCGAATGAAACCCCAAGCATGTTCAAGGATGATGCAGGATGGAGCTGGATATTATTAAACATTAGTGGGTACTCCTGTGGAAGATTTTGATGGGTTGATAGGTGTAAAAACTGAGTCTTTGATGCATTAAAAAAAAACATTATTTTTACCCCAGTCAGAGATACGAGCCAAGTCAGACATTAGGTGTGCCATAGCCTCAGCCTTTGTTTGTAGAAGTAACTGCTGAGATGAACGTTGCTGAAACCGAATGGAAAGGTGAAGGGTGGAATCATCAGAGTATGAGTGAATGGGATTAGATGAATAGGTTAGATCATTGATGAATAAAAGGAAGAGAGTTGGTGATAGGACAGAGCCCTGAGGAACACAACTGTTGATAGATATAGGAGAAGAATGATGGCCGTCTACAACAGGGGCTATAGCACGACCAGAAAGGAAGCTATAGATGAAGGCACAAATAGAAGGACAGAAACCGTAAGAGGGCTTTTTGGAAATTAAAGATTTATGCTAATCTCAATGAAAAGCCTTTGAGATGTCAAGTGCAATGGCAAAGCTTTCGCCAAAGTCCCGAAAGGAGGATGACCAAGAGTCTGAAAGGTAGGTGAGAAGATCGCCAGTGGAGCGTCCCTGACGGAACCCATACTGACAATCAGAAAGAAGGTTGTGATAGGAAATATGCTTTAAAATTTTTCTGTTAAGAACAGACTCGAAAACTTTTGAGACACAGGATTCTGAAGCACTTGCGCGATAGTTAGAGGGTTGGGAATGGTCACCCTTCTTTGGGACTGGCTGAATGAGAGCAAATTTCCAGCAAGAAGGAAAGGTACAAGTTGACAGACAAAGATGAAAGAGTTTATCTAGGCAGGATGTATGTACAGAAGCACAGTTCTCGAGGACAACATGGTGCTCCATCAGGCCCATATGCCTTGATAGTATTGAAACCAGTGATGGCACAAAGTACAGCAGCCAAAGAAATTTTAATGTCAGCCATGAGGACGTCTGAGGGGGGGAAGTGATGGAGGAACAGCACCGGAATCATCTAAGGTGGAACTGGAGAAGGTCTGAGCAAAGAGATCTGCTTTATCAGTAGAAGAAATAGCTACAGAGCCATCAGAGTAGAAAAGAGGAGGGAAGGATGAATAGGTAAAGCTGTTAGAAAGGTTTTGGCAACGTGCCAGAAGAAGCGGAAATAATACGAGTTTAAGAGTTGATAGCATTTAGTACTGATGAAATTATTATTAGTAGAGTGAAGAACAGACTTAGCATGATTCCGGGCAGAAACAAAAAGATGTGATTCAGGGGTGGGTTGGCTCAGGTATCTTTTATAGACTCTGTCCTTGCTGCGGACAGCATTAGAACAAGCATGATTAAAAGAAGGCTAATGAGAAAGGAATGTATGCTTCCATGCCCGATAGAATAACCTCCGTTATGTGGAAGGCACACTCAGATGGCTCCCGGCCATGGAAGCAATAATCATTTTCGAGAAAATCAAAGACGTACTGGCTGAAGGCCTCCCAATCCAGAGCTCCAAAGTGTCACAGATGACGTTTCTTTGGAGGATCCACAGGCCATACCGGAGCGATAGGACAGGTTAAGGTAATAAGGTGATGATCAGGGGAGCCCAACAGAGAGAAAAGAATAACAGTGTAAGAAGAAAGATTAGTTGTATGGAAGAGGTCAAGTATGTTGGAGCTCTCTTCAAGGTGGTCAGGGATACGCGTACTGTGCTGTACAAGCTGCTCTAGGTCATTAAGGATAGAAATGATATAGGCTTGTTCACCAGGTAGATCAGTGAAAGGAGAGGAGAGCCAAAGGCGATGAACATTGAAATCTAGAATGGAGATTTCAGAGAAAGGAGAAATGGATGGAATGTGTTCCATCGTAGAAGTAAGATAGTAGAAGAACTTTTGATAGTCAGTAGAATTAGGAGACAAGTAAACAACGCTGAAGTAACCTCTGAAATGGAAGCTGCGGTAGGTGAATGGAAAGATGGAGGGTGGAATCATCAGTGTATGAGTGGATAAGATCAGATATTAAGTTTATAAGTTCATTGATGAGTAAAAGGAAGAGAGTTGGTGATAAGACAGAAACTTGAGGAACACCACTATCGATAGGTCTAGGAGAATGACGGTGGCCGTCTACAACAGCAGCAATAGAATGAGCAGAATGAAAGCTAAAGATAATAGAAAGATAGGGAAAATAGAAACCATAAAAGGGCAGTTTGGAAATTAAAGATTTATGCCAAAATTAATTATTTATGCCAAACACGATCGAAAGTCTTGTAGATGTCAAGTGAAATGACAAAGTTTTTTCCAAAGTCCCGAGAGGAGGACGACCAGGAGTCCGAAAGGTAGGTGAGAAGATTGCCAGTGGAACATTCCTGGCGATTCCCATTCAAATGATCAAAAGCAAGGTTATGATAAGGAAGATGCGTAAATTATTTTTTTGTTAAAATTAGACACCAAAACTTTTGAAATACATGATGTTAATGTAATTGGTCGATAGTTAGAGGGCTGGTCACCATTCTTTGGGACAGACTGAGTGAAAGCAAACTTTCAGTAAGAAGGAAAGGTATAAGTTTACAGACAAAGGCAAGAGTCCATCTACAAAAGCACAGTTCTTGAGGACAACAGGATGGATCCCATCAGGCCCATATTTAATACTGAGGCTGGTGATAGCAGAAAATACATCACTTGAAAACATTTAAATTTCAGCCATGAGGAAGTCAGAAAGGGGAAGTGATTGTGGAACAACACCGAAACCGTCCAAGGTGGAATTGGAGGAGGAAGTCTGAGAGAAGAGTTCTGTTTTATCAGTAGAAGAAATAGCTACAGAGCAATCGGAATGGAAAAGAGACGGAAGGATGATGAGGTAAAGTTGTTAGAAGGGTTTTTAGCATGGTTCCAGAAGGTAGCATGGTTCCAGAAGGAGCAGGAATAATTGTAGTTTGAGAGTTCAGAGCATTTTGTACAAATGATATTAATTTTAGCTGAGCGAAGAACAATTAGCTCAAGTCTGAGCAGGAACTTAAAAGAGACGAGATTCAGGAGTGGGTTGACTCCAGTACCTTTTGTAGGCCTTCTCTTTGTTGTTAGAAAGAGTGTGAATAAACAATTTTTTTTTTTTTTTTAGCAATAGTCTGAGGACATGAGAAAAGAATGTACGCTTCCATGCCCAACGAAATAACATATGTAATGTGCAAGGCACACTCAGATTGCTCCCAGCCAATGAAGCAATAATCATTCCAGGGATAATCAGAGAAGTATTGTCTGAGGGCATCCCAATCTGCATCTCCAAAGTGCCACAGCCACCGCTTCTTTGGAAGGTCCATAAGTCTTACTGGAGCGGTAAGACAGGTTAAGATGATGATGTTGCGACTTGAGGAGCCCAGTGGAGAGGAAAGATTAACAGTGTAAGCTAAAGAATTAGTTGTAAGGAAGAGGTCGGGTATGTTGGAGCTCTCTGCAAGATGATCAGGGATATGGGTAGGGTGCTGTACAAGCTGCTCTATGTCATTAAGGATAGAAAAGATGTAGGTTTGTTCACAAGGTGGATTAGTCAAAGGAGAGGGGAGACAAAGGTTGTGGTGAATATTTGAAATCTCCTAGAATGGAGATTTCTGAGAAATCAGAAATCGATAGAATGTGTTTCATCTTAGAAGTAAGACAGTTGAAGAGCTTTTCATAGTTAGTAGACTTAGGGCATAGGTAAACAACATAGATATATTTACTCAGAGAATGACAGGAATGCGGAAGCCAGGGTAGAGAATTCAGAAGATTAAAGTTCAGGAACACGAGCAAGATATTTCGGTGTGTACATCTACACAAAACCCACCTTTGGCTTTGAAATGAATGTAGGAAGGAAGGAGGATACTGAGAAGGGTTTGCTATCGGTCGCCTCAGCCAACTGGGTCTCGGTTAGGAAGAGAAGGTGAAGTTTACAGGAGGAGAGGTGGGGCTCAACAGAGAGAAAGTTGGAGGAGAGGCCGTGAATGTTGCAGAAAGGAAGAAGTGAGTCAGATTGTGGTTAAAGGTATCTCACTGGGTCGTCACCGGGAGAAGGGCGGATGGTTGGGGTTTTGATATCCCCCCCCCCCTCGGGGACTCCGCAGCTTGGTAGATATTTACAATTTTTCGTTTGTAATACTTTTAATAGGAAGTGAAGTGTGTAATGGGCATGTAGTTTGGTGTTGACAGTTAGAGGAACTTGTATTGGAGAGCATGTGGCCTATTCTCTGTGTTACTGAAATACAGCAAAAGTTCAGCAAAGGGGGATGGTCAGGAGCTAGTCCCGAGGGCTGATGAAATGGAAGCTCCAGCACTCCCTGTGTCTGCTATACATGCCAAAAATTTACAAGCTTCAGTGCTGCATATTTGTTTGGTTATAGATAAAGACCTGAGGAAGGCCATACGCACCACATGGACATCACTTTAGGTTTGGTAAAGGAAGCGCGTGCTCAGTTTCAACTACTCATTAGAAATTTATTCACGTTCTTATATATAAAGTGAAACATTGTGTGCCAACAAAGAAATGCAAAAGAATTTAGACTGAACCACTGGAATGCACTTAGACTTTCAAGTGAAGAGGCACAGCCTCAGACACTAATTGTCTTGTTAGAAATATGCAGTGTTTTTAAGATAAAAGTTTAGACTTTGGATGGATCTGCTTACAGGCTAAATTAGGTATTTGACACGATAACATTTAGGCTTGAGGAGAAAGCACAACCTTAATCCTTGACCCCCCTCCCCCCCCCCGAAATATAAAGACTAATAACATTTAGGCTTGAGGAGAAAGCACAACCTTAATCCTTGCCCCCCCCCCCCCCGAAATATAAAGATTAATAGTTTTCAAGGTTCAGGAATGTCATATCGCCTTAAATGTCGGGACTGAGTATCCCAACCCCAGGATTGTACAGTTCTGATGAACAGAAAAGGATCAGATGAATGGATGAAATGATATTGTTAGGAATCTACATTATCATAATAAATTATAACTCATAATAGATAGCAACATAAATGTGTAGTCTTAAAAGTAACATGATAGTCAAGCCAGGTATGGGAAAGGAAATGTGTTTGCAGATTTTAGGAAAGGAATGCCAGATGTGCAGTGTGTCATCGGAAACACTACATACACACAGACACACAGGCTTCTAGAAACTTTCACACATGTCCAGTACACGTGACACAAGCCCTCCTAGACAAGAAAGGAGGAATTCGACTGGCAGAAGGAGGCCAGTGACAGGGGCGAGAGGTTGTGAGAGGTTGTAGAGAGAGAGAGAAGGGATGAGGGGTCTAGTGAGTAGTTAGCATATAAATGCTCTTGTGTTTTGTGTTACACGCCGTGCTCAACTTGAGCTTTACCTTTGAAGATAATAAACTACAATCAAGACCCAGTATCCGTTTTTAACTTCTGTCATTAACTACGAGGGAAATGAAGTTGTTTCCCCACATATCTACTCACTATTCACTAGATTTTGGCTACGACTACTATATAATCAATCACAAGACGGACATATTATTTTTGGTGGCGTGAATGTACGAGTCAACGCCTATGAGCCAAAACTTCTACAATCAAGTAACCACAAGCGAGTATACTCCCACAACGAGTAAATCACAGGAAGAAAGGACTAAGAATACATCAAGAAAGAAAAATAAAACAAGCAAATGAAGAGTGAGTAATGACTCACAACCACCTGACCCCACTATTTTGACCAACCCCCTTCTCTGTTTTATCACCACACTGACATAGAGGTGAAGAGATCGTACAACCCAAGCAAAAAACACCATGCACCTCTCACCGACTACTTGTTACTCATCTTTACTCACACATTCCTACTCATACTCATTTATTCTCAACAATTACTGAGTGAGAATTCGACGTTGTATGGTAAGGTTCTAGTAGGACTGAGGCTATTCCGCACTTCAATCAACCCTGATATCTAACCAAACCCTGGAGTTTATGAGGGTGATATCATCTATCAACACAGCCCTGAGTTTCAGAGAGTGACATCTTCTATCAACACATCTCTGAGTCTCCGAGACTGACATCATCTGCCTTTCAAGGGGAGATTATACTGATAAGAAACGAGATTTGCCAGTTAGGTGGTCGAAAAGCATCTCGATATTTCCCAGTGTTTACGTTGGCTGGGTCCGGTACGAGTCAGAGTTGCCAGTTAGCCTGCTGTTTGTGAGCGTAGATATTTCGTAAGTTATGCATTAATTTTTGTGCTCTTATTCGCTATAATTATTTATGTGACTGCGTGTTAAATTATGTCATTAAAGTTCGTAAAGTAAATGATTTAGTATTATGTGATCTAGGAAAGCATTGGCATGTTTCGGTTGTCTCTGAATTGGCAACTGTTATTCTCGTAGAATGTAGACGTTTCTAGTAAAATGCAAGTTTATATAAAGTTGGGGAGAGGCAGGGCAGCTTCAGTCGGGTGTCAAATCAGTTTGAGTGAAGTGCCGTCGGTTTTGGTGTAGTGCAGTGTCAGTGAAGTTTGTTTATTTTTGGTACTTGTGAAAACAGAGGCAAACAATGACGGGTTACAGAAGTTTGTATATCATTGGTACTTGAGAAAAGAGTGAAGTGTCAAGCATTAAGTGTAATAATTGTGAAGTGTTGTTAAGCATTAAGTTTAATAGCAGTAAAGTGTGTATAGCTCCAGTGCTTGCGAGAACAGTGAATTTGGAAAGAATTACGTGAAATTACTTGGAAAATAAAGACAGTGAATTTTAAGAAGCCAGTGTTTATCTTCGCCTCAGCTGATCTTGTGTACTGCACACCTAAAGTTTGACCATAGGAAGAACAACTCGCTGTGCAACGGCCTTCCTATACCGAACTATTGTTGTTGGAGCCTGTGGCAGTGTGGGGTGCTGACGTAACACTGGTGTCAGGAGTGTGGGATTATTTAGGGCTGCAGTGAGCCTAACCTGCGACATGGAAGCAGAAGGTGACAGGTGTGAAGACACGATCTCGAGCTGGGCAGGAGGAGGAAATTTCCTGGCAAAAATTGTGAATCTAATACAAGCACAGAGTGTCCAAATGCAAGCACAGAGTGAAAAACTAGATGCACAATGTGAAGAGCACAAAGAACAATTGAAAGCACAAAGTGAAAAACTCCAAGAACAATTACAAGCACAAAATGTTCAGTTACAAGCAGAAAGTGTCCAAGTACAAGCACAGAACGAAAGACAGAAAAAGCCTGAAGAACAATTACATGCACAGAAGAAAGAAATAAAAAAACAATTGCAGGCACTGAACGAAGAATAGAAAGAACATTATGAACAGCTTCAGAAGGCACTACAGAAGCAACAGAGGGAATTACAAATGAAGATGCAAGGACAGCTGGATGCTTTCATGGGGGAAATGAAGGAAGAACAGGAACAATTGAAGGAGGAGGTATATGCTGAGCTACAGCAGCAGAAGTATGAGGTAAGCAATACTGTGATACAGTGTAAACAGGATGTAGACGAACAGTTGAAGACAGTTAGTGAGGAAATAGTAATGGAGTGCAAACAGCATGTGGAGAAACAGCTGAAGATTAGTGAGGGGATTGTGATGGAGTGCAGACAGCATGTAGATAGCCAGCTTAAGCATATAGCTGACCATGTTCAGATAATTAGTGAGAAAATTGAGGCAGTAGAGAAATATTGCACTGCTGAGCCTCAGGTTGGTGTACAGGGAGCATATGAAAGGAATGGACACCGTATGGTGAATCTTGATGGATCGCATGCATCTAAAGGTAGCATTACAGGGTTGAATAATCAGAATGCAGAAGGTTTAAGTCCTGGCCTTAATTATGATGCCCCAATTTTTAGGCTCCAAACCAGTGAAGTGCATGGTTATAATGGGGGTCCAATTAAAATGAAACCTCAGGAATTTGATGGTAGATTATCTTGGGAAGCTTACCGTGCACAGTTTGAGTTACTTGCGGATCAGAATGACTGGGGTGATAGGCAGAGGGCAGTGCAGCTTGCTACTAGCCTTAAGGGTGCCGCAATGGAAGTTCTGGGTCAGATGTCAGTGATGGACAGGAACAGTTATCAGTCCCTAGTGAAGGCTGGTGATGACAGGCAACAACCAGCCAGTTTTTCCCAAGAAGCCCCACCACTAAGGAAATGCACACATACCTTGATGAATAGTGTGTGAGAAGACAGAACAGACGGCAAGGAGTGTAGTAGGAATAGGAATCATAGGAAGAAATGCCACTGTACTGTTGTGACAAGGCCAGCATCAGATGAAGACCTGAAGAGGATGTATATGGAGGATGCAGATTTACAACCAGTGCTAGAGTGGCTGCAGCGGAGTACAATGCGACCATCTTGGGAAGAAGTTCCCAGGTTAAGCCCTGAGACCAAAATTTACTGGAGTCAGTGGGACCTTCTTCGTTTGAATAATGGACTACTGGAGCATCAGTGGGAGACACCTGATGGCCGCAGCAAGTATTGGCAACTGGTGGTTCCCAAGAAGATGAGCTTCGAGATCCTGGCTGAGTCCCATAACTAGTGGGCGCTTGGGAGTGAAGAAAACCCTCAGCCAGCTGCGACAGAGGTTCTACTGGATTGGCATGCATCAGGATGTTGAAGAGTGGTGTCAGGCCTGTGATGTGTGCTTTGCCAAGAAGAGACCCAAGAAACGTGGTTGCGCCCCTCTCCAGCTGTACCAAGTGGGTGCACCGATAGAAAGAGTTGCATTGGACATTACTGGACCTTTGCCACTCACTGAGAGAGGAAACTGGTATGTATGTGTCACCATGGACTACTTCACAAAATGGCCAGAAGCCTGTGCTATTCCTGACCAAGAGGCTGTAACTGTTGCTCAGGTGTTGATTGATTAGTTTTTCTGTCGTTTTGGGATGCCACAAGAGCTACATTCAGACCAGGGTAGAAACTTCGAGTCTGCTGTGTTCTGCGAATGCTGCAAGTTATTGGGGATAAAGAAGACCAGGACGACCCCCCTAAGGCCACAGTCAGATGGGATGGTGGAAAAATTCAACTGGACCCTGGGACAAGAACTGGCCAAGTACTGTGTTGATGGACAAACGGAATGGGACCAGAAATTACCTGTGATGTTGATGGCATATCAGTCTGCATGCCATGAGTCAACTGGCTACACCCCTGCAAAACTGATATTGGGCCACGAGTTACGTTTACCCATTGACTTGGTAATGGGAAGACCACCTGGTGAAGAGTTGCCTACAGACACCACCGGCTATGCGATGCACCTGGAGGAAAGGGTGGCTGAGGTACATCATCAAGTGTGAGGAGCCCTCAAGTTTTCAGGAGAGGTGATGAAGTGCAAGTATGTTGCCAAGGCAAGTGAGGTGAGCTTCAAGGATGGTGACCAAGTTTGGGTATACAATCCTCAGCGTAAGAAGGAACAGTCACTGAAGCTGCAAAGCCCATGGGACGGGCCTTACACTGTGTTGGACCACCTATCAGACATAACGTATCGGATTCGGGGAAGCAGGAAGTCTCGCCCAAAGGTGGTACACATGAACCATCTGTGGCAGTGCAATGGGCCAGGACAATACAGCTGGGACGTCTCCGAGTAATTGTGCTCACCCACAGCCGAGGATGTTGAGGAGGATCAAGGAGCTGAAGTGCAAGAGGATGGTGGCAGCTTCCCAAGAGGAGATGCAAATCAAGAAGAGGACCAAAAGCTTCCTGGAGGAGTGAACTGTGTGGAGGAGCAAGGACATCGTCAGAAGCGGAATAGGAGAAGACCTGTGATAAGTTGAAGGATTATTTTGTGTATAGCCTAGTTAGATGTTCCATTAAGATTAAGGTTTGAGTTTGTAAACAGTATACTGTGTAGTTTTGTCAGGATGACAAAGAACTAGGGAGGGGATAGTGTTAAGAAACAAGATTTGCCAGTTAGGTGTTCGAAAAGCATCTCGATATTTCCCTGTGTTTACGTTGGCTGGGTCCGGTACGAGTCAGAGTTGCCAGTTAGCCTGCTGTTTGTGAGCGTAGTTATTTCGTAAGTTATGCATTAATTTTTGTGCTCTTTTTCTTTATAATGATTTATTTATGTGATTGCTTGTTAAATTATGTAATTTAAGTTCGTATGGTAAATGATTTAATGTTATGTAATCTAGGAAAGATTTGGCATGTTTTGGTTGTCTCTGAATTGGCAACAGTTGTTCTCATAGAATGTAGACGTTTCTAGTAAAATGCAAGCTTATATAAAGTTGGGGAGAGGCTAGGGCAGGTTCAGTCGGATGTCAAGTCAGTTTGAGTGAAGTGCAGTCGGTTTTGGTGTAGTGCAGTGTCAGTGAAGATTGTTTATTTTGGTACTTGTGAAAACAGTGACGGGTTATTGAAGTTTGTTTATCATTGGTACTTGAGAAAACAGTGAAATGTGAAGCATTAAGTGTAATAACTGTGAAGTGCTGTTAAGCATTAAGTGTAATAGCAGTTACTAAAGTGTGTCAGGCTCCAGTGCTTGTGAGAACAGTGAAGTTGGAAAGCATTAAGAAGAATTATTTGGAAAATAAAGACATTGAATTTTAAGAAGCCAGCGTTTATTTTCGCCTCAGCTGATCTTGTGTACTGCACACCTAAAGGCTGACCATAGGAAGAACAACTCGCTGGGCAACATCATTCCTATACTGAACTATTGCTTTTGAAGCCTGTGGCAGTGTGGGGCGATGACGTAACAATACTTTTACTTATTCTTCCCAGTGCTTTAAATTAGGTACTATTGGCCACAGAAGTTTCGTTCCTCTCATTGTGGGCGATTTGATGAATGTGGCAACGTTGCATTCTCCCCCTCTACACCCCCTCCCTCCACCCGTCTCCCCAGATAGCTTCTGAGGTTTATGAACCGCGTTGTGAAGCACCTGAACGTCCCTGGTGGAGGGAAAGTTAAGAGTAGGTAAGAGATGGGTGAGAGCTAGGAGGGTTAGGTGTGGCAGGGAGGTTTTGAAAGTGAGTCAGTTGGATAAAAGAGAGAAAAAGATAGAGTATCAGGAGAAATTGAAAGATGAGTGGAGCGCAGTGAAAGATCGGGAAAATGGCAGCGTGGAGGAGGAATGGCAGTTGTTTAAGAGTGCTGTGGTGGGGCATGCAGAAGAGGTGTGTGGTGTGAGACGTGTGGGTGGTGGTGTAAGAAAAGGAAGTGAATGGTGGTGCGAGGAAGTAAGTATGGCTGTGGCCGAGAAGAGACGTGCATATGAAGTGTGGCTGCAGAGGAAGGATGAGATGTCATATGAAAGGTATAAGGAAAAGAGGAATAGAGCGAGAAGGGCTGTGCGTGATGCTAAAGTGACAGCAGATGAGAGGTGGGGTAGGCGGCTGACAGAGAATTTTCAACAGAATAAGAAAATGTTTTGGAAGGAGGTGAAAAGGGTGCGAAAGGGAGAGTCTGGGAAGGAAGAACGAGTAAAAGCAGAGGATGGAAGGATGTTAATTGAGATGGATGCAGTAAGGAAGAGATGGGCAGAGTATTTTGAAAGATTATTAAATGTAGAGGAGGAAAGGGTGGCTGAGATTGTGGCGGATGGAAGGGTGCAAGGAATAAATGTGTTGGGAGAGTTGAATGATTCTTTGATCACGAAGGAGGAAGTGGAGAAGGCAGTAAAGGAGATGAAAACAGGGAAAGCTGCAGGTATGGATGGGTGTGCTGTGGAATGCCTGAAGGGTGGTGGAGTGACTATTGTTGACTGGTTAGTAAGATTGTTGAATGTGTGCTTTGAGAAAGGTATGGTGCCAATTGACTGGGCAAGTGCTTGTGTGGTCCCGTTGTATAAAGGCAAGGGTGATAAGTATGAATGTACTAGCTTTAGGGGTATAAGTCTGTTGAGTGTTGTAGGTAAGGTGTATGGTAGAGTGTTAATTATGAGAGTTAGAGAGGGTACAGAGGGAGTGATTAGTGATGAGCAGTGTGGCTTTAGGAGAGGGAGGGGATGCGTTGATCAGGTGTTTGCTGTGAGACAAGTGTGTGAAAAGTATTTAGCGAAAGGCAAGGATGTGTTTTGGGCATTTATGGATTTAGAGAAAGCGTATGATAGAATTGATAGGGAGGCTTTGTGGACTGTTTTAAGATTGTATGGACTTGATGGTAGGTTACTAAAAGGGGTGAAAAGTTTTTATGTAAATAGTAGAGCATGTGTAAGAGTGGGAAATGCTGTGAGTGATTGGTTTCCCGTGAGAGTGGGGCTGCGACAGGGATGTGTGATGTCACCTTGGTTGTTTAATATTTACATGGATGGTGTTGTAAGGGAGGTGAATGCAAGAGTTTTAGGTGGTCTGAGTCTGGTAAATGTTGATGGTGGAGATTGGAATCTGAAGCAGCTGCTGTATGCAGATGATACTGCACTGGTGACTGATTCAGAGGAGAGATTGAGACAGTTGGTAGAGGAGTTTGGAAGGGTGTGTGAAAGGAGGAATTTGAAAGTAAATGAGAATAAGAGTAAAGTGATGAAGTGTACGAGGTTGATAGATGGTAGGGGGATGAATATAGTTTTGAATGGTGAGTTGCTTGAGGAGGTAGATTGTTTTAAATATCTAGGGTCACATGTTGCTGTGGATGGAAGAATAGATGCAGAAGTGAAGTTTAGAATAAATGAAGTAGGAAAGGTGCTGGGAGGAATGAAAAAAGTGTTTAAATGTCGTTCGTTTAGAATGGATGTAAAGAGAAGGCTGTATGAGGGTGTTGTGGTACCGACTGCATTATATGGGGCTGAAACATGGAATATGGGTGTAGCAGAGAGGAAAAGTTTGAATGTAATGGAGATGAGGTGTCTGAGGAGTATGTGTGGAGTGACGCGTATGGATCGGGTGCGAAATGATGAAGTGCGAAGGAGAACTGGAGTTGTTCAGGAGATGGCTGGTAGAGTTGAGCAGAGGGTGTTGCGATGGTTTGGGCATACGGAGAGAATGGATAATGAGCGATTGGTGAAAAAGATAACTAGATCTGATGTGAGAGGTGTAAGGCTGAGAGGAAGACCACGAATAGGATGGATGGATAGTGTGAAAAGAGCGCTGGATGCGAGAGGGATGTCTATCGAGCAAGGAAGAGTGGCTGTGCGTGACAGAAATAAATGGAGAGAAATTGTGAATAAATAAGTGATGACGCAGCCCTGAGGGGATATTCTCCCGCATTTGGTCTGATCAGCTAGTCAGGTCAGGTGCGGGTAAGGGGATGGGTATGTTATGATGTGGCAGGGGTAAACCAGCTCTGCTGTCGGGCCCTGCTGCGGATGTCACTGATTGCATTGCGCAGTTGACCCTTGTGCGGTGTGGTGCGGTGAGGATCTGTCCGTTCTCCCCTTTGGGGCTAAGATGTGAATGAATGTGTTTAAATGGATGAGTAAATGGAGAGTGTGTCGTCCTGTCTCGGCTACCTCCCTTTCCTTGGGGGAAGCAGCCTAGGTATATAGATAGATAGATAGATACTCGATATGATGGGCATGATATATTATGCCTGTTGCTAATGAAAATTTGCGAGTTTCATGACTGTATTCATTTTTGCAGGAGTTATTAGAATGTATAAATGTGTCATGCCATTTGTACCAAATCACAGTAGTACTACCAAATACTAAAGCATCTGGCGTTACTTCCGACATTCTTCCAGTGTTATTAATGACTACACTCTTATAATCTGCTTAGGCCGACCAGTGCTACGAACAAGTTAAGGAAATTTTTTTTTTTTTCTCATCTATTCATTCATTTATGAAATAATTAATATCGAAAGAGTGAGAGCAACAAATTTAAAATAGAAATTAAGAATACACAAAAGTCTGTCAAAGTGATAAGCACATTAGAAACTGGCAACATCCAAGGGTGAACATACTAGATGAAGTAATATTGTAATAAAAATTAAAGAAGATTACCCGACCGAACACTGACAACCAGATAATTAGATTGTGTCGATAATATAGGTGATATGGCAGCCCTATCACAATCTAGGGCTCAGCCATAAAATCCCTCGTTACGACAGTAAAATCGGTGTAATCTTTTACCTTTCTTCCATCTTGCGTTTCTCTGTAATACCAGTATCCACTAGAATAAGACCACTGATGAGGAGGGATCCAGTAATGAAGACATTATGTGAACGGATGTCACTCAGAACGCATGTATGAAAAATAAAGAAACGGCATCAGAAGTGTGACTGTAAAAAAGCATAATAATACGGCGCCGTCTAACAGGGGTGGAGGATGAAAAGGCTCACACAGGAAATGATGCAAGGCAAATAAAAAGTGAACACTGATGAGTATGAAATACTCTACAGACAAAAGAAGAGACTGAGCGACGACAATAACATGTCGAAGGACAAGGATAGACGAGGAAAGGCAAGGTGAGAAGGCGAAGGATAGGAAGACTGAAACCAAGTATATAAATGATATATGAGTAAATATTTGTCGGTAGTAATAGTCATTCTATTTTTTTTTTTTTTTTTTTTGTGTGTGTCCGACTCTGGGCATAGGCTTCACAGCCTGCTGTCAAGGCCCAGCAGTCCTCCTACATACCATACACCTTCTACATGTCACCACTTCGGCGCTAACACCCACCGTCCATATTGAATACATGCTAGGGCTGTCTCATACAGGACTGGTGTATTGGTATATATTTGTAATATATATTACTGTATGCAGTTTTACAAAAGGAAAGGCAAGGTGAGAAGGCGATGGATAGGGAGACGGAAACCAAGTATATAAATGATCTATGGGTAAATATTTGTCCGTAGTAATAGTCATTATATTTGTAACATATATTACTGTATACAGTTTGACAAAAGGAAAGGCAAGGTGAGAAGGCGATGGATAGGAAGACGGAAACCAGGTATATAAAATAATGATATATTGGGAAGTATCATCAAGTAACTAAACATCGTTAACTCTGAATTATTTCATCATATTTATATATTTTTCCGTAGTAGTATCATTATATCTATAACATATATTACTGTATACTGTTTAAAAAAATAATACACATCATTAAGCATATATATATAAATAAATAAATAAATAAATATATATATATATATATATATATATATATATATATATATATATATATATATATATAGATAGATAGATAGAGAGATAGATATATATATATAGATAGATAGATAGATAGAGAGAGAGAGAGGGGGGGGGAAGGAAGAATTCAAATTGTAAAGTGCGAATTCTCCGAACCATCTGTAAGGAAGGCGTTTATCCACCCTCTTCCTCCCCCTCCCCTCCCTCCAGGATTTACTCCTCAGAATTCGAGGTGTTCTGATATCTCATGGCACGGTTTTGTTCTCATAACCCGTTGCACCACCGCCAGGAAATGACAACCTTAAGCAATGGATCCACCTCAAGACACGTTAGCAAAGCGAGGCCAAATTATTGGCATGAAGGAAGCAGGGCACACTGTAGCAGAGATAGCAGCACACCTCGGTTTATCTAAGCCAACTGTGCGACGGTGGATTCAAAGATGGGAGGAATCTGCCTGTCTACTAGATCGCCCTAGGTGTGGAGCACCGAGAAAAACCACCCCTCAAGAGGACAGACAAATAATTAGCGAAGTTGAAAACGATCCTTTCACCAACGCAGTTGCTATCCAGGAAAGGCTGCATATGAATGTGTCTGCAGAAACTGTTAGGAGGCGACTTCACGAAAGGGGACATCATCACCGAACTCCTGCAGTGAAATGGCTACTTGACGATAGACATCGTGAGGCCAGGCTTCGCTTTGCTCACCAGCATGTTGACAAAGATTTATCATTCTGGGGCCGAGTTATCTTCTCAGATGAGAAGTCATTTTCTTCGTCAACCCATGGCCGACTTCACTGTTGGAGGGTAAACGGCACTAGGTATATCAGGTGCAACATCTACGAGGTGGCCAGAAGTGGCCATGTGACGGCCAATGTGTGGGGTTGGATACATCTCTATGGAATTGGAGAAATGGCAGAAATAGACGGGAGGTTCAACTCTGAAAAATACATAGAGATCCTGGAAGAGGTAATGCTGCCTAGTGTACGAAGTTTTGCCCTGCCTTATCCTGAGCAGATCATCTATATGCAGGTGTGTGTGTTTGTTGTTTATAGTAAATATATATGCCATATACTATTAGTCACTTTTACAATTAAACACTTTTTCATGATTAAAAATAAGTGCATCGGGGTCCTATTCATATGAACTGTCTCATCGTAATTTCAAGACCAGTTTGACAACCATTTGGGTATTTAATGGCTCTTACTAAATTCATTATACTAAACGATAGATGATTTTTTACTGGAATTAGTCTTAATCATTGCCTACAAGCAGTAGGAATGAACTTTACCGGTCACGTGTGAACACTGTAAGACAATCGTTAACCTGTCCTGTTTTCTCTCCATTCCTAGGATAATTCGCCCATCCACACAGCGAGAATTGTCAGATGCTGGTTTGAGGAGCAACGACATCTAGAGCTTCTGGAATGGCCTAGCAGGGGATGTGACCTCAACCCTATAGAAAATGTATGGGGAAGCATTGTTCATTCATGGGTGCCTGGCCAGGAGAGAACCTCCCGCCAGTTACTGGATCACAGCAGGGCTGAGTGGGAGACATTCAGACGCAATGCACACATCATATATAATGATGTTTCATCTATGCCACAGCGATTGCAAGAGGTAATAGAATGCGATGGAGGATGGACTAAATATTAGATTAAATTTTGAACAGGTTGAAACTTTTATTGTAACCATGTTTGGTTACCTGACTGTATCAATATCATTTAAGTTTATTTATTTACCGGGTGGGAGAAGTTAAGGATTGTCCTGTGAATATATGAAATGAAATGCATGACCTTTTACACATGTATGAACGTGCGTAAATAACCAAAGGTATCGGGTCAAAATTGGAAACAATATATATATGTTTTCTTTTAAGGTTCTCCTTGCAGGGAAAATGTCACTTCATGTTGTAATAACTATAAAATAAACACTATGTATTACATATTTTTCCTTATTACATTGACATGTAGCTTAGTGACGATGAATCACTGGTTTTCATGCACGATGCGTGCCATATTATGTTAACTGTAACACATAACTGAATAATCTTCCATAATACAGTATATTTGGGAAAATAAAATATTTATCTACATTTGTTTCATAAACATAGTCATTTGTCATGAGCTGCCTCTGACTTGGTTACCGGATAATTTTATAGTTTCTCTCTATCATTGTTTCTCTCGGTAATTTGTTTTTCTTCTTCCACCACCCCCCTTCTCTCTCTCTCTCTCTCTCTCTGTATATATATTATATATATATATATATATATATATATATATATATATATATATATATATATATATATATATATATGCATAATGGTTACCTTTTTAAAAAACACAATACAGTAATGTTATAGATACAATGATACTACTACGGAAAAATATGTAAATATGATGAAATAATTCAGAGTAAATGTTTACTAATTTGATTATATTTCCCTATATATATATTTCTATATATTTATATATATATATATATATATATATATATATATATATATATATATATATTTATATATATATATAATTTCAGTCTGCCAATCCTTCCCCTTCTCACTTTCTTTCCTCGTTTATTTTTATCAAACCGTTTACAGTAATATAGGTTATAGGTAGATACGCTGACTACTACTACGGACAAATATACAGATGCGAAGAAATAATGCAGAGTAAATGATGCTTAGTTATTTCATTATAGTTTACCCATATATCTTTTTAACTATATACAGTAATATGTTACAAATATTATGATCATTAGTACGGACAATATCCATTTATCTTTTATATACATGGCTTCAGTCTAACTATCCTTCGCCTTCTCACCTTGCCTTTCCTTTTGTCAAACTGTATACAGTTATATATGTTACAAATATACTGACTATTACTACGGACAAATACTTACTCATAGATCATTTATATACTTGGTTTCCGTCTCCTATCCATCGCCTTCTCACCTTGCCTTTCCTTTTGTAAAACTGCATACAGTAATATATATTACAAATAGAATAACTATTACTACCGACAAATATTTACTCATATATCATTTATATACTTGGTTTCAGTCTTCCTATCCTTCGCCTTCTCACCTTGCCTTTCCTCGTCTATCCTTGTCCTTCGACATGTTATTGTCGTCGCTCAGTCTCTTCTTTTGTCTGTAGAGTATTTCATACTCATCAATGTTCACTTTTTATTTGCCTTGCATCATTTCCTATGTGAGCCTTTTCATCCTTCACCCCTGTTAGACGGCGCCGTATTATTATGCTTTTTTACAGTCACACTTCTGATGCAGTTTCTTTATTTTTCATACATGCGTTCTGAGTGACACATCCGTTCACATAATGTCTTCATTACTGGATCCCTCCTCATCAGTGGTCTTATTCTAGTGGATACTGGTATTACAGAGAAACGCAAGATGGAAGAAAGGTAAAAGATTACACCGATTTTACTGTCGTAACGAGGGATTTTATGGCTGAGCCCTAGATTGTGATAGGGCTGCCATATCACCTATATTATCGACACAATCTAATTATCTGGTTGTCAGTGTTCGGTCGGGTAATCTTCTTTAATTTTTATTACAATATTACTTCATCTAGTATGTTCACCCTTGGATGTTGCCAGTTTCTAATGTGTTTATCACTTTGACAGACTTTTGTGTATTCTTAATTTCTATTTTAAATTTGTTGCTCTCACTCTTTCGATATTAATTATTTCATAAATGAATGAATAGATGAGAAAAAAAAAAAATTTCCTTAACTTGTTCGTAGCACTGGTCGGCCTAAGCAGATTATAAGAGTGTAGTCATTAATAACACTGGAAGAATGTCGGAAGTAACGCCAGATGCTTTAGTATTTGGTAGTACTACTGTGATTTGGTACAAATGGCATGACACATTTATACATTCTAATAACTCCTGCAAAAATGAATACAATCATGAAACTCGCAAATTTTCATTAGCAACAGGCATAATATATCATGCCCATCATATCGAGTAACATGCAGTAAACTCGGACGTTCAGGTGCTTCACAACGCGGTTCATAAACCTCAGAAGCTATCTGGGGAGACGGGTGGAGGGAGGGGGTGTAGAGGGGGAGAATGCAACGGTGCCACATTCATCAAATCGCCCACAATGAGAGGAACGAAACTTCTGTGGCCAATAGTACAGTCACCTCGTTTACTCATTTATATATATGTATACATTTATATACTTAATACCTTTCATTTATTACTACTCATTTATTCATCTACTCAGTTAACACATAAATAAAATAAGTGTTTCATAACACCATATCCTAGCAAAATGAGTTTATTTTAGCTGAGTGATATAACCGGAACATTTTCGACACCACCAGTATTAGTGACGGAGGACATACAGTTAGCAGCGACTGCCGATTGACAAGTAGAAGAACAAGAAAGCAAACAAAACATAAAATTCTCCATAAAGTAAAGGCAAAGAAACAAATACCTCATTTCTAGATGACATTGATGATCATTGGGAAACTCCCTCTGATGTAGCAAGTGAGGACTTTAGCTCTGCCTGACATATTTATGAAAATTTACTTAACAGAGTTCACAGGTCAGGTAAAACATATTCCACTATTCCTTCAGACAACAATAAAGAACTCTAAGTGAACCTAACAAAACAAACTACCAAATGAATAACAAAGGCAATGGCACAATTCAAACATCCCCACCTCATGTTTACGTTTATCATGGGGATAAAAACATCCCAAAATCCTCGGGCACAGAAAAGACCACATTAATGTAATGTCACTCATTAACCAGTGCGAACAACTATTTGTTAAGAAACATGCAACAGATGAGCAGGAGAAAATAGCAATATTTTCCTCATGGATTAACCAAGAGAGATGTCCAGCAGGTGATTTGCTTAAATCAGATAAGCTCCTTAGAGCTAAGACATATGATGAGTTTAAAGCGGATTTCCTGAAAAAAAAAAAAAAATCTCTGGAGGTATAAACTTCTTGCCAGGTATAATTCCAGAATTACATAAGACTGTGGATCTCGTAAGAGAACATAAACAAATCATGTATTAAGTGAACTAACAGCAAATGTTTCCACAATTAAGAGAACATTATTAGCTACTTTAGAAAACTCAAACTGGATAACAGATGATGGAAAGATGTCACCAATGCTTGTCATAGACATCACTGGTTATGTAGCTGCCCTGTGCAAATTGTCTGATAGGGTCCTTAAGATCGCTAAGATGATATCTTACACCCCAGGAATGTGCTTGCTAGATTTTATGAACGAGGTAGAGATGAATAAAGTAATGCAGGGGTGACCGAAGCAGAGTCAAATTCTACTACAATGAGAATGACAGACGCAGTGTCGTACAACTACCCCAAACAAAGAACAGAATCGGTCACGACCCAAAAACAGACAGAACAGACAACCACAAACTTCAAGGCAGCGATCTCAAACACCAGGCCAGAGGCAGTCACATAAGTTTGCACGCAGTCTGAGCAGAAGCAACACCACAGATACCACTAAATATGGAAGGTCATCTCGAGGATCACGTTCGGGAGATAGGTCCACTCTATGTTACAATTCTGCAAACCTGGGACACACAAAGAATGAATGCTTTATAATAACAAAGGAAAATAAACAAAATGTGCAAGGGTGTGACCCATATTGTGGACATCACAAGTCAGGGACACTGGACCTCCAGTTGTAACACAGTAGAAAAACTTATTTCCATATTTAAATCGGGGGAAGGCCAAGTCATGACAAAAAACGACCACTCATTCAGAAAGCCAAATCTAAAATTCACATACGAGGCATTATGGGAAGTGAGTGTATCTTAGTAACAGCTGTATGTGGAGGTGAAAACATTTCTTTGTTCTTGGATACAGGCTCTCCAGTGAATGTAATAACACAAGAAGAATAAGATGGGATTTTTAGAAATAAGAAAGTAACTTTCCTGGAAGAAAATGATGTAGACTTATATGCGGTAGATGGCAAACAAATTTCAGTAAAAGGCATGATACGGTTAAACATCAGTTTAACAGAGACTACAAGACCAATTTTAGTATTTATCTAAATTGTTGAAAACTTAGCAATAAAAGCTAATATGTTGCTAGGTTTAAGGACAATGAGAACAGAGAAAATAATTTTACTCCCACAAATGAATGGGATAGACTTTACTAATGAATTCATAGAAAAATTATCATCAGATTTCTTACCAATCAACAGTGGAGAACCAAAAAATATTTGAAATATTAAAACCCTAAACAGAAATACACAAACAGACGAGTGTATAGATCCACTCACACCACCCTCCACAGCCTCCCGGACTAGAGACCGAGGTAACAGTACTGACTCATCAGTTTTCCCCGCCCATCTCACCAATGATTTAGTTATTCCTCCTAACTCATACATGAAAGTTACCATAAAGATAAATTGAAGAATAGTACCATCCTTGCCTTAGAGGAATTATGTAAAGTGAAAGAAGTGTCAGTAAAAACCGCATTATGTCAGGTGGATAATGATGGGCAAACTCAGGTGTTCATAATTAATCACATGACTGGAGAAGTACAGATGAAGAAGGGGACTTGTATAGTTAATACAGAAAAATGTCCTGCCCCTGTAATGGAGATAGTTTCAGCTGGAATGACAAGTAAAATCAAATCTACGAATAGAGAATTTGATTCACTAAGGACAATTTAATGAAGAAACTGATGTTATTTTTTTTTTGGAAAACATCAACAAACGGTAGCATTACCTGGAGAACAATTAGGGTGTACTAACCTGATTAATCACAAGATTAACGTGCATCCAGACACACAACCTTTTTTTGTACCAGCCTATACAGTTCCACAATCACAACATACACTTGCAAACCAGTATGTTGATGAAATGCTAAAAATGGGTATTATTGAGCCATCAGTCTCCCCCTGAAATGCCTCTATTTTTCGTGCACAAACGAAATGGAGAAATGCTTGCGGTAGTAGGTTAATATAAACTAAATAATCACACAATCCCAGACCGGCTTCCCATGCCATTGCTTAGTGACGTCCTGCAAAATATTGAATCAGAAAATAATGTACTTTCCACAATCGATTTGCTTAACTCATGGAAAGCGACCATGCACCGATAGGTACCGCGAGCCAAGCAACGATGTGGCTGAAATTTCGAGTCTTACAGAACTGAATGAAACACGCATAATCGTCTTGGGCATGTTCGCGCGCATCAGGCAATATATATATATATATATATATATATATATATATATATATATATATATATATATATATGATCACATAAAGTCACTTGGTGGTGAGATAAAATGGCCAGAAGATGGACAGCTGGTTGCACGAGCAACCCACCACCCACGGTGATTAAGGTAAGGACGCGGGCATTATCCTGGAAAAACAGTCTACAGTATGTTTACCACGGCCTTGGGCATGGATCACATGATTACTGTATCATCAATCCTCTCTCTCTCTCTCTCTCTCTCTCTCTCTCTCTCTCTCTCTCTCTCTCTCTCTCTCTCTCAAACTACGATAAATTTCCTTTACCTTACGCACTGCTGACAAAGCATACATTATTACACAATTTAGGCCTACCCGTAATTCTCTCTCTCTCTCTCCGATAGAGGAGGGAGGGAATGTGAATGTGTGTGAAGAATAAGAGAGAAAAGAGGGACAATGTTTATGCCTTATCTCCTGACTCAAAGGGATGCTCCTTTGCCATTCCTGTATTTATTCTCTCTCTCTCTCTCTCTCTTTCTCTCTCTCGTGTGTGTATGTGTGTGTGTGTGAGTGCAGATCCCGTTTATCTCTCTCTCTCTCTCTCTCTCTCTCTCTCTCTCTCTCTCTCTCTCTCTCTCTCTCGTGTGTGTGTGTGTGTGTGTGTGTGTGTGTGTGTGTGTGTGTGTGTGTGTGTGTGTGTGTGTGTGTGTGTGTGTATAGCTCCCCTAGCACCTGGTGCAGGGTTGGCGACATCATGGAAGGAAACTTAGTGCACGCTTTATGGTGTCCACGCGCGGGCGTATTCTGAGCGTATATGGGGCAGTGCGTGGGTGGTATCAAGAGTTGCCACCTGCCCCTATTTCCCATACAATTTTCAACCACCTACTCCTAGTGGCGCAGTTTTGGTAAGCCTTTGAAAATCGCGTTCATTTGAAGCCTATCGCTTTTGACTCTGATAAGTCCCAAATGAGGCCTATCACTCTCAACGGGTTAATGGCTATTTTCAAATACCGTTAGATGAGGTGTCGTATAAATACTCTGCCTTCTCCACTTTTCAACGCTTGATGAATTATGTATTGTCCGGAATTTTAGGAAAAAGGAATATTCGTCTATCTTGACGATATAATTATTTCAACTAATGATATAAAAGAACATCTCCAAAAAATAGACCAACTCCTACAAAAGCTTGGTGATGCTAGAAAAATTAAGCTATCTAAATGCAAATTTTGTTTTAAGGAAATAAAATTCGTAGGCCATAAACTGAATGCAGAAGGAATCCATATATCTGATGACAAAATACAGGCAGTGATGGACTTCCCTGAACCAACTAATATAGAGGAAGTTAGACAATTATTAGGTCTAACAGGATATTATAGATCTTTTATCCAACAATTCTCTCATATAGATTTTCTCTATTCCAGCTACTCAAAAAAGATGCTATATTCCAATGGGGAGAAACACAAAAACAAACATTTAATGAATTAAAAGACAAATTTACAGGTGCACCATGCAGCCTTATCCCGATATCACAAAACAATTTATAATTTGCACAGACGCATCTGTTAAAGGATAAGGGTCTGTATTGATGCAAGAAGATAAGAGATCAAAGAATCAACCAATTGCATTCGCCAGCAGACAAATAAAAGGTGCAGAGAAAGATTATTGCACTTCAGACTCTGATGCACTTGCAGTGGTCTTTGTATTACAAAAGTTTCAAGATTTGGTATATGGTTACGAAATTCACTTATTCACTGACTATAAACCACAAGTGGTTATGTTCAAAGAAAAACTCCTCTCTGGGAGGAGAGCAAGATGGAAATGTACAGTCGAAAACTACAATGTACACTTGACAAGAGTTCCACCTGGACCACCTATTCCAGTGATATAGCTAACGTGGCACAGCGCGTGTGTGTGTGTCCGTGTGAACATGCTCGAGAATTTTTCGAATCGTTAAGCTTCATCTTCTGTGCCGTATTATAATATTATGTGGTCATTGTGTTATGCTGTGATATTGGCTAATAATTACTGTATGACTGTTTAGGATAATGAGCTGTACACTATGCTATTTATAAAGTCTGATTTATATAAAATAATTCTTCTCTTATCTTGTAGCGTGAACCACGATACAGGCTGAGTTGTGGTTCAGAAACAGTGAGCAAGTTCACCCACATATGTCGCGATGTTCGGAGAAGGGGAAAGTACCGTATGGGAGTGAGCAGGAGCTTGGCAGGTGAATGTATTGGGGTCATGTCGTTTACTCCAACGGCATACATTCTTTGCCATTACAGTATATTTATTAAGGTGTCAGTCATATCCTGTATATTAAATAATAATAAACCTTTTTGTTTTTTTATTATTCATTATTATAGACAACTGACTACACACTTTGAATTACACCAAACATAGGATACCCCGTCTCTCGTTAACGGACATGTAGCCTGCTCCACCACCTCGACTCTCTCTCTCTCTCTCTCTCTCTCTGTCAATTCGTCAGCTACAGATCAGTAGATACACACATTATCAGTTTGTACTAATGAGCAATGACGTTTAATATAATATGTTTACCTACAATTTAATACTGTGTCAAAATACATGTGCAATACAATACCAGCTCACCTTACTGATTACGTTAGCCAATAAACAATACTTCTGTCCATAGCCTACGTTTCAGTAATAGTCATGGGGTAGTCATACTCACAGTGATGTTTTCGTAAATGTTCTAGGTAATCATGAGTTCAGTTGCAGATACCAGTTAGAGGGGAGGTGGACGCTGAAACCCCCAATCCCAATAGCTACTCCAGTGCTTTATAATATAGTGTCACTGTAGAGGTTCCAGTTCCTCCAGTTATGTCAATTATTAAGGTTAACATACTGATCGATAGCCATTTCTTATGAAAAATACAAACAGCCTATTATGAACTCTCAAGATATATTATGGCGCAAATTTTGGGAGAGCTGCAGCTTTCACGCGCCGGTCACAGTGGTCCATTTGCTTCAGTATTGCCAGCCTGATAGTGTGATGTTAATGAACATGATATTAATGTTACAACTCTTTATGCTTATTTTCATTTGGAACAACAGCATTCATAAAAGAATTCCATTCAATTCACAGAATGTCAAATACAGTGAGTGTGGGGGGGGGGGCAATACGTGTGGTGGGGGTTGGGGAGTATTGTATGTGATGTGGGTGTGTCATATTGGTAATGAAACTGTTTGCATACATGGCTAGGGACGTCCACGACTGATGTATGTAATCTGTGATTTTCACACTTGATGACACACACCTCAGTATTAATCAGGTTCTATTTATACGTTTGTGGAACCTGAAACATCGTATAAAAACAAACACTGAACTATTAGAGAAATGCAGCGTGAGTGGCATAACACATGAATAACAATGTTCCAGGAAGAAATATTTCCGTACTATAAAATCCATTTAACATATAACGTTGTAGGTGCTGCGTTTCTTAAGCTTAGCTTATCGAATTTCGTTTGATCAGTATATTACGTTATACTATAGCTTTGAGTTCAGTAATATATACGAGTATGTTATACTGTATATTGTATAATACGTGATGTCATGGTGGCTCACCCAATGGATATTCACATAAATCTACATCGAACAGACATCAAGTGCAGTTGTTAGTAGTTTACCAGTATGCCTATTTCTTACTGATCACACACTGAGCAACTTATTCTTCAGCAGTTTTATTGCGATGGTTTGGGCATATGGTGAGAATGGATAATGAGCGATTGGTGAAAAAGATAACTAGATCTGATGTGAGAGGTGTAAGGTTGAGAGGAAGACCACGAATAGGATGGATGGACAGTGTGAAGAGAGCGCTGGATGCGAGAGAGATGTCTGTTGAGCAAGGAAGAGTGGCTGTGCATGACAGAAATAAATGAAGAGAAACTGTGAATGAATAAGTGATGACGCAGCCCTGAGGGGATATTCTCCCGCATTTGGTCTGATTAGCTATTTCAGATCAGGTGCGGGTAAGGGGATGAGTCTGTTATGATGTGGCAGGGGTAAACCAGCTCTGCTGTCGGGCCCTGCTGCGGATGTCACTGATTGCATTGCGCAGTTGCCCCTCGTGCGGTGTGGTGCGGTGAGGATCTGTCCGTTCTTCCCTTTGGGGCTAAGATGCGAATGAATGTGTTTGAATGGATGAGTAAATGGGGAGTGTGTCGTCCTGTCTCGGCTACCTCCCTTTCCTTGGGGGAAGCAGCCTAGGTATATAGATAGATAGATAGATAGTTTTATTAAATCTTTATCACGATTGGGAAACAGCACCTTAGGCATGTCACCTTAGGCATGTCAGCAGATGGCAAGATGTCTAGCGAGTTGGCGAGATGGCAAGAGTTGTCATTGTGCCAGTCAAGGAAGCATCATATTTTAACCTGAGGTGTTCCGTCAACATATGGGTATGTTGCAACGTTTATGTCACAGCTAGACCCGTCAACGTATCAGTACATCGCGCAATTGCAAGGGTCATAATTTGCACAATTTTCTATTTTTGTGCGTGATTTTTGGTAAGTATACACGGGACACCTTCCTCTACAAGATGACAGGCAGGGACAATGCCTTACCCTGCATGACCTACCCCCCCATGCACACCATTGTCTCGGCAATTCATATGTTACCAGTGACCTAGCTAATAAAGACATATAGGGCCAGAGTGATTCCCCAATCGATGACAATGTGGAGGACAAAGTTTACGTAGCATTAGAGGAAGAAACAGTCAGAAATGATGATCAGGTAATGTCACCAAAAAAGGTCAGGTATGTTGATGTGTTAGTGAGTGAAACAATGCTTATATTGCTCATATTACTGTTTGAAAACCAATATACTCTCGTACTACATATAAATTCGTACCAAATAAATAAATAAATTCCGTTTATGAGTGGTGTGGAATAGTTACCCTCCCATAGAACTCGTTTTCTTTGGAGCCAGCCTGATAGAAAACCCAGTAAGGTAAGGAGTACTGCTACCTGTATCGAGTATTTTAAACCTCAGGTGAGCGATTTCTCTATGAATTTTCGATGTTTCTCACCAAAAGCGGAGGTTTGAGCCAAATTTTTTTTTCTCCAAAATTTGTCAGGATTGGGGGGAGTCAGTAGTGGAAAATCGGTTGGGATGGGGCGGGGTAATGGAAAATAATGTGCCATTGTAACTGGAAAGTTCCATGACGAAATGCACATGAACGTGCCTAATTCCTGTATAGGTACCCCCAAATACAAATCATGTCAGTGAGCAAAATATATAATATAGTGTTGTATCATTTATATTCCTAGATAAGTTATATTAAGCTACTTAACCCGCCCCATCCCGACGTTTTCTGGGCAGTGGTACGCCCCAGTCCCGACATTTTTGGACCTTTTTTTTTTTTGGCTCAAACATCTGCTTTTGGTGAGAAACATCGAAAATTCATAGAGAAATCGCTCACCTGAGGTTTAAAATACTCGATCTAGGTACGAGTACCTCCTTACCTGCCTGGGTCTTCTAACAGGCTGACACCAAAGAAAACGAGTTCTATGGGAGGGTAACTATTTTATCCACTCATAAACAGTATTTATTTATTTACTTGGTAAGAATTTATATGTAGTACAAGAGTATATTGGTTTTCAACCAGTAATATAGGCATTATAAGCATTGTTTCACTCACTAACTCATCACCATTCATGACCTTTTTTTCCCACATTACCTGCTCATCATTTCTCACTGTTTCTTCCTCTAATACTATATAAACTTTGTCCTCCACATTGTCATCGATTGGGGAATCACTCTGGCCCTGAATGTCTTTATTGGCCAGGTCACTGGTAACAGGTGAATTGCCGAGACAATGGCGTGCAGGGGGGGGGAGAGGTTATTTTGTGTAAGGCATTGTCCCTGCTTGGCATCTTGTAGAGGAATAGAGGAAGGTGTCTCGTGTATACGTGCCAAAAATCACTCACGAAATCACTCGCGAAAATTGAAAATTGTGCAAATTAGGGACCTTGCAATGTTGCAGCATTAATTCACGTCTCCGGGATATGAGTGCACATCATGTGAGGACGTGAATTCACGTCTCTGGTACGCGGCGGGTTAAGTCACTGTTAGGTAGTTATACTGTAAGGAGTAATGTCCATTATAATCAGAGGATAATCAAAACACACATAAGATTTGTATGGAACCCATTTATTAGTAGGAGGTCCACCCACCTTCCTACTCGATCACCTCCCGCAGTCTGTTTGGCATAGAGGCGACATGGGTTCCGTATGAGCTGCTGCTGTTTTGTGATGTGAGCATGGATGTGGGCCAGTAGTTCATCTGGTGTTCGTCCACTCTCAGGCTTCCAACAGTTAACCATATTTTCCCCTACATTTTCGATGAGGTTCATGTCTGCTCCCTTACTGGGCCAGTCGAGCAGCTGCAGGTCCTGTCGACCTCTAAACCATTCCGAGCCTCTTCTCACTGTGTGGATGGGGCAGCGGTCCTGAACAAAAATTATAGGGCTGGGAGGAAACGAAGAGTTCCCCACCCGGACTGAGTTGAAGAAAAAAATCCTGCAAAATTTTAATGAATTTTTCAGCAGTGAACCTCCCCCCTGTCCTGGTGATGTCACCCATGCCATGGATGCACACCCATCCCCAGACATTGACGGTGACGTGTCCACTTCTGTCATCCTCGTAATGTTCCTACAGTCATATCTACACGTGAATAGAATATTAACACATCTTTCAGATAGTTTCGTACCACAGTATTTCTATAGTATATTATATGGGGATTGTAAAGCTTAATAAACACTGGTGCTAGTGTTGGTATTATGCGTTCATCTAGGCGTACTATTACTATGAATATCACGATCAGCAAATGTTAAATATTAAAATTAAGTATAAAAGTATGTTTATGTTTTACATATCACCAGTAAATTTTTACATATGCATTTGAGTATTGTCGCCTACAGAAATGTTTTCTCTATCATTAAAGTTTATGAATGCAAAATACCTGGAAATAGTCATAAAGAGAAGTATCATGCATACTATCAACGCAGCTCTATTCTCTGGCCTTTATCTAGAGAGAGAGAGAGAGAGGGAGAGAGAGAGAGAGAGAGAACTGATTAGACTATGTGAAAGAACAGTAGCTAGCTTAAGGCAAGAGAACAGAGCTGCATTGAGAGTATGCATGATACTTCTCTTTATGACCGTTACCATGTATTTTGTATTCATAAAATTTAATGACAGAGAAAACATTTCTGGAGGTGACAATACGCAAATGCATATGTAAAAATTTACTGGTGATATGTATAACATAAACATACTTTTATACTGTATCACTAAACAATTTTAATATTAAACATTTGCAGGTCATTTGATATTCATAGTAATATACGTCTAGATGAACGCATATTACCAACACTTGCACCACTGTTTATTAAGCCTTACAAACCCCATAAAATATGCCATAGAAATACTACAGTGCATAGTGAACCATAACATGAAAAACGGCGGCCTTTCCCGACACATCAAAGATAATAGAAAAGGAACTATCTGAACGATGTGTTAATATTCTATTCACGTGTAGATATGACCATAGGAACATTACGAGGATGACAGAAGTGGACACGTCACCGTCAGTGTCGGGATGGGTGTGCATCCACGGCATGGGTGACATCACCGGGATAGAGGGGAGGTACACTGCTGAAAAATTCATTAAAATTTTGCAGGATTTTTTCCTCACCTTAGTTCAGGAGGGGAACCATCCGTTTCCTCCCAGCCCTATAATTTTTGTTCAGGACTGCTGCCCCATCCACACGGCGAGAAGAGGCTCGGAACGGTTTAGAGGTCGACAGGACCTGCAGCTGCTCGACTGGCCCAGTAAGGGAGCAGACATGAACCTCATCGAAAATGTAGGGGAAAATATGGTTAACTGTTGGAAGCCTGAGAGTGGACGAACACCAGATGAACTACTGGCCCACATCCATGCTCACATCACAAAACAGCAGCAGCTCATACGGAACCCATGTTGCCTCTATGCCAAACAGACTGCGGGAGGTGATCGAGTAGGAAGGTGGGTGGACCTCCTACTAATAAATGGGTTCCATACAAATCTTATGTGTGTTTTGATTATCCTCTGATTATAATGGACATTACTTCATACAGTATAACTGCCTAACAGTGACTTTAACCCATTGACTGCGGCTGTATCATATATGATATCTGGGTCCAAATGGCTCTGACTGCGGCTGTATCATATATGAATTCCTGCTTTTAAAAATTTCACCGTCAGAAATGGTATGAAATAAATCAGCAAGCAACTCATGGCACCCTATAGAATATTGTCATACATAGGTTGTGAATTTTTACGAGGTGCAGAGCTTAGCTCAGTTACCTACAAAATCCCGAAGGTAAGGGTACGAAAACTCTCCATGCCGCTGCTACAGTAGCCCAAGCAAATATTGGATGAAATCTCTGGATAAGTGTAGTAATGATAGTGATACGTTGTTAAATGATGTCAGTGATGGTTTAGATGCTGATTTACACCTTATCTGATCGTAAGATTGACACTGACAACACAGTGCAACCATAACACATCGTTCGCTTGGCACCACAACACAGGGAATATTTATTACTTCACGGACCTGTATGAGAGGTAATTTGTTTGTTTGCTATACTGTGTTATGTACCATTGAACTCGGGATTTTTTTCTCTATCTTTTAACAATATTATTTTTTTCTATTTTTCTAAATATTTGAAAACTGCTGCACACAAGATGTACATGTAAACAAATCACTGATGCAGTGAATGGGTTAATAGCTTAATATAACTTGTCTGAGAATATAACATACAACACTATGTTATTTATTTTGCTCACTGATATGACTTCTATTTGGGGGCACTTATTCAGGAATTAGGCACGTTCATGTACGCAACCTTCCAATTACAGTGGCACTTTTTTTTTTTTTTTTTTTTCATTATATTATGATGCTTCCTTGACTGGCACAGTGACAACTCTAGACATCTTGCCATCTGCTGACATGCCTAAGGTGCTGTGTCCAATTTCTCATACAGATTTATTAAAACTGCTGAGGAATAAGTTGGTCAGTGTGTGATCAATAACAAACAGGCCTACTGGTAAACTACTAACAACTGCACTTGATGTCTGTTTGATGTACAGTATATTTAAGTGAACATCCATTGGTGAGCCATCGCGACATCATTTATACAATACATAACATACTCGTATATATTACTAAACTCAAAGCTATGGTATAACGTAATATACTGATCAAACGAAATCCGATAAGCTAAGCTTAAGAAACATAGCACCTACTATGGTATTTGTGAAGTGGATATTATAATGCGGTAATATTTCTTCCTGGAACATTGTTATTCATGTATTATGCCACTCACGATGCATTTTTCTAATATTTCAGTGTTTGTCTTTATACAATGTTTCAGGTTCCAGCTCGAAAACATAATTATATATAATATAATTATGTAATATGCTACAAACGTATAAACAGAACCTAATTACTATTGAGGAGTGTGTCATCAAATGTGAAAGTCACAGATTACATACATCAGTCGTGGACGTCCTTAGCCACGTATGCAAACAGTCACATTATAATTATGACACACCAACATCACATACCTACTATCCCCATCCCCACCACACGTATTGCCCCCCACACAGACACAGACACACACACTATTTGACATTTTATGTGTTGAATGAAATCCTTTTATGAAATCTGTTGTTCCAAATGAAAATAAGCATAAAGAGTGGTAACATTACTATCATGTTCATTACCACATTGTCGGGATGGCAATACTGAAACAAACGGACCAGGACTATGACTGGTGTGTGTGAGCTGCAACACTCTCACGATATGCTCCAGAATATGTTTCAGAGTTCATAATAGGCTATTTGTATTTTTCATAAGAAATGGCTATCCATCAGTATGTTAACCTTAATAATTGACATAACTGGAGGAAAAAAGAACTCTACAATAACACTATAACGCACCAGAGTAGATATCGGGATTGGGGTTTTCAGCGGTCACCTCCCCTCTAACTGGTTTCTGCAATTGAATACATGATTACCTAAAACATTTACGAAAACATCACTGTAAGTATGGCTACCCAATGACTATTACTGAAACGTAGGCTATGCACATAAGTATTGTTTACTGGCTAACGTAATCCGTAAGGTGAGCTGGTAATATATCGCGCATGTATTTTGACACAGTATTAAATTGTTGGTAAAAGTATTACATGCAGCATCAATGCTCATTAGCACAAGCTGATAATGTGTGTGTGTCTACTGATAGTCAGCTGACTAGTTGAGAGAGACAGAGAGAGAGTAAGAGAGGAGTCGAGGTGGTGGATCGGGCTACGGGCCGTTTTCACAGTCATCCCTAACCTTTTAGGCCCGAACGTGTGTCGGGCCCGAACCAAAAGCACCTTTGGATTTCACAGTCGCTCCGAATGGCTTTCGGGAGCTTACTAACGTGGGGACGTCTGCCCGTGTTGATGCGGTAGGGTTGGTAGTTCTGGGTGGCGAAAACTCTTTCCATATGTAGAGAATATTTAGAAATTGGAATGTAATGAATGTGATGAATAACATGGCTGGAACATCCACTTCACACAGTTCTTACTAATATATTCAGGAGTGATGATATTCGTAAGAATGCAGCAAAAATAACGAATAGGAAACGTCATCAGAATGAAGAGCTAACTAACGGCAACCTCACCACGCTCCTACTTGAAATCGGAAGTAAGCTGAATCCATAAGTATTGTAAAAAAAAGGCTTAAGTAAAAATAACCATGAAGCAACATGCATAACGTCTAATGAGTGATGGTGTGGTTTATTAACGGATATACTATTAATACATGAACATTTTCTTTTCTAAACGGGGTGTTAGCTACATCAACTTTTACATCGGGCATCAGATATTAGAATTTTCATGAAAATATGCATTAGACAACGATTCTCGTATTTCTTTCGGGTCCGTTTGTTGAGGAGCCTCCACCTGTCTGCGAAAGGGTAGTATTCGGATCCGTAGTAGAAAGTCTCATAAAAATACACAAACATATATTTTTTTTCAATATCAGGTGTGTATTTTACACCAGAAATATTATATTGGGTATATAATATTGAAATGATAATGAAAATATGAAACATGTAATTATTCTTTTACCTTTTTACTTTCGGGACCGTCTGTTGGGGAGGCTGCAGGCCCCCCAAGAATGTTCTAGTAATTTGTTCGGGCCGTCCCGAATGCCGTCCCCAACAGAGGCCTCGGAAGGCTGGTTGGTGGCGACTGTGAAAACGAAAACGTGCGTTCGGAGGCGAGTAGGCTGTTGGGGACTGCATTGGGGACGACTGTGAAAACGGCCTGCATGTTGCCCGTTAACGAGAGACGGGGAATCCTATGTTTGGTGTAAATTAAAGTGTGTAATCAGTTGTCTATAATAATAAATAAAAAACAAATAGGTTTAAAATTAATTAGGATACAGGATATCGTTGACGACTTGATGAATATACTGTAATGGCAAAGAAGGTATAACCGTTGGAGTAAATGACGTGACCCCAATTCATCCCCCTTACTTTCCCAGGCCAAGCTCCCACTCACCTCCATACTTTCCCCTTCCCCCTACATCACGACATTTGTGGGTGACCTTGCTCACTGTTTCTGAATCACAACTCAACCTGTATCGTGGTTCACGCTTAAAGATAAGAGAAGAATTATTATATATAACTCAGACTTTATAAATAGTATAGTGCACAGCTCATTATCCCAAACAATCTCACAATATTTATTAGCCAATATCACAGCATAACACAATGACCACATAATAATATAATACGGTGCAGGGGAAGAAGCTTGGTGATTCGAAAAATTCTTGGGCATGTACACACGAACACCCACCCACCCACCCACCCACACACACACCCACCCACCCACCCACCCACACACACACACACACATACACACACATACACACACACACACACACACACACACACATACACACACACACACACACACACACACACACACACACACCCACCCACCCACACACCCACCCACACACACACACACACATACACACACACACACACACACACACACACACACACACACGCTCCTGCCTCGTTAGCCATATCCCTGGACTAGGTGGTCCAGGTGGAACTCTTGTTGACTGTATATATTCTATACATACAAGGCAAAATAAATTTAGTAACTGATGCATTATCTAGGAACTCGACGACAATTCATGTCACTGCATTAGAACTCAAAGGAAACATCCCAAACCGTGACGAAATTGCGAAAGCACAGGGACTTGATCCAGCGTGGTATAAAGTTATATACAAGTTAGAAAGTGGAGACGACATACAATTACCAAAGCTACATACACCACTCGAACAATTCACAATAGTCAATAATGCCTTGTACAGGATCAACCCAGGACAACTGAAACGCCGAAGAAATAATAAACAATTAGTGGTACCTAATGACGATACCACAAGTATTACGAACGATACACGATAGTCCACATGCAGGACATCCTGGAAAGATATGACATTTAAACAAGCCAGCTGTTATACTACTGGCCATCATTACGAAAAATATAAACAATCATATAGACAAATGCGAATCATGTGCAAAACACAAAGGCTACCCGATCACACCTGCATCTATAGGTAATTACCCTGTACCATATCAACCGTGAGACATTGTCGCAGTTGACATATTCAAGTTACCATTATCAATACAATAATAACCAATAACTATTCGTAGCAACAGATCATTCCTCCCGTTATTTTATTTTAGCCCCAATTAAGGATAAGACAGCATAAACAGTAGCAAAAGCAATAATAGATAATATCATATGTCGCTTCACGACCCCAAAGGTACTAATACAGTAAGAGATAATGGAGGTGAATTTAATTTTTGATACCTTACAAGAAATATGTAAACAATACAATATCGAAAAGGTTTACGTTTAGCTTATCACCCAGCATCCAATGGGTTAGTAGAGAGACAACACAAAAAAGTACTGGGTGTTCTGCGATACATTCTCAATGAAAATTATGCAAGCTGGGATGATTGGATTCCCAGAGAAGACGCATCAATTAATGGATCTATAAGTAAGTCTATAGGAGACACACCACATTCATTATCAACGGGACAGATAAAAAATTACCGTATGAAGTTCTCGAAGGTGAAAATCTGCCCATACAGAACTACGATGATTATCCTAAACTCCGTTTATGTGAATTCCAGGATATATAAGAGTGAAAAAACAATTACTGATGTCCAAGGAAGAAATGACGGAGGCATTCAATAAAAAGGCAAAAGAATCACCTATCAGCTTAGGAGACATTGTCTATGGTATCATTCATACGAAAGACAATAAATTTTCCCTGAAATATGAAGGCCCATATAGAGTAATTAAAAAAAACAGTGAACAAAGTAGTAATTAGGTCACTGTCAAGTGGCGAAAGAAAAACAAATTCATGTTAATCCTTTAAAACGGGTCCCAAGGGAATTAGCCAGCAATTACACAACCTCGGACACCACCGAAAAACCGAACAATACTTATACAACCAATCAAGGAGATAACAATACTTACAAAAATAAATTAAGGTAGCATAACAAACAAACATAGGTGCAACTGTTACTAAAAATGCTACAATACAGCATTTATGTGATTCAGATATCGATTTAAACTCCTTCTACGAGTGAAACAACAAGCAAGTTACTGTTCTCCATGAGCCAACCGTAAAACACATCATACTATCATCGACCATAGCATGAATGGAAGAGCAAGTTGATATATATATATATATATATATATATATATATATATATATATATATATATATATATATATATGTATATATATATATATATATAATTTTTTTCGGTAGGTAACGATGAAAGGACTTATACCAGGAATTCTACTTTACATACCAAGAGGATATGCTCGCTTAGACCCTCAACATATAGTACGGCAAGGATGCATCATAGTTCCAACGGCCGGGACGTCAGTCGTGAAAGATGTCATAAGTACTGACATCAGTTTGGATTATTTATACGAATTACCGAATTATTTGGAAAATATTGCCAAACCACTGAGGACCCTGGACTTTATGATAGGCGGCTATGTTTCAGACGCTCATAACTCAAAGGATGTGACTGAAATCGTGAAGTTAGCGAAATGGAAGATACAACAGGCTAAATCAATTGTGCTCATCATGGTCCAAGATCTCCCATCTCATGGAACGGATGCATTGATTGACACGAACTGCATCACATGTACTCGCCAATGGCGCTGTTTGTTTGACCTGGGTGGTGCAATTCTGGGGAACATCTTTGGACTGGCTACAGAGGAAGACCTTCAAGAAATAAATAACAAATTTAATAAAATAGCTCAGGTACTACCATATCAAAACAAGTTCGTTGCCGGTCAAAACACAACAACGAAGACAATCGTGAAAAATCTAAAAAGGCAGAGAGTATAACTCACCAGAGTGTGGAAAAAATAAATGCCATGGAAGGAAACATGACACTTTTCCAACACTTCTCGGTCATCACGGAACATATTGACACAATTATACTCCAGTTAGATAACACTAGAGTTTGTTACAGGGAACTTATGCAAGAAATTGCAAATGCTGGTAATGGCAAGATCATAACAGACCTACTTTCAGTTTATGATCTACGTCAGATAATTAGTCAAGGTATACATAAACATGGTTTGAAGCCTTTGTTCTGGAATAGGAATTTCATGTTATATTATCCATATTTAGAAGCAACCCTAACACCAACATCAGTAATAGTTCATGTACTGTACCATTCATAACTGACGATCTGTTCACAGTCTATCAAATATACCCCTTCCCTTCTAAGAATAATAACACTTTGGTCACCATCAACATTGACACAACCACTGAACTCATCATAGTCTCCAAGAGACAGGACACTGTCACTTTCGCCAGTGAGTCAACGATTGAACGAAAGTGCCGTACATCCTTACATGCTGTTCACCTTTGTCCTGCGTACATTTTGACGTTTCGGCCTACTGGAACAGTCCCTTGTGAAATGGCTATCATAAGAAATCACGACATTCATCACCATTGCAACTTCACATTTGCTCCAGATTAACCTATACACCATCAGCGCATTGGACATTCATAGTTTTTTTTACTTCACTCATAACACATCAGTTTACATAATTTGTCCAGATATACCACCATCCCATACTTTAGCATCAGGATTATACATTGCACCAGACTACTTTGCGGTACTTACACCATCCATGTCACTTTATCCACCATCAATCACTATGCCATCCTCAGTCACAGACACAATTATTTCCACCCTCTACCTAAGATGGATTTATCCTTCAGCACAAGTATTAAGTTGACTTCACCTAAGTTTGAAACTATGCAACTAATCAATGAAACACTGAAGCCCTGGGAAGAATTGAGCTTGAGTATGTTCATCCCGTATTATGTGTACCTACTGTCTTTATAGTCTTCTCTATTATATTTACAATAGTGCTGTTGGCAATGCACAGAATGCAAGCAAGAATTGCAAACTTGGAGTCAGTATTTACTAGGGGAAGAGTGAACATTCAAGTGAGACCCCCTGAATAAAGTGTATATATTATGTAAATAGTGTAAACTTCATATATATATATATATATATATATATATATATATATATATATATATATATATATATATATATATATATAGAAAATTGTGGCATGACACATGAATTAATATTACATGATATACAAGTATCCAGATCTTATAACAATATCATTATATCTATACGAAATGCAAATATTTTAATAACTCTTACTATAATCTTGACATCAGACTATTTTTGATTATATGAATGTGTCTGTTATACATACACATTTTACAATATGTTATACAATATTTTATAATTAATTTAACTATAGTGCATTTGCTCCAGTATATAAACAATATGCCTACAGTGTATTATGTTTCTAGGATATTATTAAATCAGTTCAGTATTATCATGAATATTATGTCTATAGCATATTATAATCAACATCATGCATTAATAGAATAGAGTTTATCCTAATACATGGTGTCGTAGGTTCTCCAGCAGGCGTGACCGAGTGATGTTAGGAATCTACAATATCATAATACAACTCATAATAGATACCAATATAAATGTATAGTCTTAAAGGTAACATGATAGTCAAGCTAGGTGTGGGAAAGGAAATGTGTTTGCAGATTTCACTAAAGGAATGCCAGATGTGCATTGGGTCACCGGAAACACTACATACACACAGACACACAGGCTTCTAGAAACTTTCACACATGTCCAGTACACGTGACACAAGCCCTCCTAGACAAGAAAGGTGGAATTAGAGAGGCAGAAGGAAGCTAGTGAGAGGTTGTAGAGAGAGAAGAGAAGAGGGGTCTAGCGAGAAGTTATTTAGCATATAAATGCTCTTGTGTTACACACCGTGCTCAACTTGAGCTTTACATTTGAAGATAATAAACTACAATCAAGACCCAGTATCCATCGTTACCTTCTCCTGTCATTGACTATGAGGGAACTGAAGCTGTTTCCCCACGTATCGACTCACTATTTACTCCATTTCGGCTACGGCTACTATATAATCAATTACAAGATGGATAAAATCTCTTGTGTGCATTATCCCCTGCGTGCTGGCTAGCCATCACTATTCAGGGTGTGGAGTGCCACCAGCTGACCGGATATGCTGCCAGCATCTTCGCGGCACCTTTTGAACTCACGACCATTCTCCATGACAACAATAAGGTAGGTAGGTACCAAGGTACCTACTGACATATGGCTCAGTCTGTACACAGCACTGGTAGAGTGTAGACTGATGTCTTCCTTATCTTCCTCATCCAATTCCGACTGCATCAATGATCCCCACGAGAGTTCTACCTTTACCGCCAGGGAAAGGGCTCAGTGAATAAGCAGGTGTGGGGGAAACTGTAAATAGTAAACAGATATGCATAAGTGTTTTTTTTTTATATCTAAGTGAAATGTAAGATATAAGTTATATCTATTGTTATGAAAAAAGTGTTTTATAATAAGTTTTGCAAGTGCATTGAAATAAATGTTACTGTTTATGGTTATTTGTGAAACAATGATTGGAAGTACCTTGAGTAACCCTATCTAGTACAATGACAGAAAATCAAAAGTTCATTGGAGAGAATGATCACCTGGTTGGCTGTAACTAAATTATTTCCCTCATTACTCAAAATAATGGTGAATATGTGAGCATTAGTGTATTTGTGATGTGAAGTACAAAAAAGGTAAGTTGTGTATAACATTAGTAATATTTTCACGATGCCTCTGATTAGTACAAATTAATCACAATTTCTGTACAAGTAATTACCTCATACGCAACCATACTTCGTGAAACAGCCAGAACATTTACTTCTCGAAGTGCAATTACCTGTAATCATGATGCCAAGTGCAAAATTAAGTGCTGTAGTAGGGGGAAATTATTATAATTGACGCAAGAAGCGAGTACCGAAAATACAGAGGTATTCTTTTCCTATACATCTACAGGGCATAATGGCACTATGAAACGGGCAGAAAAAATTATGGGGAGCCACATGGACGGGGTGATGACTCATCCTTTCGATGGTGAGTAAGGAAACATCGAAAGAATGGGTGGAATATTCCGGGAGGCCGGGCAGTTTTACAATCACCACTTCAGTCAGTGTTGCCTTTGCTAGCCAGCGAGTCCAAGGTCACTGGCAGTAGCGCGCACCCGGATTAGCCCGCCAAAACACGGAAAACAAGTCATCTTTAATGTATCCTTACTCACTGATGGGACCACCTGCAGACTTTGAGATAAATTAATTTGAAAAAGGAAGAGTTGAAGAGTCTTTTGTATACTTACTTTCTCCTCTGGTTATAATAAATTGGAAGATATCAGGGTTTGAAATAAGGGTACTCTTCCCAAAATCTGGATAATTCCCAGTAAGGAGTGGACAATGGTGGGAAAGTCCTGGTATATAAGGGTTAATACAAACAAAAGTAGGTCATGGCGACCAATAGATGTAAATACTGACCTCCACTTCAGATTCTCGATCCCTCATCACCCGCCCTCCCCCCAAAAAAGTTCTCCAAGATCAGTAGATGAATTAGTGGGTGTGTTATTTGGTGAAGAAATGTGTGTGATTGCTGTTTCGTCCAGCCACGAAAGATTTCTAAAGATTTTAAAATACTGTCGTCAATTTTCCATAATATGGCTAACTCTAGCAAACATGGGTTGCATTGCTAGTTGCATGTAAACACAATTTGGCTTCACATTACAAACAGAGGGAGGCTTAATGTTGATTTTGTTGTCAAAGGCTCATCTTTAGGTAAATCCAATGGACTGCAGAGAGAAGGTGCCCTTCTCTTGTAGTCCACAATCTTCCTTCCTGGAGAAAAGGAGTGAGTTGCAGGATATTGTATACACAAAGTGTGGATCTTCAGTGCCAATGTGTGAATGTGCCCCTCTCCATTTTCTTTCCATAAAATAATATTAATGACGAGGTGGGCAAGTCAGCACTTAGTTACCTTTAGAGTTAGCTCCTTTCACTTCTGTTGGATGCAGCAGGGAACTATACCCCCAAAATCGTGGAAATAAATGCAGCCTAAAAAAAAAGTGAAAGCTAGCAAACGTGAGTACAATCCTCTCATATCCTTACCCCATCACCCCTTCTCTGTCCTTCCTTAGCTCAATGCTGGTGTCGGCAAGGCAAATCATTCTCTCTTTCCGTGCAGTGCATGAGCAACCCGTGCACCAGCATCTTCTCGAGTCTGTGCTACTACTTTCATGGTTGCATCGTAAGCCTGCATCTTGCAGGAAGTGCCCTTGTTTCACATTTTTTTTTCTTTTTTTTGTCAATTGTCTTTCCTGGATTCACTATATAAATTTCTGGTTTGCAGCCCCACACCGTGCTCAGTTTTTCAGTCGATATGACTGCCGTGGTATACTTCTGCCATGCTAGGCTGTCAGGGATTGGACTGTTGTCTTACTATGCGACATCTGAAAATATGTTTTTTAGTGTGGCTGCTGGCTCCTCATCGCGCACAGATTTCATCAAGTAGGGCAAGCTTCCCCTATTGCATGGTGCTTATCCTAGACTTTGCTTGCATGGAGCTACAACATGTTTTGGTCCATCTGTGTTATTTTTCGTAGTTACAAGCTTTTTGGCTTGTTCAAGCATGATGAGCCATTTCCATCACGCTATACTTTTCCTCTCTGGCCAGATTTTAGTTTTTTACTCTTCATAATGTCAATACAGGTATAGTGTAGTTTTTAGTGTGCTGATTGAGAATGAGGTTCACAACTTTTTCACTGTATTCTAGCTAGGTAGAATTCTTCTGTCATGCTATGTTTACTGAGGCCATAACTGGTCTAGTATAGTATGTAGCGTGTGGCTTGCACAACTGCACAGTTTTCAGTCTGAATGGGCACAACGAGCTATTTCCATCAAGCGATACTCTCCCTCATCACTCATTGTTTTCTCCTGATGGATAATACAGTATTTAACATTAGTTTCAAGTTCATTTGGTCTTTCTGTCCCATGTGGCACACAGTGTTTACACTGAGCAAGTACTGTGAACTACTGTCACTCCTTTAGCCCAGGGCTCAGGCCACAGCCATCACAGACGCCTACAATGGTGAGGTAATTGCCGCACCTTCCACTGAAGAAGATGGCATTGTGCAACGAATTGTTTCAGCATTGATGGAGATGCTCTCCATTTCCTGGGCGAAGTGGGAACTTGACAACCACGACATTTGGAATGGGGCAATGTTCTCAGAGTAGTCATTGTCACCAGCCTACTTCCTGCCATGCCTGTAGGAATGGACTGACTCTTACAAAGTTTCTTGTAGGGTCATGCCTATTCAGTTCCCAGTGTCAGTGAAGAGCAGTGAAACTGTCATCAAACTACTCAGGTTTTGTGCTGGTACTCGGATCTCAGTTTCAACAATAGTTTAACCCCTTAATCGCGGGACTTCACTTTTGACGTTTGGGAGCAAGGGATCATACAGCGGGGCGTCACTTTTGTGATTCTGTTATTTTGAATTCGCCCAGGCTTTCAAGTGGTGGCTTGTATCATCTATCAGTACTGCCAATGTCCAACACTAGTCAGCACTCCTAATCTCATCTCTACTCCCATCCATTGTTGACAATTTAGCCATTTCTCCCCATTCTTGACTCCCCTCCATTACCCTCTCCTCTTGCGTACTACCCGACCGTGCTGCGCTAAGTAAATCTTCCCTGGAATTTTCCACTTATTTCATCCATTGAAATAAGCCCTATGCCCTATTCTTATACAAAATAATATATACAAAAAGGAAATAAGGTAAGTGATAGTGCCATACACCTGGAATTGGCTAATTATCACCTGACAACACCTCACGTGCACTCATTCACTAATTTTTCCTGTTTATTTCCCCTTGAAATATGCCGTATAATCTATTCTCGTAATAAAAATATATATAAGAAAGGAAGGGAGAATCCTAAGTGATATTTACATTCACCTGGAACTTCCTAATTTATTATGTATTATCTATATTTCCTGCCAATCATTTCAAAGCTCTTATATTAGCAGCTGTCACCACGCTGACATTGGGAGCCTTTCATTGCCCCTAGGCCACCACAGCATTCAGTTTACTGTCATCTTTCAAGGTGAAACCACGTCGGATTTGCGCTTGTCCAATTCCACCACTTTTTAGACCCATGCAAAGGGCCCTGTGACCTCTACCCCTACTAAACCTCGTGTGGAGAGGGGTAAAGGGCTAAGTGACTGCTGTGGAACGTGAACTGGCTAATTTGTCAATGAAAATGATGGACAGTGACTACTATCTTTCTGGTGAGTAAAACAGTGTAAGTGGAAATGTAAATAATGTGTAAATAATGTGTAAACAGCAAGTGAAAGCAATGAAAGTAAATATAAGTGTACAGTGGAAAATAGTTTTATAAGTTGCTGCAAATGACAGTGCGTTTCACAGTGTAAATAAAACAGAAATGCAAATAATGTAAATAAAATGGAGAATGTAAATAGAAATGTAAATGAGTAGTATTATAAGAATACGAGTATATATACTAGGAGTAATGAAAGTGAAAGTTTCACTCTAGCATGTATGAATACTGTGCGTTATGAGAGTGAAAGTGAAAGTGACAGATTCGCTCTCAACGCTAGTACACAGGATGAGAAAGTGAATGCTACATATTTTACTGAAAGAGAAATTGAATGTCTACAGTGACAATAAACTACTATTACTGAAGGAAACTTATGGATAAAGACTGGAGATATATATGGATAAAGAATGGAGATATATATAAGTGTTATATAGTAACAGAAATATAAAGTATGAGTGTTTTTATGAATAATAAATGACAGAATACCAGCGGTGAACGAACGCAAGTGGGAAGTTGTACGCGTTCGTAAAAAAGAAGTGTGTGGTAATCATAGGGGCATTTGTCTTCTTAGTATAATAGGAAAAGTGTATGGTAGGATACTTATTAACAGAGTTAGAGAAAGAACAGAGGAATTAGTTGGAGAATAACAGGGAGGCTTTAGGAAGGGAAGAGGTGTAGATCAGATATTCATTCTTAGATCTTCTGTGGAAACGTTTCTAGAGAAGGGAAAGAAGTTTTTCATGGATTTGGAGAAAGCATATGACAGGGTGGATAGACAAGGATTGAAGAAAGAATTAAGAATATATGGAGTAGATGGGAAGTTGTTGAATGCTGTAAAGAGTATGAATGATGGTGCTAAGGCTGCAGTGCATGTGGATGGTGAAGTGAGTGAATTTTTCTCTTTGAAGGTTGGGTTGAAACAGGGATGTGTCATGTCTCCATGGTTTTTCAATCTGTACATGGATGGGGTAATAAAAGAGGTACAAGGTAGGGTAGTGGATGTTGGAGTGGCCCTGGTGAGAGAGGGTAGTGTTTGGAAACTCCCTGTACTGTTGTTTGCGGATGATACTGTGTTGTTGTGTGAAGATGAAGGAGAGCTGCAAGGCTTGGTGGATGAGTTTGGGAGAGTGTGTAAGAAATGGAATCCAAAGGTGAATGTAGGGTAGAGATGGTCTTTGAGAGAGGTGAAGTCAGTGAATGTACAGCGAGGTTGGATGGTGAGGAAATGGAAAATGTGAGTATGTTTAAGTACTTGGGTAGTGTGATGAGTAAGGATGGAGGTTTGGAGGGTGAAGTGCTTGAAAGGGTACAACAGGGAAGAAAGGTTGCTGGTTCCTTGAAAGCAGTGATAAGAAGCAGGGAAGTGAGCATGGAAGTGAAAAAGTTACTACATGACAGTATTGTGATACCAACTCTAACTTACGGAAGTGAAGCTTGGACGTTGCTGGAAGGACACAAGTCAAGAGTGAGAGCAGTGGAAATGAGTTATTTAAGAGGAGCCTGTGGAGTCACATGGAGAGAGAGAGGCTGACAAATGAGGTTATAAAGAAGCGTTGTGGTGTGGATGTGGATGTGATAGGAAGCGTTAGGAGGAATACACTGAGGTGGTTTGGCCATGTGGAGAGGATGGAGAGTGAAAGACTGACGAAGAGAGTGTATGTGAGTGAGGTGGAAGGGGGAAGAGGGAGGGGGAGGCCGAGGATGAGATGGAGGGATGGGGTGGAGAGGTATATGAGAGAGGGGTGTGTGAGTTGGGAGCAGGGCAGTGAAATGGTGGGGGACAGGGCGACGTGGAGGCGGTTTGTTTGTGGCCACCCCGAACGGGATTGAGGCATCTGGCAATAGATAGATAGATAGGTAGAAATGATTGGCAGGAAATCTAGACAATAGATAATAAAATAGGTAGTTCCAGGTAAATGTAAATATCACTTAGGCTTCTCCCTTCCCTCCTTATATATATTTTTATTACGAGAATAGATTATATGGCATATTTCAAGGGGAAATAAACAGTGAAAATTAGCGAACGAGTGCATGTGAGGTGTTGTCAGGTGATGATTAACCAATTCTAGGTGTATGGCACTATCACTTGCCTTATTTCATTTTTGTATATATTATTTGGTATAAGAATAGGGCATAGGGCCTATTTCAATGGATGAAATCAGTGGAAAATTCCAGGGTAGATTTACTTAGCATAGAATACAGTGTGGTGGCCTGCAATAATTAGGTAGTTCCAGGTGAATGTAAATATCACTTAGGCTTCTCCCTTCCTTTCTTATATATATTCTTATTACGAGAATAGATTATACGGCATATTTGAAGGGGAAATAAACAGGGAAAATTAGCGAACGAGTGCACGTGAGGTGTTGTCAGGTGATAATTAGCCAATTCCAGGTGTATGGCACTATCACTTACCTTATTTCTTTTTTATATATTTTATTTGGTATAAGAATAGGGCATAGGGCTTATTTCAATGGATGAAATCAGTGGAAAATTCCAGGGAAGATTTACTTAGCATAGCACGGCCGGGCAGGCGAGAGGAGAGGGTAATGGAGGGGAGGTAGGGAGGGGAGTCAAGAACGGGGAGAATTGGCTAAATTGTCAACAATGGATTGGAGTACAGATGAGATTAGGAGTGCTGACTAGTGTTGGACATTGACAGTACTGATAGATGATAGAAGCCACCACTTGAAAGCCCGGGCGAATTCAAAATAACACAGAATCACAAAAGTGACGCCCCACAGTATGATCCCTTGCTCCCAAGCATCACAAAAGTGATGCCCCACAGTATGACCCCTTGCTCCCAAGCATCACGAAAGTGACGCTCCTCATTTAAGGGGTTAAGGTACGAGGGTACACCGGCTTTTTCCTCCCTAGGGTTCCAGGTGATACGTAGGGATGTGCCATCCTGGTTAGGGATCACATCCCCTGCACTGAGTGTAGCCCTCCTATCTACTGCGGCGAGGGTGTTGAGGTTCAAGGAGTTGTCCTGCGCTCGCCACAACTTCCTTGACCGTATACAACATTTATAAAAGCTACGGTGGGACTTTAGACATTGGCGAGCTCCTGCATCACGCTGATGTGGAGTCCACCCTTATTGGGGATGACTTTAATGCCCACCATCCAGTCCTCTCCTCACCCCTCCCGGCGAATGAGGCAGGGCAACATGTTGCCATCGCCCTCGAGGAAACTGAGGGGGTCTCCTTACTGAATAACTTGTCCAAGCCTATGCATATCAGTGGCGGCAGGTTTGACTTCTCCTTTGTCTCTGCGCCTCTTGCTAGTGTGTCGATGTGGTCCCTACACCCATTCCTCACCAGTGATCACTTTGCTGTGGTGATGGAATTGTCAGCGGCTCCTCTTCCACCTCCTCTGCCGCCTTCGCCCCGATGGAACTTACGGCATGCGCGCTGGCCTGAGTACGCGTGAGCTGTTGAGGTCGCCTTGTACAATGGTGTTCCCCCACTTTCCCTTGAGGACCATGCCGACCAGGTTGCTCATGCCTTGCATCGCGCAGCTGTAGCTAGTATTCCCCTCACCAAGCTCCCCACAGTTTTCGTCAAGGACTACTGGTTCTACAACGAGCGGGTCCAGGAGCTAAATTATCAGCTGAACACACCCCGTAAGACCTACCGTCGGAGGCCTTCCTCTCCAACCAGGAGATAACTGGCTGCAGTTGGGCGACATGTCCAGGAAGAGGCTTGGATGAAGTGGTGTCAGTCACTTGATTCCCGCTCCTCATTTGGGGAGATGTGGGTGAGGATCAAATCTGTTTCCTCTCCCAGACCAGCCAGGCCACCAGCACATCCTGACCCCGCAGGTGAGTCAGATCGCCTTGCTGCCCACTTTGCTGCTCGTACTTCAACCATGAACCTCCCACAGACTGTCAGTGACCTTCAAGCTAGCCTTGTGGGCCCCCGCAGGGACACTGTTAAAGTGCTTGTTCTCGTCCTGACATTGCGGACCACCCCTTCACTGTGCTGGAGCTGGATCGGGCATTGTCTGGCAGACGGGATACAGCTCCAGGCCCTGATGACCTTCTATACTCCCTCCTGGCTCACACCAGCCAGGTAGGGAAGGCTTGTATCCTAGATCTGTTCAATCGTTCATGGCTTGAAGGGCATCTCCCTGGATCATGGAAGACAGCCATTATTCACCCAATCCCTAAACCATGTGACCCGGCTACCATGAGGCCGATTTCCCTCCTCAGCTGCATTGCCAAGACTGCTGAGAGGCTTGTCCTTTCTCGTCTTGCCTGGAGGTTGGGGCCGCTCCATCCCCGGCTTTTTGCTTACCTCCCAAGCAGGAGTACTCAGCATTGTCTGGCCTCCTTTCTTGGAGGGCTGAGGAGTGGTCGTGGCATGGCTGTCTTTCTCGATCTGGAGAAGGGGTTTGAACTTGCCAGTCCGGATGCAGTACTGGCAGCACTTGCAGCGAAGGGCTTGGGTGGTCACCTTCTCTCCTGGGTGAGGGATTTCTTCCGTGGCTGTGCTACTTGTGTCCGTTTTCAGGGCAAAGTCTCCCTCTCCCTAACCACATGACAATTGCACATCTCAGGGCAGTGTACTTAGTCCTCATTTATTTAATGGTTTAGTTGAGGACCTGCTTACTGTACACTATGGCCAAGAGGTTACTCTCTTTTGTTATGTGGATGACTTGACTCTGGTATTGTCAAGACGGACCTGGTACACCCAGGCATCAACTACGCTCTCCTGTCTTCATGCCACATGCTGTGAGCTTGGCATAAAAATCAATTTTCAAAAAACCAAATGGCTGCCTTTCGGTCTTCGCCCCCCCTGACCGTCCCCTTCTTCTTGGGGGTAATCGCCTTGACATTGTTCATCGTCACCAGTACCTGGGTGTATGGTTCGACAGCTGTCTAACGTTTGCCAGTCATGTCCGATATGTACGGGAGTGGACGGTTACCCGCATCGCTGCCCTCAATGCCCTTTCTCACCATAACCTGGGTGCCTCATACAGTGTCCTACGGACATCCTACTCCCGTTGCTATCCATTCCATCATGGATTATGGAGCTATATGCCTTATCGGAGTCTTGGAGTCGCTTCGTCTTTCTTTGGAAGTTCTGCAAAACACTGCTCTGCGTGTAATGCTTGGTGCACCTCCCTGGACCCACCTGATCAACCTTTGGGCTGAGAGTGATTTTCCCTCTCTGCAGCATCGCATTTGGGCACGAACAACAGCTGTCGTTACTCAGCTCTGTAGGCACCAGCCCCACCTTACTGTGTCCATACTCCTCCAGCGGACACTTGATCGGCTCCCCAGTCCACACCCTGGAGGTGACTGGATTCTGCTTGCTGCTGACATCGTTCGTAAGCTTGAAGCCACTGATGCCATTCAGGATGGTCCTGACTTGCATAACCCTGCATATGTGTCCCTGCTCCTTCCTGGCTTCCACCTGTGATTTGATGTGTTGAGCCCACTATAGCAGTCCCAAGGTCCTCTCTCCCTGCTGTCCTCCCCCAGGATGGTCTTAGTCGTATGGCAGCCCTCTACTCTCCAGACGCTGCAGTCTACTATACTGATGGATCTGTTGGTGCTGATGGGTCTGCGGGTGCTGCATTTGTTTGTAGTGAGTGGGTTGAGTCCTGGTGTGTCACCTCCGGCATTTCTGCCTACCAGACTGAGCTTATCGCCATTCTCGGCGCCCTTTGCCACGCCGATCACCACCTTCATTGGCGCATTATTGTCCATATGGATTCACTCTCCTCTATACGTGGCCTCCAAACTCACTGCTACACCGACAACAAGTATCTGATTACCTCCATCATGGCTGTTGCTGCTTCCATCACCGGTCGGGGAGGTGAAGTCTTTCTTCACTGGCTTCCTGGGCACGTTGGTATCTCAGGCAATGAGCGTGCTGATGCTGATGCTCGCCACGCCTGCACTCTCCCTGTACCGACATTTCAGCTGCATCCTAGTTTATCCCTTCTGTTGCAAAGGGTGGCTGACAACGTCAGCTCCCTTTCGCAAGACGATCATCAATCTCAGGTACGGGAGGGCTCCCGTTCAGCTACATGGTACACAATAGCAACAGAGTACACACCTGTGACGGTTAACCATGACACCCCCAACTACCTTCTGGTTCCACTTCGCTGCTTGCACCTGGGGTTTCCTTGCTACAGCCAGGTGGCCGACAGCAACCCAGAGCCGTGCCCTCACTGCTTGGGCAACAGTGATCAGTCCCTGCTACATTATGTGCTGGACTGTCCCGCAACATCTCGGCTTCGGTACGGTATTGGCGAGTGGTTTCATAATAGGGATAATGACTTTCAATTGGCAGCAGAGATTATTGCACAAGCACCTATCTCTGTGATTTTGGGGGTTGGAGCCATGTACCCACCCCCATCCTAGATTCTGTTTCTTGATTTAAAAGCACATTTCTCTGATGGGCTTTTGTTTGCCTGTGTCCTCCCTATGGGGAGGCAAATCTAAACCAACCAACCAACCCAGTGTGCACTATCTTTGCACAGGATGGATTGGCGGTGTCCCCAGTGCCATCTCCAAGGATGCTTGCAAAAAACGAGGAAGAAGACATCAGGCTTGCTCCTCTCACAATCCCAGCCTGTAAGATACCTACTGTCCACCATCATCTATGCCCAGTAGCAGTGCTTAAGCAGTGCCTGGAAGTTTCAATAGGTGCGGACTGGAGAGAGACATTGTTCTGTGCAGATTCGGGTGCCCCTGTTTTCAGTGAGGGCACTCTCTCTTAGCAGAAAGTCTACTAGTAGAGTCTATTATCACCCATGAAATAATAGCAGAAGTAGACTTGGTAAGTGATCCGTGAACACACGGTCTTTGGGGAATAGCGGCATCCCTGGCATTTCTCTATGCACACACTCACTCTCACTTGCACAAAGAGGTGGCCGGTGCAATTCAGCGTCATCCTTCATCATAACATACATAAATCACGCCTGGGGGATGCCCCATGCATAGCAGTAAGCGTTTTCCCAGGCAATAACCAAGAAAAATAACACTGTGCTCCATATCCTCACAGAAGTGATGCTTACGCTCTCTCTCACCGTCACGCTACTCCATACCAGTTAGGAGATGCCTGTGCAATGTGCTCCAGTCCACCACTGGGTGAGGAGGGCAGCAGGCGTCCATTCATCACAAGAGGTAGCGTGGTGCACCTCCCTTGTGCTCTTTATCACAAGATTATTTCTCTGGTTCGTTTGTGATCTCGGCAGACAAAGAAAAAAAGAATTCAATCAGTGTAAGCGAATGACAGTGAAAAAATAAAAATAAAATATGGGTGATATAATGTGAAAAGGTGAAAATTAATGTGTACCAACTGTACGTCTCTTGTGTGCTATGCGATCCATCAATGTGATGACTTGGCCCTAGGACCCCTTACCATGCACATGCCTTGTGTCAAATCAGGCACTGAAAAATTTATCTTTTACACACGCTGTTCACATAAAAAAATGAGAAACAGTGAAAAAAAAAAAAAAAGTGAATGTGTCAGATGAAATGTCCAGTGCTATAATACGTAGCCTCCGAGCTATAGTCTGTGATCCTCAGTGCACAGTATATGTTCCTGTCAAGCATTAAACCTTACAAAAAGGACACTGTGTTGTTTTATTATCTCTTTCCATCCTTTTGGTATGGAGCTACTCTAACTAAACGCAAACTCCTCAGCCTTGTCTTAACACCAGCTTTGAAGATGAATGTGAAAAGGCTCTATGTCAGGGGTGAGGGGGTGTTCACGTTTATCATGATTACCCACCCCACTTCACATCCTCCCCAAAGGTGCTCTGGTGTTATGACAATGACCTGCATTAAGCAAGCGAAGGGCAGAGATGGGGTGAGAGGGTAAGACTATGGAGGGGATTTTACACGCATTTGTTAGTTTTGTCAATGTTTTGGTGAACATCATCCTTGGCATAAATAGGGATTTCGTCTTAAACTTCAAAGCCAGTATTTATATAAGTCACAGCAACTAGAGGAAAAAGCAATTATTAACTTATTACAGAAGTGCTTTACATGGATATGAACCTTTACTTAAGATACAACAGCCGTACATTAATATACATTTGGAAGCCCTTTGAAATGTTTCTTATATTTCCAATGCGATATACATTTTTTACAAACTATATGGTAGGTAGGCGTGGCCACCATCCATTTCCTCCATGTAATGCATCTTTCTGGTGACTACCTGAGTGGCAAGCCAAATGGTTTCTTCTAATCTAGGGAAACATATACCATGATGGGAGGTAACTGTTTAACCAAATCAACGCTTTCTGGTCTATTGGATTTCCAGTCTGAGGGTTGTTTCGGGATCACTGCTAAAACAATGCCTCTCGGGCTTATCAGGGTTTGTCACCCTTGCCTTAAATGCCTGTACTTAGTATCGTGGCACCAGACCCGTAACTACTGATGAGGAAAGGAGTATTGTATGACAGATACATGAACTTTCCACATTGTTAAAAGGCTGATTGCCTTCACAGATATTGGCCCTAAGGATGATGAAGCTTGGTCTGCTGCTGATCATCTTCTCTGATGCTGCATGTGATGCAAGGAGCTCTTTGCTTACGCCTCTTGCAGGTACAGTTGCTTAAAATACACACATTCAGTGCACACATATACCTATATGCATATATGGTAATTATTACATGATAATCAAATAATTTTCACTCACATATGAGTCGGTCTCACACTATACCTTCTTGGGCTCAACCAGCACATACCTAATTTCCCTTGTGAACCTGTTCATTGGATCCTTTTCCCCCACTGGCCTGTTTCCTCAGGAGCTTTTTGTCCCTCATGGCCAATTATCTGCCTCTTACCCACACCAATTTTTTGCCACTAACTCATTTCCTACATGGTGGTTATACCTCCCCCTGAACTTATGTTTCCCTTATACCAGATCAATCTCTGGACTAATTTTCGTCATGGAATTATTTAACTTATGACCTGTTTACTACATGGAAGTATTTCTGATCTGTGGAGACATTTTTCTACATTCATATTATCCTGAATGGACTTTTCTTCCTTCATGGGTGAATTTCCTCAAGTAATTAAGTTTCCACAAGAGATCTTTATTCCCATAGGCCAATTTCCTTTCCACAGAATAATAGTAATGGTAATAGTAATAATAGTACTAATGCCAATTCTGATAATAATCTATCTATCTATCTATAGCCCGACGCCCTAATCCCGCAAAGGGTGGCCGCAGACAAAACGCCTCCAAGTCACTCTGTCACCCACCATTTGACTACCCTCCCCCCAACTCACCCCCCCCTCCCTCATATACCTCTCAACTCCATCCCTCCACCTCATCCTCGGTCTACCCCTCCCTCTCCCTCCCTCCCTCCACCTCACCTACATACACCCTCTTAGTCAATCTTTCATTCTCCATTCTCTCCACATGTCCAAACCACCTCAGTGTATTTCTCCTAATCTTCTCAACCACATCCACATCTACCCCACAACGTTCCTTCACTTCTTCATTCGTCAACCTGTCCCTCCACGTCACTCCACATGCTCCTCTCAAGTAACTCATTTCCACTGCTCTCACTCTTGACTTGTTCCCCTCTTGCAAGGTCCACGCCTCGCTTCCATACGTCAGGGTAGGGATCACAATAATAATAATAACAATAATAATAATAATAATAATAAGAAGAAGAAGAAGAAGAATGAATAATAATCATACTCTATCTGTCTATCTATCTATCTATCTGTCTATCTATTGCCAGACGCCTTAATCCCGTAAGGGGTGCCCACAAACAAATCGCCTCCATGTCGCCCTGTCCTCCGCCATTTCATTACCCTGCTCCCAGCTCACACCCACCTCTCTCATATACGTTTCCACTCCATCCCTCCATCTCATCCTTCGCGTCCCCATCCCTCTCCCCCCTCCACCTCACTCACACACACTCTCCTTGTCAGTCTCTCGCTCTCCATCCTTTCCACGTCCAAACCACCTCATTGTGTTTCTCCTAACGTATTTATCACATCCACATCCACACCACAATGCTCCTTCACTTTCTCATTTGTCAGTCTGTCTCTCCATTTGACTCCACATGCTTCTCTCAAATAACCCATTTTCACTGCTCTCACTCTTGACTTCTGTCCTTCCAAAAAGATCCAAGGTTCACTTCCATACGTTAGAGTTGGTACCACAATACTGTCATGTAGTAACTTTTTCACTTCCACGCTCACTTCCTTGATTCTTATCACTGCTTTCAAGGAACCAGCAACCTTTCTTCCTTGTTACACCCTTTCAAGCACTTCACCCTCTGAACTTCCATCCTTACCCATCACACTACCCAAGTACTTAAAAGTACATAATATTGATAATATTAATAATAATACCTAGAACATGGCAAAATTGTCCAAGGAATATTTTGATAAAGAATAACTTCCCATAACCATTACCTACTAGAAGCCGAGCTATAAAGGGACCTTGAAGTCAAGGTTTCTGATATTTTACCAATTTTGGTGGCTGTATAATCCTTCATGGAAGATCAAGTGACATGCAAAATATAGGGAAAAACTCCGTTTTTTTTTTTTTTTTTTTTTATACCCCAGCCGATCTCAGGAAATAATCAACCGAGTAGCACCATATTTCTTTCTGCACTGTGCCTGCATTCAGTCTATGTTTCAGTAAAATTTTAGCTTCCTAGCTTAAGCGGCTCTTGAGATAGGATGACTAAATCACTTTTCTATGTTCGGGGTAACATCCGGAAAGCCAGTTGACGGATTGCCGCCGTTTTTGGACAATAGAAAATAGACAGTTCTTTAAGCTGACCAAGATACAGGACTCTAGGCCAAACAGAAATTAAAATATCGACTTTCTGCTAAAGTGATGATAATAATAATCACTAGAAAAATAAACCCTTCCACAGCTTTGTGGAAAGTCTTGATAAAAATCATTTGCCATCGGAATCTATCTTTAATATTTTATAGACTTATGTTTGCATTTGGGCCTAAATACCCAAAAACCTATTACTTTACGGGGCAGTTCCAGCAACGGATCATTTATCCACGATCCTTTTCCCGACTGGACCAAACTTACACACACACACACACACACACACACACACACACACACACACATATATATATATATATATATATATATCATCAGCCATAACTAGTCCACTGCTGAACAAAGGCCTCCCCCAACCTTTTGCACGAATTCCTTGACTGAGCCAATCTTTGCTACGTTTTCCCTGCAAATTTCTCTATCTCATCTCTCCATCTCCTGTCTGGCCTTTTTCTGCTACGCTTACATTCTGTCGGTTTCTAGTCAGTCAGCCTCTTGCTCCATCGGTTATCCCTTATTCTTGCTATATGGCATGCCCACCTCCATTTCTATTCTTTTATAACTTCTATAATATCTTTGACTTCAGTCTGCTCTCTCACCCATGTTGGTCTTTTCCTGTCTCTGAAAGATATTCCCAACAATGACCTTTCCATTGCTCTCTGAGAACGCATTAATTTATTTTCCATTGATTTTGTCAGTTTCCAGCTCTCACAACCATACGTCATAGCTGGAATTATACACTCGTTATATACTTTTCGTTTCATATATACTGGCAAGCTACTTTTCATAATGTCTCTATGTTTACCGAAAGCTTTTCATCCAATTGTGATGCGTCTTTTTATTTCATTATCATGATCTTTCTTTAATTTTAGTATTTGTCCCAAATAGTTGTACTCCTCAGCTTCTTCAAGAATTTCATCGCTTATTCTGATGACGCTCTTTGGTGTTTGTGGATTAAACATTAGTTTTACTTTGGCTCATCTTCAGTCCTACTTTCAGACTTTCTTTGTTCAGATTATTTAACATTTCTTGCAATGCCTCTGCTGTTTCTGAGATTAGGACAATGTAATCTGCAAATCTTAAATGGTTTAGCTTTTCTCCATCAATGTTCACTCCTTTGTTTTCCCAATCTAGCTTTCTGATAATACTTTCTAGGCATGCTGTATATAATTTTGGTGAAATTGTATCTCCCTGATGCATGCCCTTCTCAATCTTAATTTTTTTGTGAGTCCTTATGTAATATAAGTGTAGCAATTCCCTCTTTATATATGTTTTCGAGCAGGATTACAATGTTCTCATTCACTCCTTGTTCTCGCAATGAATTTATAATTGCTATGTGCTCCGCTGAGTCGAAAGCCTTTTCGTAATCAACAAAACCTAAGCATAGTGGTTTATTATAATCTATAGTTTGCTCAGTTAGCTGGTTCATTGTATATAGATCATCAATGGTTCACCGTGGTCCTCTCGCTGCCTTTATTAACGTTTCCCAACACACGTACATACACCCCCCCCCTAACCCCTACACAGTTCAATCCCATCTCCTTGCACAAGGCTAGTGAGAACTATCGTGAGCTATCAACTGCGTTCCCCCTTGGACACGGGTTAAGTAGAAATTCGTCACCATCGGAAATAAGTGGGAGGTGTTCCTGTAGACTGTCTCGGGCGGTATGGTAGTGACGATAGTAGGCTAGATCCATAGGTAGGCTGTTCCGTTTGTTACTATCAAAGTACAGAGTGTTGCGTACTTAAGTGATAATTCCTCTGTTGCGCAGTTTTCTCTAGTTTACGGAGTGTGAGTGCCGGGGTCTGCGTTATTTTCATAACGCAGTGGAGGCCGATCATCTAAAACTACCTTGTTGTCTTTTTGTAATAGCCCCGGGCTGGCGCTACCGAAACAATATATATATATATATATATATATATATATATATATATATATATATATATATATATGGGCTGGCGTTACCGAAACAATATATATATATATATATATATATATATAAGAAGAGAGGACAACTGCAGTAGGCCGGTTGGCCCATGTTAGGCAGCTCCTAGAAAATTGAATGAACTACTAGAGTGAGATAAGGATAGGAAAGATGAAAGCTCTCCCCCGTCCTCCAAACCCTCCAGATAAAGCCGGCGGGAAAAAGTCAGAAGAACACCACGCAGTATAGAAAAACTGGCGTGGGGATTTTATAGGAGTGTCAAACGAGAAAGAGAGACTATCATAGTGTAACCTGAAAAGGAAAAAGAATGAATTAGTGTTGGTTGTTAGAATGTATTTTTCTGTTTAAACTCATCCCTTATTTGTCATATGTTTATCTAGCCTATGCTTGAAACTCTCAATGGAAGAGGCAGCACCTACTCTACTAGGTAGCTTATTCCTTTCGTCTACAACTCTATCACTAAACCAATTTCTACTTCTTTCCTTACCAAAACGGAATTTTTATGGTTTGAAACCATTATTTCTAGTTCTCTCCTGGATGCTCACTTTAATTAAGTACCTTGCTAATATCTCCCTTATTTATTCCCTTCGTCCACTTAACCACCACAATTAAGTCCTCCTTACTCAACGCCTCTGTAGTGAGTGCAGACTTAGACTTTTTAGTCTGTCTTCATATGGCTGGTTCCGAACATCATGTATTATTTTTGTCATTCTTCTCTGTACATTTACTAACGAGTTAATATCCATTCTATAGCAAGGACACCAAAATTGTACGGCGTAGTCTAAATGTGGCCTTACTAGTGCTACATCAATTTACAATATTACTTTTGCTGAGCTATTGTGCACGCTTCTCGAAATAATTCCTAGGCCCCTATTTGCATTATTTCTCACATTAATACACTGTTGCCTTGGTTTGAGGTCTTTGCTAACCATATCTCGTAGATCTCTCTCGCATTCTGATTTACTAATTTCTTTGTTATCAAAGCAGTATTTAGTATCTCCAATGGTCTTACCTACGCTAAAAACTTAACCATTTTCAACATTAAATTCCATTTGCCAAGTTTTACATCACTTGGATAATATATTGAAGTTCTTTTGTAATTTATGGCAACCGTCAGTCAAGTTAATCACAGTGTGGAGTTAATGATATGCCATATTTTTGTATCGTCGGCAAATATGCTGATACTACTAGTGATTCCTTAGTCCAGATCATTTACAATTGCATAATAAATAATAAGGGACCGAATACTGAACTCTGTTGTACACCACTAGTACTAATCCCCAGTCTGACTTAGTTCCACTTATTAGTACTTATTAGTAGAAGAGAGAAAAAGTGAGCAGATGGAGAGAACACTTTGAGAAATTGTTGAACATAGAGGATGGAAGTAATGCGAGTATAAGTGGCTGGAGAATGGCTGGGAGAAGGAGGGAGGTGAGAAGACAGGAAGAAATCAGTAGGATAGAAGTTGTGGAAGCAATGAAGAAAGCTAAATTGGGGAAAGCCCCAGGAATTGATGGAGTGTGTGGTGAAATGTTGAAGCATGGGGGAGAGATAGTAGTAGAATGGATGTGGAAAATGTGCAGATTGGCCTGGGAGGAAGGTAGAGTCCCGGAGGATTGGAAGTCAGGTATAATTATTCCCTTGTACAAAGGAAAAGAGGAAAAAGAAGTGTTTGGTAATCATAGGGGCATTTGTCTTCTTAATATAACAGGAAAAGTGTATGGTAGGATACTTATTGATATAGAGAAAGAACAGAGGAATTAGTTGGAGAAGAACAGGGAGGTTTTAGAAAGGGAAGAGGTTGTGTAGATCAGATTTTCATTCTTAGATCTTTAGTGGAAAAGTTTCTAGAGAAGGGAAAGAAGTTGTATGCAGCTTTCATGGATTTGGAGAAATCATATGACAGGGTGGATAGACAAGGATTGTGGAAAGTATTAAGAATATATGGAGTAGATGGGAAGTTGTTGAATGCTGTGAAGAGTATGTATGATGGTGCTAAGGCTGCAGTGCGTGTAGATGAACTAAGTGAATTTTTCTCTTTGAAGGTTGGGTTGAAACAGGGATGTGTCATGTCTCCATGGTTGTTCAATCTGTATATGGATGGGGTAATAAAAGAGGTACAAGGAAGGGTAGTAGATGTTGGAGTGGCCCTGGTGAGAGAGGATAGTGTTTGGAAACTCCCTGTATTATTATTTGCAGATGATACTGTGTTGTTGAGTGAAGACGAAGGGGAGCTGCAAGACTTGGTGGACGAGTTTGGGAGAGTCTGTAAAAAACGGAATCTTAAGGTGAATGTAGGGAAGAGTAAATTGATGGTCTTTGAGAGAGGTGAAGTCAGTGAATGTAGAGTGAGGTTGGATGGTGAGGAATTGGAAAATGTGAGGACGTTTAAGTACTTGGGTAGTGTGATGAGTATGGATGGAGGTTTGGAGGGTGAAGTGCTCGAAAGGGTACAGCAGGGAAGAAAGGTTGGTGGTTCCTTGAAAGCAGTGATAAGAAAAATGGAAGTGAGAATGAAAGTGAAAAAGTTACTACATGACAGTATTGTGATACCAACTATAATGTATGAATGTGAAGCCTGGACGTTGTTGGAAGGACACAAGTCAAGAGTGAGAGCAGTGGAAATGAGTTATTTAAGAGGAGCCTGTGGAGTCACATGGAGAGACAGGCTGACGAATGAGGATATAAAGGAGCGTTGTGATGTGGATGTGGATGTGATAGGAAGCGTTTGGAGGAATACACTGAGGTGGTTTGGCTATGTGGAGAGGATGGAGGGTGAAAGACTGACAAAGAGAGTGTATGTGAGTGAGGTGGAGGGGGGAAGAGGGAGGGGGAGGTCGAAGATGAGATGGATGGATGGGGTAGAGAGAGATATGAGAGAGGGGGGTGTGAGTTGGGAGCGGGGCAGTGAAATGGAGGGGGACAGGGCGACGTGGAGGCGATTTGTTTGTGGCCACCCCGAACGGGATTGAGGCGTCTGGTAATATATATATATATATATATATATATATATATAGATAGATAGATAGATAGATAGATAGATAGATATATCCCGCAAAGGGTGGCCACAGACAAAACGCCTCTAAGTCGCTCTGTTACCCACCATTTGACTACCCTCCCTCCAACTCACTCCCCCCTCCCTCATATACCTCTCAACTCCATCCCTCCACCTTATCCTAGATCTACCCCTCCCTTTCCCTTCCTCCACCTCACCTACATACACCCTCTTAGTCAGTCGTTCATTCTCCATTCTCTCCACATGCCCAAACCACCTCAGTGTATTTCTCCTAATCTTCTCAACCACATCCACATCCACCGCACAACGTTCCTTCACTTCTTCATTCGTCAACCTGTCCCTCCATGTCACTCCACATACTCCTCTCAAGTAACTCATTTCCACTGCTCTTACTCTTGACTTGTTCCCCTCTTGCAAGGTCCATGCCTCGCTTCCATCCGTCAGGGTAGGGATCACAATACTATCATGCAGTGACTTTTTATCTTCCATACTCACCTCCCTATTTCTCATCACTGCTTTCAGTGAACCAACAACCTTCCTTCCCTGGTGTACCCTTTCACGCACTTCATCCCCCCAAAGTTCCATCCTTACTCATCACACTACCCAAATACTTGAATGCACTCACATTCTCCATATCCTCACCATCCAACCTCACTGTACATTCTGTGACTTCATTCCTCTCAAACACCATAACTTTACTTTTGTTTACATTAACTTTCAGCTTCCTCCTCCTACTCACTGTCCCAAATTCATTCACCAAACCTTGCAACTCCCATTCATCTTCTCTCAACAATACTGTATCATCAGCAAACAGTAACACCGGAATCTTCCAAATCTCACCCTCATTCATTAGAGCCATCCCCACATCCACTGCCCTCCCTTGCACCTCCTTTACAACCCCATTCATGTATATATTTAACAGCCATGGAGACATCACACAACCTTGTTTCAGTCCTACACTGAGATCAAAGAACTCACTCAGCTCACCATCCACTCGCACCGTAGCCCTAACTCCTTCGTACATACTTTTCACAGCACTCAACAATTTCCCCTCCACTCCATATATTCTTAATACCTTCCACATACCTTGCCTATATATTCTGTCATAAGCTTTCTCCAAGTCCATGAAGGCAGCATACACTTTCCTTCCCTTCTCTAGATACTTCTTCACTAAACATCTTAGAACAAATATCTGATCTACACACACTTTTCCCTTCCTAAATCCCCTTTGTCCTTCTCCAACTAGCTCCTCTGTCATATGCCTAACCCTATCAATGAGTATTCTACCATATATTTTACCAGTCACACTAAGAAGGCAAATACCTCTATGGTTACCACATATTTGTCTCTCCCCTTTTCCTTTGTATAAAGGAACAATCATACCTGATTTCCAGTCCTCTGGAACCCTTCCCTCTTCCCGGGCCAATCTACACAACTTCCATATCCACTCCACAACAATCTCACCCCCATACCTCAGCATTTCACCACACACTCCGTCAAGTCCTGGGGCCTTTCCCAACTTGATCTTCTTCATTGCTTCCATTACTTCCGTCCTACTGATCTCTTCCTCCATCCTCTCATCTCTTCTTCTCCCAGCCATTCCCAGCCACTTATACTCGCACTGGTCTCACTCTCTACATTCAACATATCCTCAAAGTGCTCCATCCATCTCCTCAATTTCTCTCTCTTCTCCACCAACAATCTATTATTCCTATCTTTCACTTCCCTACTATTTCCCCTTTCACACTGCCTTACTTTCTTTACGTCCTTCCAAAACAATTTCTTACTCTCCCTCCATTTTTTCACTCAGATTCCTCCCAAACTCTTCATCCACTTTCTTCTTACTCTCCTTCACCAGTCTCTTCACCTCCCTTCTCCTGCTCACATATACCTCTCTCTTCTCTCTCTCATCTTCTTCTCTACCTCTACTCGCTAACCATTCACTATATGCCTTCTTCTTTTGTTCCACAGCTCGTTTCACTTCATCATTCCACCATTTGACATTTTCAATCCTAGGCATCATAATCATGTCGTGTTTGTATTTTTATCATAGACATGGTGTTTACTTTGGTTTTTATTATATTTTCCCTAAGTTTCAAAATGACAAATGAGTTGTCGAAACGTCACCGATTTATAAAGTTGTTCCTGGTCATGTAGGTGTTTACCTATCTGTCTATCTGTCTATCTACCTACCTATCTATTTATCTATATGTATATAAATATCTGTCTGTCTATATATGTATGTATGCACTGTATCTACAGTATCTATCTTTCTCTCTCTCTCTCTCTCTCTACATATATATATATATATATATATATATATATATATATATATATAATGGAGAGATAGATAGATAGATAGATAGATAGATAGAGAGAGAGAGAGAGAGAGAGTCATTATTTCATTACAGATTCTAGAGATCGTCTGTGGGAATCGGTACAGATGGTTGGATCAGTGTTGGAAACTTGGCTGCAAGGCAGTTGTTTTTCAATGCTGCTCACGGACTACCTAGTAGCAAATAGCACCATAATAAAGGTAATACGAAAGAATAAGTTCAAGGATGTTAAATTAGGCTCAAGTAATGGATGAGATCCATACTTTGATATCTTATTTAATTACCAATCCGATGGTCTCACAGCTAGAACTGAGTTTTTATTTTACACTGAAAGTTTCATTTACTACTCAGTAATACGTAGATTTTTTTTTCTTTTGTCAAAGACATTACTGTACTGTAATAAATACCTTGATAATTAGGAAGGAGGTAAAGAGAGACAAAGTGATAAAGAATAAAGTAGGGGAGTGGAAGATTAAATGACTGATTGCTAGTGGTGAAGGGAGAAAAAGTGAACAGATTGAGAGAACACTTTAAGGAATTGTTAAACAGAGGGAATGAAACTGATGTGAGTGTAAGTGGCTGGGGAGTAGTTGGGACGAGGAGGGAGGTAAGGGACGAAGTGATCAGTAGGTTGGAAGTGGTGGAAGCAATGAAGAAAGTCAAAATGGGGAAACCCCAGGAACTGATGAAGTGTGTGGTGAAATGCTGAAGCATGGGGGAGAGATATTAGTGAAGTGGATATGGAAGATGTGCAGATTGGCTTGGTAGGAAGGCAGAGTCCCAGAGGATTGGAAGTCAGGAATATTTTTTCCCCTGCATGAAGGAAAATGGGAAAAAGAAGTGTGTGGTAATCATAGTGGGATTTTTCTTCTAAGTGTAGCAGGAAAATTATATATATATTTTTTTAAATAAAACAGATGGAGGAAAAACAATTAAGTAAAAACAAATTAGTCCATTAACCAGATTACTCGTGTCCTCCATTCATAAAATATCTGTAACATTTGAACACGAACTGCTGTTGGTTGAAGTTTGGAGGGAAACAACTCTGGGGAAGAGAGTTCCAGAGAGATGGATTTCGGAGAATTAAAGAATTCTGAAAAGCAGAAGTTCTGCAATATGGCTGAGTGACGTTCCAGTCATGAGCGCTGCCAGATGCCCGTGCAGCACAAGGGATGGCATGGAGAGGTGGCACAAGGGACGCAACTTCGTCTGAGCATTTGCCACAAAAACACCTGTAAACTATTGCAAGGGAGGCAACACTCTTTCCATAATGGCAGGGTCATTAACATTTCCAGCTGCTCTTTTGTGAATTTTGTCTACCTCTCCACATCCACTCCACAAGGGTGAGCAATATTCAAGCTAAGAGCGCACATGACTCTTATAAATTATAGCTAACTGCTTATCAGTGAAGAAGTTACAGACTGTACAATAATCCACGTTTCTTTGAGGTGGTTTTGGCAAGTGATCTGACAAGAGAGGTCCAGCTGAGGGCACTGTTAAGCGAGACACCAAGAACTTCAATACTTTTGGAGATGGGAATATTAGTATCATTGAAGGTCATATACGAATCTTTCAATATCTGTCTATTAGAAAATTGTATATATTTACCTTTACTAGCATTGAATGAGACAAGGTTGTTTTGTCTGCATTCACTGATCGTAATAAGTCTTGATTTATGGAGACGGCTGTACTGAGTTGAGAATTAGAGATAGTAGACTTTGTAAATGGGTGTCTGAGTGCGAATGAAGCATGAAGTGTTGAGTCCTATGCGTATGAATGAATGGGATTGCTGGTAACGGACAAGAGATCGTTAATATGAACCAGGAACAGGATTGGCGTCATAACTGATCCCTGTGGCACGCCGGCATTAATTGAGTGGAAGTTGGAATATACATCATCTACTGTTACGCTTATTTTTTTGTCGCTGAGATATGAGGAAAGCAGAGGAACAAAAGATCTTAGTCCATAGCAATGGAGTTTGGACAACAGGGAACGGTGCCATACTCTGTCGAAAGTTTTAGAAATACCAAGGGCTACTGCATAAGTTTCTCCATGTAGGTCGATTGACTGATGAATGGTATGAGTCAGCAGATTGAGTACGTCAATGGTGGATCTTTCGTGGCGAAAACCATATTGTCTATCACTAATTAAGTTGTTGGATTCAAGATGTTTAACTATTTGCTTATTAATTAAAATTTAAAATACTTTACTAAGAGAAGATGTGACAGCTATTGGTCTGTAATGAGAGGGGTCAGAGGAACTTTCTTTCTTTGGAATTGGATGGATGTTGGCTTTTTTCCATGAATTAGGGAATGAAGTACGTATGCTTAGTGTGAATAATTTAGCTAGAACAGAGGCAAGTTCTGGGGAACACTTTTTCAAAACAATTGGCGGAATTCCATCTGGGCCTGAAGCTTTGTTGGTAGGTAAATTGCCTAGAATGGATTTTACGTATCTTGTCTGTATTTTAAGTGGGGCAATTTCGGGAGAGTCAAGTTCTAGTACTGGGACATTCTGGCTGGTATCGTCTATGGTAGAGTTTCTGGTAAACGTACTGGCAAACATAGCTGCTTTTCCACGCAGTGTTAAGAATGTTAATCCCGCTTGATGTCAGTCGTAGGTGAATTCAAAGTCTCGGAGCAGTTTTCTAATAATATATTAAGCACCGTCTTATATCTCCACACAACAGCCGTATGTACACCAGCCTTATCCGTCCCCAGACCGTTGCTAACTGCTTGACTCTTACCGGCTAGGGCGGTGGTGCGGCCTCAAACCCATGGTTCAGCAAATTTGAATCAGGCTAGACATTAGTAAGTGATCAATAGTGCCCTACTTGGATCACACTTAGAATACTTACATGCTGTACCTACATACTACATATTATTACAAATGGTTACAAACATCGGGTCATTTATAATGTTACCTTCTGAAGATTTTAGTGGAGGAATGGATGATGTCTTGTTAACGTTATTATTGAAAGAATCTAGCATTGACTAGAATATTCTATTGTCATTAGGGTTGGCAAGGTTTACCACAGCCTTTGCATAGTTTCTAGAAATTTTAAACAGAGAGAGTAATTCAGATGTTTTTGATTTTAAGTAAGAGTTACATGCTAATGACTCTTGGGCTGTTGCTCCGGCACAACCGCTATCAAACCATTTTGGAGAGTTCGATATTTAAGTGAGCTGTTGACTTGGTATGAACAAATCCACACCAGCTAGTATTCAGTCGCAAATGTGGTGGGATTCTCATTGACAGAGTTAGGGAAATAACAGTGGAATGAGTTAGAGAAGAAAGGGAGGTTTTAGGAAGAGATGAGGTTGTGTAAATCAGACATTCGTCCTAAGATCTTCAGTAGAAAAGTTTCTCAAAAGGGAAAGAAGTTGTATATGACCTCCATCGATCTGGAGAAAGCATACGGCTGAGTGGATGGACTAGGAATGTGGAAAATATTAAGAATACATGGAGTACTGTAAGTGAGAAGCTGTTGAATGCCGTGAAGAGTATGTATGAGGGCGCTAAGGCTGCAGTACGTGTGAATGGTGAACTGAGTATATTTTTCTGTTTGAATGTTGGATTGAAACAAAGACTTATCATTTATCAATGGTAGTTCAATCTGTATATGGATGGAGTTATAAAAGAGATACAAAGTTTGGCGGTGGATGTTAGACAGGTCCTAATGAGAGAAGTCAGCATTTGGAAACTTCCTGTTCTATTGTCTGGAGATAATACTGTATTGTTAAATGCCGACGAAGGGGAATTACAAAGCTTGGTGACTGAGTTTGGGAGAATGTGTAAGAAACGGAATCTAAAGGTGAATGCAGGGAAGAGTAAAGCTGTGGTCTTAGACAGAAAAGAAGTCACTGAATGCACAGTGATGCTGGATGATGAGGAAATGGAAAATGTGAGTTTATTTAAGTACTTGGGTAGTGCGATGAGTAAGGATGGAAATTTGGAGGATGAAGCCCAAGAAAAAGTACAACAGAGAATGAATGTCCCTGATTCTTAGAAAGCAATGATATGGAATAGGGAAGTGAACATGGAGATAAAAAAGCCTCTGCATGATAGGATTGTTATACCAACATTAACACATGGAAGTGAAGCTTGAACATTGTTGGAAGGGCACAGGTCAAGAGTGAGAGCAGCAGAAATGAGTTATTTGAGAGGAGCATGTGGCGTTACATGGAATGACAGACTGACAAATAAGGAAGTGAAGGAGCGTTGTGGTATGGATGTAGATGGGATAAAAAGCGTTAGGAGAAATACACTGGGGTGGTTTGGCCACGTGGAGAAGATAGGGAACGAGAGAATCACAAAGAGAGTGTATGTGAGTGAGGTGGACAGGGGGAAGAGGAAAGGGTAGACCAAGCATGAGATGGAGGGATGGAGTGAAGAGGGATATGAGAGAGGAGGTTAGAGCTGGGGGAAGTCAGCAAAAAGTTCGGGAACAGAGCAACGTGGAACCGATTAGTTTGTTGCCTTCCCTTGCGGGATTCAGACGGCTGGCTATAGACAAAAAGATAATTAAGAAAATATTTTAAAGTAATAATACACTTTCCTAGCTGGCATCGTAACCCTATGAAAACTAATTTACTATGAATAATTATATACTGCTTTTTATTAGAGTATTGGTGATGTTGGAGCAGCACAGGGTGTGGGTGTGTTCGAGGCGGGTGTGGACGGCCAGGACGCTAACGTGACACAGGCACAGCTCTCCCCGGTGGTCAGCCAGGCTCGTCGGGTAGGTCACTCTTACATTCATTTGCTCAGGTGGGTAGGTCATTCTAACACTTCCGCTGTGGTGGGTAGGTCACTTTCACATAACTCTTGAGGCAGTCAGGTATTCTCTCATTACTACTGAGGTGGGTTTGCCACTCTCACATTACTGCTTAGGAGTGGTAATGCGTATAGGTCACTTTCACATTAGTGTAGAGGCAGGTAGGTCACTCTCAGTACACTGCTGAGGTGGGTATGTTATTCTCACATTACCGCTGAGGTGGGTTGGTCAATCTCACATTACCGCTCAGGCGGGTAGTTCACACAGCTAACCTGTACCATGGTGGCGTCAGCAGCTGCGGCAGGTGTCGTGGTGCGTGATGGTGGTGGTGGTGAGTGACGACCCAGCCTTCCTCACTGCCTTCGCCGATTGGTCCCTCAATGGCCGCCTCCTGGTGTGGTCGACGAGGCTCCTGGTGATCACTCGCCTGCCCAGGGAGGACCTCAGGGCTCTACTTGTTTCCCACTGGACATTTTCCATGATGAACACCTTGGTTGTAAATGATGAAACCTCAGCATCTGACAAACGGTATGTTATTCAGCAATGAAGAATGTACAGTCTCCAGCAAAAATAGAGCTACCGGCTCAACGACCAGGTTGGTATATGTGGCACTGCCGCACCCCCAGTTTCAACCCCTCCCCCTCCGGGGCTGTTCGGCCAGACTGCTTAGGGAACAACTACTACTACCCCTCTCCTCCCCCCTCCTTCGTTCCCATTCATTCGTCTACCCTCCCTCCCCACATTCAACAGCAAGAGAGTAAGGTCTACTTGCACTGTCTCAGCCACCCTTCCATCATCCACCTGTCTTGGGAAATAATGGTATTGTTGTTATAACGAATAAAAATACATCACACAGTGTTTTACTCCACAGTATAGTTATTTATACACCACGATCTGAACTCAGGGTGATATAAAATAATAATGTATTTGTGTGATAGTGAGGTTTGTAATCATACTATTTATCATTTTGACGGTTGTATCCGGTCAGTGTGTAACATTAAACAGTCGGAAGCTATAAGTAGATACTTGTAGTGGTCGGTGGAGTGTGTGGTGGAGGTGGGGTAGCTGGCCGTCACACGTTGTGGTGGTGGGGGCATTAGGAAAGAGAGATGGGCCTGGGGGTGACGACTCTGCCTGGGATGGATAGTGTATGTGTGTGTGTGTGTGTGTGTGTGTGTGTGTGTGTGTGTGTGTGTGTGTGTGTGTGTGTGTGTTTTCTCCACCAATGCTCATAAACACGTCTTTATCACCATGAAGTGTGCATTACAATACTGTCCACTGCGCCATATAATTATGATATTTATAGTTTTAACGATATGGCAAATAAGCATTTAATGATCAGTACACAGTAAGACCTTATTTTCTATATGTTATTCAGTCAGACATGCAGTGCAATAGCAGATTATAATACATTAGTTTGAACGTAGCCTTTAACTCTGCAGTGTAAGTCATGCTAAAACACCAGATATCTAATAAAACATTCACTGTTATCACTATACCAAATGTTATTGTAGGACTACTGGAACAGGGTGATAACAAAGGTGGTGGGTGATCCTACTCGGTGTTGCCATAGTTACCTTATCACTCGCCAAGTTACCCACATCATTCCATTATCATATAAATCCATTGTCTGAATCATTGTTTCATATCGGTTTAAAATGTGTTCTTAAATATACCAGTAGTCACTCAGTCTTCCTTATCAAATATTTGTGTAACCAAAACTTATTGTCCATTTGAACATCCATCCCACTCTGAGCCAATTGACGTTTCGGCTGACTATAGTTAATGGGAAAAACCATGGCCACACAGAGATAGAGGAAAGTAGTAACAGACATGGGACACAAGTTGAAGAGCAAATAATAGATCGCTAAGTCTATAACGTTGCTATAAGTAACATTGACCATTGTGAACTGTAACTCGTCAAACCTTTGTTGAAAACGTTCTCATTCAAAACCAATAAACTGAATTGTCTGTTGTATGGCACGGTAATGTTGATTAGAGTAACCTGGAATTGAGACAAGAATGTTTGGTTACTATGTGGATCATCCATTCGGCCAATTTAGTTATTGGTTACCCTTTTTTCGAAATACGTCGTGTTATAATCGTGTGAATCGCAAATTACACCCTACTGCAGTTATAATTATGTAAGGTAAGGTTATATTCCTGATATTGTTATCAGGTGGTGGTGGGTCCCTCGCTAGAGTGAGTGGCGGTCAGTGGCTGAGGCAAGGGGTGGAGGGGGTTGGTTGTATGCAGCGCCGGATTACCCATGCTGTGGCTTGGTAGGCAATGCAGACTGTTGGTCTGCATCATATAGATCTCTTTTTTCCGTTGTTTCCAGTGAAATTTTGGCATGACATATAATGGCCTTTATGATGATCTGATGGGTGATGACACTTATTTGGACGCCCAAAGCATATATTTATTCTGCTCTGGAAGTCTGGATGGCCTGTGACAGGCCGTGGCCTGGTAGGCAGTTGCCCATTTTGCCTATACCTGGTAATCCAGTTTTGGTTGTATGGTGTGCACGGGGTCAGCACACCACACGGCTCACTCTACTGTTGGCTGTCCTCTGTATGAAATTGACCTTGATACTTATAATACTGTCAGCAGCGGTGAATGGCATCTAACTATTGACTGACCTTTGGTAATACCAGCAACCACGTCATGGCCTCGGCTTGACCAGCTTAGGCAGTTTAATCACCAGACATGCTGTCATCCAGTCCCTGTTTCCCAACTTTATCCGATAACATGTATTAACCCACCGCGTCCCATCGATGTATGAGTACGTTGCAACATTTTGCATTTGCCAGTCCCGTCGACGTACCGGTGCGTCGCGCAATTGCTAGGTGCATAATTTCCACAATTTTCAAATTTTGCGCTTGATTTTCGGTACGTAGGGTCGCTCGACCTTCCCCTACCTGCCACCAGGTGGAGACACTCGGCGACCCCGCGTGACCCGCACTCACCCGCGGCTCGGTCACTCACCTGTTAGCAATGGTCCTGCTCAGACATGGCGAAGAGAGGTCTCTCACAGGACGAAATTCAAGCCGCCCTGGACGCCTTTACAGGCGACAGTGATTCCCCACTGAACGACGAGGTTGTAGACAAAGATTGTGTGCAGCCAGAGAAGGAGGAAACCACAGGCAATGATGAGGAAGGCCCGTCCCCCAGGAAGCGGCATTATGTGACTTACCGTGCTGCTAGAGAGGGGTAGCTGGCCAAAAAACAACATGGAACATTCTCTGCCCAGCCCCAACGTGACGTGGAGCCCGAATTTGATGACGAGGACGAGGACGGAGCCGTGGGACGTGCTGCCACATGGCATGGACGTGAGGTGATAAATCATCGTGGCCCCGAACGCACACCACGTCAGACGAGCAGGTATGGGCCTAGTCTTTTGTTTGGGGAGGTAGGAAGTGCCGTGGAGGGAGTGGGGAGTGGAAGGGAAAGTGCAGGGAGGAGTATGGAAAGTGAGAGTGGTGGGAGTGAGTCAGTGCTCTCCCATGGTGGTGTGAGGCGGCAGAGTGTATCACGTGGGCGAGTGAGGGTGCGTCCTGAATCACGTGGGGTTGTGATGGAGGGGGAAGGTGGGGAGGAACCACTCCCCAGCATGTCTTATGCCCCCCAATATTCCCAAACACATGGGTGAGTGAGGGTGCATGAAAAATCACGTGGTGTTGTGATGGAGGGGCAAGGTGGGGAGGAACCACTCCCCAGCACGTCTTATGCTCCCCAATATTCCCGAACTTCATCCCCACAACCCCCTAATGTTCCTCAAGGCAGTAAGTGTAAGGGAAAGGGAAAGGGTAAAGGCCGAGGGAAGAGGAGTGTGAGTGGAGAAGCCCTCCACACTCCTTCTCCCCAACCTCCCCCACCAGCATCTCCTCCCCACCCAGATGAAGGCGCTGATAGGGACGATGAAGACGAGGGATTTGTGGGATGGAATTGGGAGGATGGGAGTGATTTTTCTCCCCTCATTCACCCCTTCACTGAGCAGGGGCTGCACTGCTCCCGGAATTCACCCTAATTGCACCAGGCTGGATTTTTTCCACCTGTTTTTCAGTGAGGCTTTCGTGGAGCAGATAGTTGACCAAACCAACTGTTTTGCAAGCAGCCAGTGCCGTGAGAGTGAAAGACTGGGAACAAGGAGCAGGCATTCTCTCATATATGAATACCCTGTCTCCCTTTCAGAAATGTCCTTATTTTTTGCCCTGGTCCTTTTGATGGGTATTATACGAAAGAACAGAATTCCGGCTTACTGGACAAGGGACCCTGTTATGTTTACCCCAATATTTGGGCAAGTGATGAGCCGTAATCGCTTCCAACAAATTCTAAGTCGCCTCCACTTCTACGATGCTGATGATCCTGCAAATGCGAATAACACAGAGAAGATGAGGCGAATTAGGTTGGTCTTTGATCACCTGAGGCAGACATTTCGTTTGTCATGTTATCCCTATAGAGACCTCGTCATAGACGAGAGTCTCGTGTTGTGGAGAGGCAGTATTTCATTTAGGCAGTACATACCCAGCAAAAGGCACCGTTTTGGGTTCAAGATCTTTGTTATGTGTGACTGTAGGACTGGTTATGTGCATGACATAGTCTTGTACACCGGTGCACAGACAAACATAATAGAAGATCGGAGTATTGGACTGTCGGGAGCAGTGGTAAAGACAATGATAGAAGACTACCTTCATCGTGGTCATGTCCTCTACCTGGACAATTGGTACACTAGCCCTCTTCTCGCTCGTTATCTACACATGCATGAAACGGGAATCTGTGGTACCGTCAAGGTGAACCGGTGTCACATGGTCAAGGTAGGGCGGAAACTTGACAGGAATGAGGTTGTCTTCTTCAAGGCCAACAACATACTTGCAACTGTGTGGAACCATAATAGAGAAGTAAGCCTCTTGTCCACGGTTCACTGCCCCTTGATGCACTGTACAGATTCCGTTGATTACCAGAGCGAGAACAGGCGGCACATATGGAAACCTGAGTGTGTCCTAGATTATAACATAAACATGCGCCTGGTGGACCAGTCAGACTCCATGATATCGACGGTCGAGTGTGCCAGGACCACGATGAAGTGGTATAAGAAACTGTTCTTTCACTTGCTAGATATCACTGCTCTGAATTGCCACCACCTGCACGCCATGACAACAGGAGTTCAGGAAACCTTTGAAGGGTTTGTGAGGGAGCTCACAAGAGAGATGTTTGCACGGTATGCTGTTGAAAGGCCCCAACATCGCACCCGCACTGCCCCTATTGCCCAAACTCCCCTGAGAATATCTGGCCACCATTTCCCCACTCCTATCCTTCCCCAGCCCAATAGACCTAGGCCCCAACGCAGGTGTCACGTGTGTAGCAATTCCCGGGTGAGACTCACCACACAGAGGAAAGACACTCGCTATGAGTGCGTCGAGTGTGACATGTGTCTCTGTGTTCACCCATGTTTCAGCGAGTATCACACCTTGATGCAGTTCTAATATGGTGTGCATGTAATAGGACGCTGTTACTCTGAAGTAAATGCGACAAACAGACGCTCAGTGTAACTATAAGGCCTGTTGATCTGTAAATAGTTGTATGAAGTGGATATGCGTATAACATAAGTGCAAAAATAGTATGTCAGTGTATAAATATGACCTAAGTGGAAAGATACCTAGTGAGGCTATTTTGATGCGATATTCTGACGCTTAGTGGAATAAATAAGGCCCGTAAATATGTAAATATTATTATGGAAAATGCACATGGGTGTAATATAAGTTCAAAGTTTGGTAAGTGCTGAAATATATTCTAAGTCAAAATATTCCTAGCAAGTGTATCTAGATGCGATTTCCTGACGTTCAGTTGAATGAATAAAGCCCGTAAATATGTAAATAGGAGTCTACAAGTGGAAACGGGTGTAATGTAAGTGAAAAATTAGTATGTAAGTGTTTGAGTATTATCTTGGTCGAAACATTCATTGCAAGGGTATTTTCGTGCGATATTCTGATGCTCACTAGAATAAATAATGCCAGTATGTACAGTATAGTGCAGTATAGGGATGTAAACGTGTGTAATATAAATGGGAAAGTATATTTGGAGTGAAAAAATAAAGTAGAAGATGAAACACTAGTGTTTGAGATTGTGCTTGCAACGTGAATATGTGCTAGCATTTCGCTAAATGCCCTCGTAATGAATGTAAAGAACTGAAAACATTTACAGTGGTGGAGGAAAGGTTCTATGTAAAGAAAAAAATAATAGGAAAGTGATAAAACAATTGGGTATGTTGAAATACGAGTCATAGCGAGTGCACTTAGTAAGCAGATGTGCACTATACTGTACATATGCTACATGTCATCGTAATGAATGAAAACAGCTGAAAACATTTACAAACAGTAAAAAATGGTAAAATGTCATTGAAACAGAAGTATACAAGTAGAAAAAATGATATGTTGACTGAAGCAAGAAACTTAGCACATAGGATGTTACCACTCGGACCTAACTCGTTATGCTCGTGCGAAGGTACAATACTTATTTTTCATATATATGTCATTAAAATTCATTATATTGTTATTCTTTTTGTTTATTAGTTCAAATCCAATAAATGTAGAGGTGTTGTTGGTTGTTTCTCCCAAAATTTCCAACATAGAAAACGTGAGCGACTCACACGTCAATTAAAGAATACGATACCTGGCGTGGGGGACCTCACCTGTTCCGACCACTTATGGACCACGGTAAGCCCTTTCTTGGTGATTTTCCTTCGTTTCTCAACAAAAGCAGAAGTTTTAGCCAAAATCTTTTTTTTCCAAAATAGCTTGGGATTGGGGGGTGTCGGAGGTGCGAAAAACCTTGGAACGTGACGGGTTAAGACACCAATAACCAAGATATAACTGATTATGTGTTTTACTTATCAGCAGCACTTTGGTATTATCACACATAAGGTATTAGTAGTAACCAATGGTACTGACCTATAACAGGGTTTATAAAGTAATAGTGATTACATCGAGTAAAGGAACAAGCACACCACCGTCCACAACAAACATCTATTTATAGCTTCCGACTGTTTAATGTTACACATTGACTGGACACAACTGTCAGAATGATGAATTGTATGATTACAGACCTCACTATCATACGAACATATTACTGTTTTCACCCTGCCTTCAGATCGTGGTGTAGAAATAACTATGCTATGGACTGAAACACTATGTAATATTTTTTTTCATTATCATAACAAAAGCACTAATTCCCAGGACAACAGGATGACAGAAGAGTGCTTGAGACAATGCGACTAGACCTTACTCTCTTGCCGTAGGATGTGGGGAGGGAGGAGGGTAGACGAATGAATGAGAACGAGGGAAAGGGGGGAGGGGTCGAAACTGGGGGTTCGGTGGTGCCACATATACCAACCTGCTCATCAAGCCGGTCGCTCTATTATTGCTGGAAACTGTACCTCTAATGCCAAAATTCTAATTTGTGGTTTTTTGTAGGATGCCACGTATTTGAAAGTGGTGTATGGTTACTTTTTTTTTTTGCCATAAAAATAAAATTGATTATATCCTTTGCTAATCTAATACTAATCTTGGCCTTGTGTACTAAACCCACCTGTCTTCAACACTTAAACATTCTAATCTTTTATAATCATTCGTCTCAGCTCATGCAACCATTTTTAGTTTCCTGTGTCTCACAAAGAGTTTCTAATCAAAATCTTAAATAAATTGCCTGCGCTACCTTTCTTACAGTACCAGTCTACAGAAAGTGTAGATCTACTCAAGCCCCGTGAACAGGGCTTCAGTCACCATCGGTACCACATCTGTCCATTATCATATTACCAACAGCTTCAGAATGTAGTTTCCCAAGTATTACGCTCACTTCAATCTTAATCCCTAAATCTTCGGGTTCTTGCAAGCCAAGACCATTGCGTATGCATTTTTTCCTTGAAAGTAGGCTTTTTCAAAGTCATGGTTGCATAGTTTCAGTATACTGAACTTTCAATTAAAGACCAGATTATTCACCTGTCCTTCATCTTCCCACTCTAAATGTCTCCAAGTCGGCTCTAGGTGGAGGCATTGTGGAGGTAGGAGGTGATGAATGGAGGTAATTTGGGGAGTCCTGAAAGGATGTTTTCGTACAGGGGCGAGTTAGTAGTTACAGCCCACAGCCCTCGGCTGAGCTGGGACAAAGAGGGATTCCGTGCTTGCATACACTCATGCATCCACATTCCCGACTTGTCCTTGACACTCCTTTCCACTGCCACATGAATGAATCATCACCCCTTATACGTTTGGCTAACTCAGTTTACTTGCCCAATTTTTCCGGTTTATTCAGAGTAACAATGTTCATGTTGGATGGGAGAGAGAAAAGAAATACCAAGGTTTAATACACATGACTAGGCATTACAATTTATTTTACTTTCTCTGCGAGTATGTTTTCTGTGTCGCATAAATCACTTGAGCTATCCCTGTGGTCATGTCCATTTCCGACACGTGTAGTTTTCATTTTTTTCTAAAGCACTTATTTGGCTAAGTTCTTATTGCACGAGAGGAACCACACACACACACACACACACACACACACATACACACACAATACTAGTCTACTATCACAAGAAACCCAGTTTCCATGTATGATGCACTATATTGCAGTAATTCCTTATTTTAACCCGAGGCATCCCATTGACGTATGGGTACGTTGCAATGTTTTGTCACAGCTAGTCCCGTCTATGTACTGATACGTTGAGCAATTGCAAGGTTTATAATTTGAACAATTTTCAATTTTCACGCATGATTTATGGTACGTATATGCGGGACACCTTCCTCTATTCCTCTACAAGATGCCAGGCAGGGACAATGCCTTACACCACATAACCTCCCCCCCCCTGCACGCCATTGTTTCAGCAATTCACCTCTTACCAGTGACCTGGCCAATAAAGACATTTAGGGCCAGAGTGATTCCCCAATCGATGACAATGTGGAGGACAAAGTTTACATAGCATTAGAGGAAGAAACAGTCAGAAATGATGATCAGGTAATGTCGCCAAAAAAGGTCAGGTATGATGATGAGTTAGTGAGTGAAACAATGCTTATAATGCCTATATTACTGTTTGAAAACCAATATACTCTCGTACTACATATAAATTCGTACCAAATAAATAAATAAATTCCGTTTATGAGTGGTGTAGAATAGTTACCCTCCCATAGAACTCGTTTTCTTTGGAGCCAGCCTGATAGAAAACTCAGTAATGTAAGGAGGTACTGCTTCCTGTATCGAGTATTTTAAACCTCAGGTGAGCGATTTCTCTATGAATTTTCGATGTTTCTCACCAAAAGTGGAGGTTTTAGCCAAAAAAAAAAAAAAAATCGAAAATAGCTCGGGATTGGGGGGTGTCGGAGGTGCGAAATAGCTCGGGACGTGTTGGGTTAATGCAAGAAAAAAAATAAAAGCTACAAGGCTGCAAACTGATTCCCCTCAGCAAAAATAAATACACGATAATAAATTCCCAAATTGAGGATCTGTTCAAGATGCTTGGACACACTGCATTTAAAAAACTGGAGGTCATAGGCAGTAAAGAATACATACGGAAGAAGGCAGTTCCAGAGCTGAGCTGCTGTACACATAAAGGACTGGCATTAACAGTTAATTTGTGCATTAGACGTTTGGACAGAAGAGGGATAAGAGTTTGCATCTAACCTGGTGCTACTTGCCTGCCATAGTGGTTGAGGGATGCAAGCAGAGAATTCTGAGGACCAGTGACCATTGAATTAACGAAAGAAAAGAGTCAAAGATGCAACAGCACGGCAAAGAGATAGGGGTTGAAGGCAGCTAGTAAGAGGAGGAGAGTTAATGAGATGAAAAGTCTGACTTTTGTTGTATGTTGGGGGCCCTCCCCACACATTAAAATAATGGTGTACACAAGGGCAAATAAAACCCCTGTATAAAGTCAACAACTGTGCAGGGGTAAAGAAGGTACAGAGTCAACATAGCACACCTAATCACTTGGAAGCAGATTTTAGAAAGGGAGGTAACATCATCTTTTAAAGATAAATTCCGAGAGAATCAAACCCCAAGTATGTTCAAAGATGATGCAGGATTGAGTTGGGTATTGTTAAAAAATAGAGAATATTCCTATGGCAGATTTTAATGAGTCGTAATATGTAAGAACTGGGTTTTCGATGCATTAAAAACAAAATTACTTTTACCTGAATCAGAGGTATGAGCCATGTCAGATATTAAGTGTGCCATAGACTCAGCCCTCATTTGTTGAAGTAACTGTTGAGATGGATGCTGCGGGAAGTAGATGGAAAGGTGAGGGGTAGAGTCATCAGCATATAAGTGATTAGGGTTACATGTAAACCTTGGTGGGTCATTGGTGAATAAAAGGAAAAGAGTTAGTGACAGACCGGTGCCCTAAGGAACACCATTATTGATAGCTCGAGGAGAAGAACGGTGGCAGTCTACAATGGCATCTATAGAACGAGTAAATGCACATATAGGATTGAAACCGTTAGAGGCCAGTAAATTAAAGATTTATGCCAGACTCGATAGAAAGCTTTTGAAATGTCCAGCTCAATGGCAAATCTTTCTCCGAAGTCCCGAAAGGAGGATGACCAGGTGTCTTGAAGGAAGGTGAAAAGATAGCCAGTGGAGCACCCCTGACTGAGCCCCTAATGACAATCAGAGAAGGTTATGATAGGAGAGGCGCTTTATTTTTGTTTTTAATTATAGAATAGTTTCAAATACTTTACAAATACAGGAGGTTACTGTAGTTCTGTAACAGCATGTATTTCAAAAGTTTTTAAATCCATTCTTAATCAAAAAATTTTAAAGGATCTTTCCTGTCACAACGTTCTTTCTGATCGTAAGTATGGGTTTCACCAGAGATGCTCCACTGGCAATCTTCACACCTATCTTTCATATTTGTGGTCATCCTCCTTTCGGGACTTTGGTGAAAGCTTTGTCATTGAACTTGATATCTCAAAGGCTTTCGATCGAGTCTGGCATAAATCTTTAATTTCCAAACTGCCCTCTAATGGTTTCAATTCTATCTGTACCTTTATCTACAGTTTCCTGTCTGGTAGTACTATAACTGCTGCTGTAGACTGCCACCGTTCTTTTCCTAGAGCTATCAATAGTGGTGTTCCTCAGGGTTCTGTCCTACCACTAACTCTCTTTCTTTGGTTCATCAGTGACCTTCCATGCTGTACATCTAACCCCATCCACTCATATGCTGATGACTTCACCCTTCACCTTTCCATCCATCGCAGCACGCACGTCAACAAACAAGGGATGAGGCTATAGCACATCTGATGTCTGACTTGGCTCATATCTCTGACTGGAGTAAAAGTAATCTTGCTTTTTTAATGCATTAAAAGCTCAATTCTTATATCTATCAACCCAACAAAATCTTCCACGGGAGTACCATCTAATTTTCAACAATATCCAGCTTAATCCTGCATCATCTTAAAACATACTTGGGGCTTTATTCTTTCGGGATTTATCATGAAAATAACATATTACCTCTCTTGCAAACTCTGCTTCCAAGAGATTAGGTGTGTACAAAGTACAAAGGAGTACAAAGGAGACCAAACAGCAAAAGACTTTATTGTCCTTTCAAGGCTGTTTGTTACAGAGTAGACTATGACTACGAGATCTAACTCTACATGCTGAAGGATAAGGATAGTAAAGCAAGAAGGCTTTCTCCACCTCCAAACCCTACAGTTAAAACAGGCAAAGAAAAGTGAGAGGAATCACCATGTAGCATGGAAAAATTGACATGGAAATTTCATAGGAAAGACTGAAAACGAAAAGCTACATTCTATAATACATTATCTATAAGCTACCAGTATGAATAACCTGAAAGAGAAAGTAGTAAAGTAAAACGAATAATCGGAAAAATAACTAATGCATGTCACTATGTACGGGTACATTGAGTTGATGGGGCGTCTGCAGACACAGTACGGAAATTGCACAGTGCACAGTGTGGATATTAAGGGGCGGTGCAGCAGCCTTGTCTGGCGTTATTCAGGTAAGCAGCAGTCAATCAGGCCCCAGCTCCATTGATTCCACTGAGCTTAGAAACTCTCCCATGCGGGACAAGCTCGCAAGTCACCTCCTGAAGCAGTGACCCCTGGTACATGAAATAATTCCTGGTGGTGGCCACTTAATTAAAAGGGACCCTCAGTGATCCACAGCCCATCACAGATCGAAAGTATGAGTAGTGACCGTTAACTCATGGCTATCTGTGCATATCCTAGTCTGTGAATATACTATCTTTGCATTTAATAAATTGATCCAGGCTCATAAAAAAATAAAAAAATAAAAAAAGTTAAACATCCACAAGTGCTTTATTCATGGGTAAACATACTCCCCATGGGGGTAGGAGGGTTTTCCAAGAATACTCCCCCAGTATCCCTGCTTGGCGTAAAAGGCGACTAAAAGGGTTGGCGGAGGGTCAGTGCTCCTCCCCGGAAAACAACTAACTAAAAAAACAAACAAGAAGCCTCGGACAAGGACTTACCAAATGATGACAACCCAGGACCAAACAAAGGACTTGGTAATGACTGCGTGGAATGTAAGAGGGGCGAATGATGAGGTGAAAGAGAGAGAGATTGTCCAGGTGCTTGAGGGTGCAAAAGTGGATGTATGTGGAATGACTGAAACAAAATGGAGAGGAGAAAGTGTGAGAGAATGGGAGTATGGATGGGGTATATGTGCAGGAGTAGGTGAGAATGTCAGGGCAAAGGAAGGAGTATGTATAGCTGTGAGTAAAAGATGGAAGAAGAGCATAAGACAGTATGGATCAGTTGGATCAAGGATTATGTGGGTAAAGTTGAAAGTTGGAATACAAATGAGGGCGATTGTGTGTGTGTATGCGCCAACGCAAGATCGTGCTACCAGAGTGAGAGAAGAGTTCTGGACAAATGTGAAAGTGTGCATGGAAAAGTTTGGAAGGAACGAGAGAGTGTTTTTGATCGGTGATATGAATGGTAAAGTAGGGAATGTGAAGGTGGATGGAATAGTTGGTGAGTAGGGTGTTCCTGCTGTGATAGATGAGAATGACAGTGCGTTAGTGGACATTTGTGCTGGTAGGGGGTTGATGATAGCCAATACCCTCTTCAGGCATAAAATGATCCACAGGTATACATGGTGAGTGATGAGAAGGGTGGGTGGTGAACTGAATGAAAGGAAGGCAATGATTGAATATGTGTGTGTGGATGAAAGGATGCGAAGATGTGTAATGGATGCAAGAGCTTATAGAAATTGGGGGAGTGGACTTTCTGACCACTACTTGGTGGTGGCCAGAATTAGGATTCAAGTAAGATGGAGGAATAGAAGAAGGGAAAGACGAGAGGAAGGAGTAGTTGCAAGGAGACTGGAAAAGTTACATGAGGATGAGAAAAAGGCAGAGTATAAGAGAGAAGTGGAGGAACGATTCGGCAAATATGAATTGGAGCAGATGGGGGATGTGGAAGGTGTGTGCAGGATATTTACAGAAGAAATATGTGCAGCATGTGATGTGGTGTGTGGGAGGAAGAGAAGACGGAGGGGGGGGTGCAAGGAACAGCGTGGTGGACTGAAGAGGTGAGACAGGCTGTGGCACAAAAGAAGAAAGCATACAATGAATGGATGAGATATAGGGGCGTGGAAGAAGTTGAGAGGCGGAAGAGAGAGTCATATGTAGAAAGGAGGAGAGATGTGAAAAGATTAGTAAGAGAGAGTAAGAAGAGAGTGGATGAGGAATTTGGAAGGAATTTGAGTGTAAAGTGGAGGGACTGTAAGAAGATGTTCTTGAAAGAGGTGAAGAGAGTAAGACAGGGTGGAAGTGAGGTTAGCAGGGGAGTGAAAGATAAAAATGGTAGATTACTATTGGAGAAGGGAGAAAAAGTGAGCAGATGGAGAGAACACTTTAAGAAATTGTTGAACATAGAGGATGGAAGTAATGCGAGTATAAGTGGCTGGGGAATGGCTGGGAGAAGGAGGGAGGTGAGAAGACAGGAAGAAATCAGTAGGATAGAAGTTGTGGAAGCAATGAAGAAAGTTAAACTGGGGAAAGCCCCAGGAATTGATGGAGTGTGTGGTGAAATGCTGAAGCATGGGGGAGAGATAGTAGTAGAATGGATGTGGAAGATGTGCAGATTAGCTTGGGAGGAAGGTAGAGTCCCGGAGGATTGGAAGTCAGGTATAATTATTCCCTTGTACAAAGGAAAAGCAAAGGAAAAGGGGAAAAAGAAGTGTGTGGTAATCATAGGGGCATTTGCCTTCTTAGTATAATAGGAAAAGTGTATGGTAGGATACTTATTAACAGAGTTAGAGAAAGAACAGAGGAATTAGTTGGAGAAGAACAGGGAAGCTTTAGGAAGGGAAGAGGTTGTGTAGATCAGATATTCATTCTTAGATCTTTAGAGGAAAAGTTTCTAGAGAAGGGAGAGAAGTTGTATGCTGCTTTCATGGATTTGGAGAAAGCATATGACAGGATGGATAGACAAGGATTATGGAAAGTATTAAGAATATATGGAGTAGATGGAAAGTTGTTGAATGCTGTGAAGAGTATATACGATGGTGCTAAGGCTGCAGTGCGTGTGGATGGTGAACTAAGTGAATTTTTCTCTTTGGAGGTTGGGTTGAAACAGGGATGTGTCTTGTCTCCATGGTTGTTCAATCTGTACATGGATGGGGTAATAAAAGAGATACAAGGTTGGTTAGTGGATGTTGGAGTGGCCCTCGTGAGAGAGGATAGTGTTTGGAAACTCCCTGTACTGTTGTTTGCAGATGATACTGTGTTGCTGAGTGAAGACGAAGGGGAGCTGCAAGGCTTGGTGGATGTGTTTGAGAGAGTGTGCAAGAAACGGAATCTAAAGGTGAATGTAGGGAAGAGTAAAGTGATGGTCTTTGAGAGAGGTGAAGTCAGTGAATGTACAGTGAGGTTGGATGGTGAGGAATTGGAAAATGTGAGTACGTTTAAGTACTTGGGTAGTGTGATGAGTAAGGATGGAGGTTTGGAGGTTGAAGTGCTTGAAAGGGTACAGCAGGGAAGAAAGGTTGCTGGTTCTTTGAAAGCAGTGATAAGAAACAGGGAAGTGAGCATGAAGTGAAAAAGTTACTACATGACAGTATTGTGATACCAACTCTTACGTATGGAAGTGATGCTTGGACATTGTTGGAAGGACACAGTCAAGAGTGAGAGCAGTGGAAATGAGTTATTTAAGAGGAGCCTGTGGAGTCACATGGAGAGACAGGCTGACGAATGAAGATATAAAGGAGCGTTGTGGTGTGGATATGGATATGATAGGAAGTGTTATGAGAAACATACTGAGGTGGTTTGGCCATGTGGAGAGGATGGAGGGTGAAAGACTGACGAAGAGAATGTATGTGAGTGAGGTGGAGGGGGGAAGAGGGACGGGGAGGCCGAGGATGAGATGGAGGGATGGGGTGGAGAGGTATATGAGAAAGGGGGGTGTGAGTTGGGAGTAGGGCAGTGAAATGGCGGGAGACAGGAGGACGTGGAGGCGGTTTGTTTGTGGCCACCCCAAACGGGATTGAGGCGTCTGGCAATAGATAGATAGATAGAAACATATTACGTTAGGGGTACAAATACTTATCTGGGCGACCTTTAAAGGTTTATACTGTATTACAGTTTACTACACTGGTGGGCAATTTATTCCATATATTTACAACTCTATTGAAGAAGAAATGCTTAGCTTCATGCGACTGGAATCGTTTGCCAATCATTTCGTGCCCATTGTCTCTAGTATAATTCAAGTGATCAACTGTGAAGTATTTATCGACAGCCATGTTATCATGTCCTTTGAATATCTTGAATACTTGAATTGAATCTCCTCGTATCCTCCGTTTTGTTATGGTAAAGAGATTCAGGGTTTCTGAACGTTCCTCGTATGGAGTATTTCTCAATCTAGGTATCATCTTAATCATCCTTCACTGCACTCTTTCGAGCTTTTCCATATCCTTTTTATAATACGATGACCAAAACTGAACGCAATACTCCAAGTGCGGGCATACTAAGGAATTATACAAAGTGAGGACAATATTATCTGATTTATATTCAAATGCTCTGCCTATTAATCCAATCAATTTATTAGCTTTTTTCACAGCTTCTGTACACTGTTTGTTTGGTTTCAAATTATTTGTTATTAGCCTATAACTCCTAAGTCTGTTTCATGGTTTACTGTATCAAGTTGGACATAATTCATGCTATAACCTGATCTTATATTTTTACTGCCAGTGTTTAACACTTTGCATTTATTAATATTGAAATCCATTTGCCAGATTTGGGCCCAGTTAAACAGTTGATCAAGTTCTTTCTGAATTGTCTGCCTTTGCAGTGCTGTATCTGCTCTGTTACCTTCTTTAGTATCATCAGCAGAATTTGAAATCGTGCAACACAATCCTTCGTCAGTATCATTTACGTATATTAAGAAAAACATAGGACCTAACACTGAACCCTGCGGCACTCCACTTGTAACGTTTATCCAGTCTGACTATTTTCCACCATTTGCGGGATTAGGGCGTCGGGCTATAGATAGATAGATAGACTATTTTCCATTTATTACAACTCTTTGCTTTCATCCGGTGAGCCAATCTTTTACCCACCCGAGAACAGTGCCGCTGAAACCATATGCCTTTAGCTTCTGAAGGAGTCTTTTATGTGGAACTTTGTCAAAAGGCTTTTGAAAATCGAGGTAGACCACAAACAGATTTAGTCTCGTCGTACATGTTCATTATATCGTTGAAAAGTCCACCAGATTCGTGAGGCAAGAGTGATTATTATGAAAACCCTGTTGCAAATCATTTATGAGACTGTTTGTTTCTAAGCGTTTCACAAACTTGTCTCTGATAATAGTTTCAAGCAATTTGCAAACCACCCATGTTAAACTAATTGGGTGGTAGTTTTCTGGTTGGCCTCTGGTGCCCTTTTTGAATACTGGGGTTACGTTAGCAAGCTTCCATTCATGTGGCACCTTACTGCTCTTAAGTGATAAGTTAAAAGTTCAGATAAAGGCTTTGATATTTCATTCTGTAGTTCCTTCAATACACTTGGTGATACTTTGTCCGGTCCTTGTGCTTTATTTTCTTTTAATTTGTTTATTGCAAGCAGTACGTTGCAATCGCTAACTGTAATGTCAGTGAATATGTTGCCCTCATCTATAGGAATGGGGGAAACAATAGGAATTGTATGTATATTTTCTGTTCTAAATACTGACGTGAAGAAAGTATTACGAATTTTCGCCATCATACTTTCATCATCAGTGTGCTCTCCTTTATCTGTGATTAAGGGACCGATTGATGGAGTTATTACCTTTTTGCTTCTTATGTAACAGAAAAATTCTTTGGAATTTGATTTACTGATACTTGCAATATGTGTCTCAAGGTTTTTCTTACTGCGTTTAATTATTTTTTTGGGCTTTTCGCCGATGGGCATAGTATTCATTTTTATCACTTTGACTCACTGTGGTATTATAATTCTTATATGCAAGGTATTTTGCTTCTAGACAATGTTTAATGTCAAAGTTCCACTATTTAGGTTTAGAAGTTTTGGTGGGCCTTCCACTGTGCAGTGGAATACATAACCTGACAGCACTGTTGAGAGGTTCTGTAAAAAAATTCCATGCATCATTCATATCTAATGTTTCGACGATGGGATGCCAGTCACCTGCACCTGCGATTGCCTTTAATTTCTTAAAATTTGCTTTCTTAAAGTCGGGCACTTTCTCCCAACTGGCCTTGACACAGTCTTCACTTAATTTAATGTTAAATGTAACTATGCGATGATCACTAGTATTAAATTCTTCTCCTACAATAACATTACTCACTACATTTTCTGATGTGGCTAAGACAAGATCTAGGATGTTAACTCCACTTGTCAGATAATTTACAAATTGATACAAAGAACTTTCTTGCAAGTTTGTATATAGGTCTGACCCTGTGTGTGAGGATAGGGTTTCTCCCTGTTTTGGAACAGGTAAATTAAAGTCACGAAATATTACAGTGCTTTGCATACAAGATGTTTCGGCAATTTGATTGTACATTTCATTATCGATGTTGAGTGGCTGACCAGGTGGACGATAAATTAACCCAAGAGTGATTTTATGACAAGATTCATTTCTAATCTGAATATAAATAGTGTCAATGTTTTCAATACATGGCTTGGTAATTTCGACTGGATGAAATCCTGATTTAATATATAGCAACACTCTGTCCCCTGCTTGATTCATCCTTCACTACTGAAAATATGATAGTCTGGTAAATTAAACTCTGCTAGAAAATCTCTGTTCAGTATTTATCCACGATTCTGTTCCACCAATTACATCATAATCTTCGGTAAAGACAAGGGGCTCTAAATCAGAAAATTTATTATGTAGACTACGCGCATTTTCAAGGATTGCTTTAATGTGTTTTCGTTTCCGATGCGGGAAGCTTCTATTATTTACTAATTTATCAGATCGTAGGACACCTACGTTTGCCTCCCATGATGCTTGTTTTTTCTCCAGAAAAAACTTATGGCATCACTAAGCAAACGACCGAGACGGGCAGAACCAATGGCATTCAAGTGTTGTCCATTGTTCACAAATAGTGTTCGCTGCTCGTAAAACTGGTTCCACATATCAGTGAACTCAACTCCTTCCTGTAAGCAAAGTGACTTGACTGTTATTTATACTAAATGCTCTGCTGATGAAGGCATTCCCTGCATTAATCCTTGGAAGTATGCCTGAAATTAAAATATGGTTAGTTTTCTCCTCGTAGCGTCGAATCATCTCTCTGTACTTCTCCATCAGCTCCTCTGATCAGGTTCATATGACATCATTGGTACCTGTACGAATAACAAGGCTGTTATTTTCCGCATTCTAAAAAACGTCATCGACAGCCTCTGTTACGTCATCTATTCCTGCACCTGGAGTACAAAAACGCTTTAGTTTAGAGGGTGCCCAGCCGCAAAATTCCACCAGCTGATCACAGATGATGGAGTCCTCCACAACCCGTGCCTAGTGGGGCTCTTCCTCTACTTCTGCGAGAATCTGAAATTTGTTATATGTAGTTACTGGAATGATGCTCCTTTTTCTCACAAACCTGGCACCATTCCGCACTGGCTGGAATTCATTCTGTATGGTGGTGTAGTAACTACAGCGGGAGGATGATGGCCAGCCTGGACAGTGGTTGGCTGAGCAGTGAGGCTATCCTCCAAAGTATGTCCAACGTTGCTGGCAATGAACTCTTCCAGCACATGAACTTTATGGGTCAGGCTGTTACTTTTATTTGTGGCTTCGTTCAGCTTGTTTTCCAAGCTCTGACGTAGTTTGCACATCCTGCAAACAAAGGAACGGTCTGTATAGAAGGATCCAGTGAAACTACCGGAACAGGCTATGTGGATAATGTTCTGCGGCATTCTGAAGTTCAAAGTTACTGCAAAGACTTATAAGAGAAACGGAATCAGATATTGCTGATTAGCACCTGGAGGAGATACTGGAACAATAATCAGTTACTTTACAAAATCTGCTAGTAAAACAAGTACAATTTATATAATTGTGACAAGTGAAGGTCTCACTGGTGTGGGTCTTGCTGTTTAAAACTGCACAGGAATGACTACCTTGCTGGTTAGCAACGTACCTGCAGAGTATTTATCAGTAATCTATTCCAGAGAAAGGAAAGCTAACTGTTATCTGGAATAAAGAAACAAAGTTATACTACAATCATAAATATAACAGTAATGTAATGAAATATAACAATTAAGTCACAACACGGTTACCAGTAAAGAAATGGGAGAGATATTTCACTGTAAAAATTAGTGCAAGTAGAAAGAAAAAATTGTTTGACAATGACAGCAAGACTTGCCTTGTGTTGAAAATGTAAACAAAAGCTGTCGTGATCCCTTGTTTTACTAATTTATCGTTTACAGTGATAAAATAATGGATCACTGGTAAAGAATCCTATCTTAATCCATTAATAATAAATTAGTTCTGAGACCAAAACATAAATATACAAAGTGGAAATTCTTATTGTTTTCTGAGGGCAACTTGTCCGGCCCTCTGGCAGGAGACGGCTGAAGTAACTGCGTATCAGGGACAAAGAGACGGTGCCAAGGTAAAACAAAACAATTTATATGATATAATTTTTTTTTTTTTTTTACCTTAGAGCGGTACAGATCACCATCCAAAGCACACTACATTCAGTCACAGAAATAAACTGAGTCTCTTATTCAATATCGTCTATTAAACAAAGCTAATCAAACAGAACGGATCAGGAGGACGTCTTGCTAGTAGAGCGGTGAAGCCGACTTCGTGCCTTCATTACCCCTGCATAGTTGCTGACTTCATACACGGATTTTATTCACCCCTGTGTAGAGTACAACTCTCATGTGTGGTCAGGCTCCTCATAAACAGCTCTTCTCAACAAGGTGGGGTCAAAAGCTTTTTGTCTCATCAACTCTCCTCCTCATACTAGCTCCCTTCAACCTCTGTATCTTCGCTGTACTGTTGCATCTTTATCTCCTTTCAGTCGCTACTTCAATGGTCACCCCTCCTCTACTATGGCGGGTGTGTAGCATCCGTCAAACAAAAAAATCTCATTCCTTTTCTGTCCAGCTCTCTAATGCAAGAGTTAACCGTTACTCCCAGTCTTTCATTTATGCAACAGGTCACCTATGGAACTGTCTCCCTCTGTCTGTACTTCCTACTGCCTGTGATCTCCAGTCTTTCAAACGCATTGTGTTCAGGGACCCCAAAAGGAACAGTCTTGAATTTGGCTCTCTTATCTTGTGTTTATTTCTCTTGGAGGGAGAAATTTACAGGCTTCTGGCCTTTTGTTGCTTCTTCCTTGCATTAAAAAGATAGGACGACAGTTAGAGGACTGAAAATGATCAACCTTCCATAACAGGAAATTTCCAGCAAGAAGGAAAGGTACAAGTTGAGACAAAGGCAACAGAGTTTACCTAGGCAGGATATATGCACAGAAGAACAGCACTTGAGGACAACTGGAGGGACTCCATCAGCACCCCATCAGGCTCATATGCCTTGTCAGCATTAACGCCAGTGGTGGCAGAAAACACAACTGAAGAAATTTTAATGTCAGCCATTAGGATGTAAGAGGGAGGAAGTGATAGAGGAACAGCACCAGAATCGTCTAAGGTGGAAATGAAGGGGGTAGGGGAGTTTTTCAAGAATACTTCCCCAGTATCCCTGCTTGTCGTAAAAGGCGACTAAAAGGGTTAGCGGAGGGTTAGTGCCCCTCCCCGGAAAACAACTAACTAAAAAAACAAACAATAAGCCTCAGACAAGGACTGACCAAACGATGACGACCAAGGACCGGACAAAGGACATGGTTATCGGAACGTGGAATGTAAGGGGAGCGAATAATGAGGGGAAAGAGAGAGAGATTGTCCAGGTGCTTGAGGGTGCGAAAGTGGATGTATGTGGAATAACTGAAACAAAATGGAGAGGAGAAAGTGTGAGAGAATGGGAGTATGGATGGGGTATATGTGCAGGAGTAGGTGAGAATGACAGGGCAAAGGAAGGAGTATGTATAGTTGTGAGCAAAAGATGGAAGAAGAGCATAAGACAGTATGGATCAGTTGGGTCAAGTATTGTGTGGGTAAAGTTAAAACTGGGAATACAAATGTGGGCGATTGTGTGTGTGTCTGCGCCAACACAAGATCGTGCTAGAAGACTGAGAGAAGAGTTCTGGACAAATGTAGAAGTGTGCATGGAAAAGTTTGGAAGGAATGAGAGAGTGTTTTTGATTGGTGATATGAATGGTTAAGTTGGGAATGTGAAGGTGGATGGAATAGTTGGTGAGTGAGGTGTGCCTGCTGAGATAGAGGAGAATGGGAGTGCGTTAGTGGACACTTGTGCTGGGAGGGGGTTGGTGATACCCAACACCCTCTTCAGGCATAAAATGATCCACAGGTATACATGGCGAGTGATGAGAAGGGTGGGTGGTGAACTGAATGAAAGGAAGGCAATGATTGATTATGTGTGTGTGGATGAAAGGATGCGAAAATGTGTAATGGATGCAAGAGCTTATAGAGGTTGGGGGAGTGGACTTTCTGACCACCACTTGGTGGTGGCCAGAATCAAGATCCATTTAAGATGGAGAAATAGGAGAAGGGAAAGACGAGAGGAAGGAGTAGTTGCAAGGAGAGTGGAAAGGTTACAAGAGGATGAGAAAAAGGCAGAGTATAAGAGAGAAGTGGAGGAACGATTGGGCAAATATGAATTGGAGCAGATGGGAGACATGGAAGGTGTGTGTAGGATATTTACAGAAGAAATATGTGCAGCATGTAATGTGGTGTGTGGAAGGAAGAGAAGGCGGAGGGGGGTGCAAGGAACAGCGTGGTGGACTGAAGAGGTGAGACAGGCTGTGGCACAAAAGAAGAAAACATACAATGAATGGATGAGAAATAGGGGCGTGGAAGAAGATGAGAGGCGGAAGAGAGAGTTATATGTAGAAAGAAAGAGAGAGGTGAAAAGATTAGTAAGAGAGAGTAAGAAGAGAGTGGATGAGGAATTTGGAAGGAACTTGAGTGTAAAGTGGAGGGACTGTAAGAAAATGTTTTGGAAAGAGGTGAAGAGAGTAAGACAGGGTGGAAGTGAAGTTAGCAGGGGAGTGAAAGATAAAAATGGTAGATTACTAGTGGAGAAGGGAGACAAAGTGAGCAGATGGAGAGAACACTTTAAGGAATTGTTGAACATAGAGGATGGAAGTAATGCGAGTATAAGTGGCTGGGGAATGGCTGGGAGAAGGAGGGAGGTGAGAAGACAGGAAGAAATCAGTAGGATAGAAGCTGTGGAAGCAATGAAGAAAGTTAAATCGGGGAAAGCCCCAGGAATTGATGGAGTGTGTGGTGAAATGCTGAAGCATGGGGGAGAGATAGTAGTAGAATGGATGTGGAAGATGTGCAGATTGGCCTGGGAGGAAGGTAGAGTCCCGGAGGATTGGAAGTCAGATATAATTATTCCCTTGTACAAAGGAAAAGGGGAAAAAGAAGTGTGTGATAATCATAGGGGCAATTGTCTTCTTAGTATAATAGGAAAAGTGTATTGTAGGATACTTATTGACAGAGTTAGAGAAAGAACAGAGAAATTAGTTGGAGAAAAACAGGGAGGCTTTAGGAAGGGAAGAGGTTGTGTAGATCAGATATTCATTCTTAGATTTTTAGTGGAAAAGATTCTAGAGAAGGGAAAGAAGTTGTATGCGGCTTTCATGGATTTGGAGAAAGCATATGACAGGGTGGACAGACAAGGATTGTGGAAAGTGTTAAGAATATATATAGAGTAGATGGGAAGTTGTTGAATGCTGTGAAGAGTATGTACGATGGGGCGAAGGCTGCAGTGCGTGTGGATGGTGAACTAAGTGAATTTTTCTCTTTGAAAGTTGGGTTGAAACAGGGATGTGTCATGTCTCCATGCTTGTTCAATCTGTACATGGATGGGGTAATAAAAGAAGTACAAGGTAGGTTAGTGGATGTTGGAGTGGCCCTGGTGAGAGAGGATAGTGTTTGGAAACTCCCTGTACTGTTGTTTGCAGATGATACTGTGTTGTTGAGTGAAGACGAAGGGGAGCTGCAAGGCTTGGTGGATGAGTTTGGGAGAGTGTGTAAGAAACGGAATCTAAAGGTGAATGTAGGGAAGAGTAAAGTGATGGTCTTTGAGAGAGGTGAAGTCAGTGAATGTACAGCGAGGTTGGATGGTGAGGAATTGGAAAATGTGAGTACGTTTGAGTACTTGGGTAGTGTGACGAGTAAGGATGGAGGTTTGGAGGTTGAAGTGCTTGAAAGGGTACAGCAGGGAAGAAAGGTTGCTGGTTCTTTGAAAGCAGTGATAAGAAACAGGGAAGTGAGCATGGGAGTGAAAAAGTTACTACATGACAGTATTGTGATATCAACTCTAACGTATGGAAGTGAAGCTTGGACGTTGTTGGAAGGACACAAGTCAAGAGTGAGAGCAGTGGAAATGAGTTATTTAAGAGGATCCTTTGGATTCACATGGAGAGACAGGCTGACGAATGAGGATATAAAGGAGCGTTGTGGTGTGGATGTGGATGTGATAGGAAGCGTTATGAGGAACACACTGCGGTGGTTTGGCCATGTGGAGAGGATGGAGGGTGAAAGACTGACGAAGAGAGTGTATGTGAGTGAGATGGAGGGGGGAAGAGGGAGGGGGAGGCCGCGGATGAGATGGAGGGATGGGGTGGAGAGGTATATGAGAGAGGGGTGTGTGAATTGGGAGCAGGGCAGTGAAATGGCGGGGAACAGGGCGACTTGGAGGCGATTTGTTTGTGGCCACTCCAAACGGGATTGAGGCGTCTGGCAATAGATAGATAGATAGATGACTGATATTATATTTAGCAGAGTGATGAACGGACTTAACATGATTCCAGCCAGAAACGTAAAAGAGAGGCGATTCAGGGATGGGTTGGCTCCAGTACCTTTTTGAAGGCCCTTTCTTTGATGCTGACGGCATTTGAACAAGCATAATTAAAGATTTTTTTACATTAGTCACAGGATAAAAGAGAGATATGTATGTTTCCATACCTGAGAGAATAACCTATGTAATGCAAGAGGCACACTCAGATTACTCTCGGCCTTGGAAGCAATAATCACTCCAGTGAAATAAATTATATGTACTGTCAGAGGCCCTCTCAATGAGCAACTTCAAAATGCCAAAGTAGCTGCTTATTGGGATGGTTCACAGGCCTTACTGAGGTGACAGGACAGTTAAGGTAAAAGACTACAATCAGAGGACCCCAATGAAAAGAAAATATTAACTGCATAAGCAGAAGGATTAGATGCAAGGAATTGGTCAGGTATGCTGGGACTTTCTACAAGACTGTTAGCAATATGGGTCGGGTGCTGTCCAAGCTGCACTTGGTCATTAAGGATGGAAAAGATGTAGCCTTGTACATGGATCAGTGATAGGAGAGGAGAGCCAAAGGTGGTGGTGAACAGTGAAATCACCTAGAATGGAGACTTCAGGGAAAGAAGAGACTGACAGGATGTTCCATCTTAGAATTAAAAGTGTCAAAGAATTTGTCATCATCAGCAGAAGTAGCAGATAAGAAACGGTACAGATATACTTAGTCAGAGAATGGTAGGATAGACGAACCTAGAGACTAGAGAAGTCAGAAGACTGAAGTACAGGAACATGGGTGCACGATATGTTGAGATGTACATATACGCAACAGCCACTTTTTGCTTTGAAGTGAGTATACAGAAAGTAGGAGGAAACAGACGAGGGTTTCCTTTAAGTCGCCTTAGACAGCTGAGTCTCAGTACTGGGCAGAAGGTGAAGTTTTGAGGAAAGGAGGTGGCGTTCAGTATAGATTAAAATAAAGGAAAGGTTGCGATTGTCAGAAATAAATAAAAGTATCAAAACAAAACCAGTTTGCACTAATACTACACTATATTACCATAGCACATATTTGCACTTGTAATGCAAGTTCATTTCCACTATAACCTGAAAATAATTTCTTTATTTCTGGCACTTGTACTGGGAGTTCATGCACCATATCCTGAGATCATTTCCTTACACCCGTACTTTTTCTTATATTCTAAATTCTTTTGCGGTAAATTCACTTGCTAGGGCAATTTCTTAGTGCACTAGAGGAATAGCACAAGGTAATTTCTAGTTTACTATCATAACAAATCCAGTTTGCATATATATTGCACTGTATTACCATAACACATATTTGCAGTTGTACTGAATGTTCACTAGCAGTGTAACCTGAGTGTTTTCTTAAACCCATGCATTTTTTATATTATAAACTATTTATATGGTGGGTTGGGGCGCCCATCATGCACTCACTCAATGTAAAGATGCCATATGATCTCTACACTGAGTGACAACCCGAATGGTTTCCTGTACCCAGGAAACCATTTTACTACGCTGGATGATATTCATATAACCGGGGTTTGTGGCAGGGTTAAGTGTCCCCCAGATTCGCTTATCCAAAATCACTTAGTCATGGAAGTCGTTTTAGAGAGCCTCGGAGGGCCCAATATCTGCCCAGGGCCCCAGCCAAATGGGCAGATTCGCCATGTGGAATGTGAGAGGTATGAATGACGAGAGCAAGAGGGTGGAAGTGGTGAATGTGTTCAAGAGTGCGAGATATGCCGTGATGGCATTATGGGAAACGAAGATGAAAGGGTTTGAAGAGGAGTGGGAGGGTGTGAAATGTGTAAGATCGGAAATGGCTGGGCAAGGAAGATGCAAGGAAGGAGTTGCATTGTTCATGAAGGAGTTGTGGCAGAGTGGAATGAGAGACTAGAAATGTGTCAGCTCAAGGTGTATCTATGTCAAGTTCAAGTTTGAGAAGGTGAAAGTGGTGATTGTAGCATATGCACCATGTGAGGACAGGAGTGAGAGAGTGAAAGACAGGTTTTGGGATGAGCTGGATGAATTAGTGGGAGAAATGGCCAGGAGATATAAAGTGATCCTATGAGAATATGCATGGAAGAGTAGGCAGTGGTCCTGAGGATGACGTAATGGGATGTTATGGAGTACAAGGAGAAAATGATAATGGGAAGAGACTAAAGGATATGTGCCAGGAGAGGAGGTTGTGCATTTGTAACTCGTATTTCAAACACAGAGATGCACATAAATATACATAGCATAGAGGGAACGGAGATCGTGTTGAAAGAAGCCTGATTGATTACGTGCTCGTAGGGAGGTCACGATGGGAATGGTTGCTGATCCGAGGGCCGTGAAAGGACGTGTGGAGGGCTGTCAGATCATATGACTGTGGTATGCAAGATCAAGCTGAGAGGAGTGAGGTGGATCAGGAGAGAGAGGAGCAGTCAGTGAGAAAGACTGAAAGTTAAGAAGCTGAGGATTAAAGAAACGGCAGATGATTACAGGATCAAAGTAGAGGAGGAGATATAATTAGTGAATTGGAATGAAATGGATCTGGACAGACTGTGGAATGCATATAGGGACTGCTTAGTTAGGAATGCTATAGAGGTGTGTGGTGTGGAAAGAGTAACAACAAAGAAGAAATGTAAGGCATGGTGGGACGAGGAGGTTAAGAGGCTGGTGGAGGAAAAGAGGAAGTGGCTAAAATGGTTACTGGACAAGGGTTCAGTCAAAATAAGCACTGAACATGTTCAGAGCAAGAAGTGCGTAAAGAGAGTAGTGAAGAGGAAAAAGAAGATCAAGGATGATACAGAAAGAATAATGAATGCGAACTACTCTAAAACTGGAAAATAGTGCGGAAATGTAGAAGTGAAATTGGAAGGAAATGTGATGGTCTGAAGGATGTAGGTGGTAGATAAGTAACCCATGGTGATGAAGTAAGGACCAGATGGAAAGAATATTTTGAAAGCCTAATGACTGGGAACAGAGAGAGCAGAGTGGCTGTAAACATGATTGGTTTAGGGGGTGTGCAGAGAAGGAATGCTTTGCCGGGAGACGTGATACTTGCACAGGTGAAGAGTGCTATGAAGTGACTGAAAAAAGGGAAAGCAGCTGGGGTTGATGAGGTGTATGCAGAGATGCTTAAGTGTAGTGGAAAGAGTGGAATGAAGTGCTTGTTGGAGATATGTAAGAAGGCATGGATGAGTGAAACTGTGCCTGCAGAGTGGAAAAAGGCCGTGATTGTACCCCCATACAAAAATAAAGGTGAGCGGAATGAGTGCAAGAAATATCGTGGCATAAGTTTATTCACTGTGGTAGGGAAGGTATATGATAGAATTATTACAGAGAAAGTAAGAGAGATATCAGATGTCCTAGTGAGTGCTGAGCAGGGTGGCTTTAGCAGTGGCACAGGATGTGTGGATCAAATATTTGCAGTGAGACAGATAGTAGAGAAGGCTTGTGAGAAGGACCATAAGGTGTTTATGACATTCATGGATCTGGAAAAAGCATATGACAAAGTGGACAGAGAAGGATTGTGGAAAGTTTTGCACATGTACCGTGTAGATTGTAAGCTTCTAGGTGCCGTCAGGAGTTTTTATGATGATAGTGAAGCAATTGTAAGGGTAAATGGACATCTAAGTGAATGGTTCACGATCGATGTGGGCGTACGACAAGGTTGTGTGATGTCCCATGGTTGTTCAATATATATATATATGGATGGGATGATGAGAGAAGTAAAAACACGAGTAATGGAAAGATGGATGACGTTAGTAATGACTAACGAATGGTGATGGATGGAATATCTCAAATTTATTGTATGCTGATGATGCAGTACTGCGTGCAAGTACCAGACAAGAACTTAGTAGGGAGTTTTGCTGATGTCTGTGAGCGTCGTGCCTTGAGAGTAATGTACGAAAAAGTAAAATGATGGTTATTGAGAGAGAGGGTGACTCCCAGTGCGATGTTCAAGTGAATGGAGAGAGACTGGATTGGTGAGAGAATTCAAATACCTGGGTACAGTGATAGAAAAGAGAGGAAAATGTGCAAAAGAAGTTGAAATTAGAGTGACATAAGGAAGAAAAGTAGCTGGTGCAATGAAGACCTTGATAAGAAACAGAGGCTTGAGTGTTGTAGCTGCACGAGGCTTACATGAAGGAGTGTTAGTGCCAACTTTAACATATAGATGTGAGACTATGGTGAGGCATGAAAATGAAAAGTCCAGAGTAAAAGCAGTGGAGATGGGACTGCTGAGGAATGTATGTGGAGTACAGAGGGTGGATAGGATATGAATAATGTGATTCGTGAAAGATGTGGAGTGAGGAAGTCAGTGGACACCAGAATCGAAGAGAGTGTACTGAGATGGTATGGTCATATGGAGAGAATGGATAACAACGGAGAGGTGAAAAAGGTATATCTGAACGAATTCGTAGGAGGGAGGAGGCGAGGTTGGCCAAGGAGACGGTGGAGAGATATGATGGATGAGTGTGTGAGGAAGAGAGGGTTAGAAGTCGGTGAGGCTAGGGAAATGACAGGAGATCGAGCTGGCTGGATGAATGTTGTGAGGACAAGTGCATGATCGGGGATTTGGTACCCCTTATTAACGTGACAGCGTTTGGATTGACTCTATCGGATACGATTATGTGAAGCTACAGAACGTGGTGAATGTTTTTTGCGTATCCGATAGAGCCAGAATTCCGGGGGCTTGAATGATTAGTGAATGGAAGTTGTTACGGAACAGAAAAAGATAATGTACACTTTAAGTGAGAATACGAAGAGTCACTACTGTCCCGTAAAGTTCCAGGTTCAAAACAAAAGAGTTAGGTAAAATTACAAGTTAAAGTTTAATGCACAAACTAACAACAAAACATTCAGGACTCATAAAGATAATGTAATGGCAAATAAACAGGTTAAATATATGGTTAACTGCAATAGCCTCTATTAACACGAAATTAGCAAGAGTAAATTTTATCTAAGTCAGCCCTGATAAAATGAGATACCAGATAATACTCAGTGAATGCCAGATAAATTATTACAGATACAAACTATTATCAAAAATGACTGACATAAAGATCCATACATGAATTACAAAAACTTCACTAAGCCTACAAATTAAACTTATGCTATACAGTACAAGAAAAAATACAACAACAGTTATACTCAAATTACACACAGCTGCTAGATGGTTGGAGACTTCTTGAGCACTCACAATAATAATAATTGTACAGGGGAGGACAGAGATGTGAACAAAATGAGGAGCAGATCTAAGTGGCAACGATGCAGAGACTGAGCTCATTATATAGGGGCCGGCAGAGCCTGATACAACTTGTAAGAGGACGCGCAAATGAAAGCCATGGGGAAATAGAGTTCACAATCCCGCTCTGGACAACAGAGAGAACGACTTACTCTACTATAACGGTAGAAGGGGGGGACTGAGGCAGAACACGCTCGTGATCAAACATGCAGCAACTGTGCGTTAAAATTACACAAAGGATGATGAAATCATAGGCTGTGTAACACCTCCCCACAAAGAAAAAAGAAATTTACAAAGGAAATTTCTTATTACTCTAAAACAATCTGTATATGGCAGTACAGACCATGCAAAGGTCTTTCCTAATGTTACAAAAAATGAGATCTCCCTAGCACGTTCAGTCATAGGTACTTGCCAGTATCCCTTTAACAAATCAAACTTACTTATGTACCTAGCCTTTCCGATCTTGTCTATGCAATCTTCTACACGAGGGAGAGGGTAAGTGTCTGTTTTAGTTATCTGATTAACACGTCTGTAGTCGATGCAAAGCCTATGTGACCCACCTGGCTTAGGGACTAGAATGACAGGAGAACTCCACTCGCTCTGACAGGGCTCAATCATCTTGTGGTCCAACAGGTAGCCAAGCTCCTTCTGGATGAGAGGAACTTTCACTGGGTTCACACGGTAAGGAGGCAATTTAATTGGCTTTGCGTCTCCAACATCGACATCATGCATCAACACAGTAGTTCTTCCTGGAGTGGCACGGAACACTTGCGGGTACTCCTGCAGTAATGCCGAAAACTCCTGCCTTTCCTTGGGAGGTAGATGAGAAAGCTTAGTCTGGAGATCATTCATGATATCAGGATTCTTCCCAAACTATCACTCAGGCTCATACTGCATGGGAGAGCTTCACTTGCAGACTCGGGTGGAACAGCTACAGTGCAGACTGGATTATTTTCGTCCCGCCTGTGATATAACTTTAGCATGTTGATGTGACATAGTTGCTTGCTCTTTCTACGATCTGGTGTGGCGATGACATAGTTGACATCACTGAGTTTCTTCTCCACGAAATAAGGGCCACTAAACTTGGCTTGAAGAGGTTGCCCATGAACTGGTAGCAGAATCAAAACCTGATCTCCTGGCTGAAAGTGGCGTAACCTGGACTTCTTATCATACCAAGTCTTCATCTTCTCCTGAGCAGCTCCTAAATTCTCTCTCGCCAGCTGTAAAGCAGTGGACAGCCGTTCTTTGAAATTCATCACATACTCCAGCAGGTTGACGTCATCTTCCTCCGACAGCCAGCATTCCTTGAGTAGCTTAAGGGGTCCTCTTACTTCATGGCCAAACAGTAGTTCCAAAGGTGAGAAGCCCAGTGATTCATTTGGAGATTCTCTTGCAGCAAACACAACGAATGGAAGACCTTTATCCCAGTCTTTCTGATGTTCCAAACAGTATTTCTTGAGCATCGATTTGAGTGTTTGATGATATCTCTCCAACGCTCCTTGGGTCTGGGGATGGTAAGCTGAAGACGTGATCTGGGAGATGCCCAACTCTTTCAGAGACTGCTTGAAAACATTTGACATGAAATTACTTCCTCGGTCTGACTGTACCTCCTTGGGCAGACCAAACTTTGTGAAGAACCCTAGCATTTCCTTAACCACGTTCTTTGCTGAGATGTTTCTAAGTGGAATGGCTTCAGGATAACGAGTAGCCATATCAATCAGGGTCAACACATAAGAAAATCCTGAAGAAGTCTTAGGAAGAGGGCCCACAATATCCACCAACACACGGGTGAAAGGCGCCTCAAAAGGAGGAATGGGAACTAGAGGTGCAACCTTTTCAGTCTGATTACACTTCCCTACAACTTGACAAGTGTGACAAGACTTACAATACCAGGAAACATCCCTGAAGATACCTGGCCAGTAGAAGTGTTTCAAAATGCGTGCCACAGTCTTCCTTACTCCAAGGTGTCCTGCCAAACTGGAATCATGAGCCACTCTAATGATATCCTGCCTACAAACACGAGGGATGACAACTTGATGTACAACCTTCCATTCACAGTCGGCTGATGCTGTTGGGGGTCTCCACTTCCTCATAAGTACTCCTGACTTTACATAATAACAAGTAGAAGCACCGGCTGACTCTTCTTCACTGTAAGCAGAGTTAGCTAGACCTTTCAACTCAGGGTCAGCAACCTGCAACTCAACCAACTCTTGACGAGACAAATTATCAACACTACGGGGTACTGCCTCATCTGGTGAGTGGTCCAAATTAGCAAGAAAAGTGTCAGCTAGGATAACATCATCATCATCATTATCCTCTAAATCACCAGTAACTTTAGACTTAGCCCTAGTGACAGCACATGCAGGAACACATCAGGGACATCACAATCCTGGGACGCAGCCACTGGCTCACTAGACAACTGAGGAGCTGGACACACTTGACTTCCACCAATATCATTTCCAAGTAAGAAAGTTACACCTGACATTGGGAGTGTCTCAACCAACCCAACCATAACGGAACCATTAACAAAACCAGACTCTAAATTCACTCTGCACAGAGGGACAGAGAAGTAATTATTCCCTACACCTTGTAAGATTGCAGTTTCATCAGAGGAATTAACATTAGAGCCTAGAACACTGGTCAGCATAAGGGATTGGCAAGCACCTGTATCACGATATATTTTAACTGATTTCCTGTCATTATTGTCCAGAGGACTGACAAAACCATCAGACAGGAAATTAGCACATGAATTCTTGAGAGTGTCACCCACGTTACTGCTCAAAAGAGGAGCTCCATCATGAGAATTTAAGTTACCCCTCAAAGCAGGTTCAGTTAACTCAGTTAAAGAATTCTGGGAACTCTCAAGAGTGGACACTAGACCAATTGACTGAATATTTAAAGACTCCTTTTTGTTCACATCACGCTGTCTCCTGAAACATCTCTCCGTAGTATGACCAAGCTTACTACAATAAGTACATTTACTTTTCTGAAATCTAGAGGTGAAGCTGGTATTTACTTCCTGAGAAACATCATCCTTATTCTCTTTCCTGTTACCTGTACTCTGAGTAGAGGCAACGTACTGACTCTCAGCTTTCCTTTTTCCTCTAAAATATCTCTTGTGAGTGAGAACATATTCATCAGCTAAAACTGCAGCATCAGACAAATTATCTATTCTTTTCTCATCAAGATATAGGCTTACATCTTTACTAATACACCTTTTGAAATCCTCCAGCAAAATCATCTGCTTAAATTTACCAAAATCAGAATCCACATTCTTAGAATTTAACCACTGCTCTAACAGATCTTCTTTGATTTTTGCATACTCAACATGGGATTGCTTATCTTGCTTGTAAGTTGTCCTAAATTTTACTCTATAGGCTTCAGGAACAAGCTCATAGGCCTTAAGAATCAAGCTCTTAACTACATCATAATTATCAGACTGATCCTGAGGCAAAGATGCATAAGTTACTTGAGCTTTACCGGTGAGAACAGTTTGAAGGAGTACTGGCCAATACTCCTTAGGCCAATTAAAACCTGTAGCTACCCTCTCAAACAACTGAAAATACTTTGTTAAATCAGATTCATTAAAAGGAGGGACAAGTTTAACATTTTTAGCCACATCAAAATCATCAGAGCTAGATGATCCAGTTCCACCTTGTTTCATGCGATACTCATGGTCTGCCTGAATCCTAGCAAGTTCAACTTGTGCCTGTATCTGTGCCTCCTGAATCCGAGCCTGAGATTCCGCCTCCTTAGCATTTGCCTGAAATTCAGCTTCTTTAGCACGAGCCTCCTGCAGGGCTAGCTGTAACTTAGCTAATTCAATCTGCGTTTGCTCATTTGGAGGAGTTACATTAAACAAGCTTTTATTAATCATGCCAACAATTTGATCTTTAGAATGATGAGAGTGAACTGCAATTCCCAATTGTTGAGCAACAAGCTTAAGTTCATTCTTTGTTCTGTTTTCTATATCACACACTGTTTGCACATTTGACAAAAAATCTTTGGCTTCATCAAGTGTAGAAATAGTAGCCATCATGAATATATCACAGTCACAAAATATCAAACAATATCCTTATGATAATATCCTGAATATCCTGATATGAGGTCGCCAAATTTATGTTACGGAACAGAAAAAGATAATGTACACTTTAAGTGAGAATACGAAGAGTCACTACTGTCCCGTAAAGTTCCAGGTTCAAAACAAAAGAGTTAGGTAAAATTACAAGTTAAAGTTTAATGCACAAACTAACAACAAAACATTCAGGACTCATAAAGATAATGTAATGGCAAATAAACAGGTTAAATATATGGTTAACTGCAATAGCCTCTATTAACACGAAATTAGCAAGAGTAAATTTTATCTAAGTCAGCCCTGATAAAATGAGATACCAGATAATACTCAGTGAATGCCAGATAAATTATTACAGATACAAACTATTATCAAAAATGACTGACATAAAGATCCATACATGAATTACAAAAACTTCACTAAGCCTACAAATTAAACTTATGCTATACAGTACAAGAAAAAATACAACAACAGTTATACTCAAATTACACACAGCTGCTAGATGGTTGGAGACTTCTTGAGCACTCACAATAATAATAATTGTACAGGGGAGGACAGAGATGTGAACAAAATGAGGAGCAGATCTAAGTGGCAACGATGCAGAGACTGAGCTCATTATATAGGGGCCGGCAGAGCCTGATACAACTTGTAAGAGGACGCGCAAATGAAAGCCATGGGGAAATAGAGTTCACAATCCCGCTCTGGACAACAGAGAGAACGACTTACTCTACTATAACGGTAGAAGGGGGGGACTGAGGCAGAACACGCTCGTGATCAAACATGCAGCAACTGTGCGTTAAAATTACACAAAGGATGATGAAATCATAGGCTATGTAACAAAGTGTGGCCCATTGGTCTGGGCAAATTTGGGCTGTCTGGACACTGCTACTCCTCACCATGTGCTAGGGTGGGAAAGGAGAATCCGGATGATGATGATGATGATGATGACAAATTCTTATGTAGTAAGATTATACACTATTTACACTTTCCCACACACCAGTGACTGAAGAAATCTCCATTAACTCACTGCACTGGTAAAGCATTTGCTTGTACACCTGCTGCCATCACTGATAGTTCAGGCAGACATGGCACTACCTGTATAGTTTTTAACCTGCAGGTGCCCAGGTTCACCATTCGGTGACATGTGAGGTAGCCTGCCTGGGTGACCCTGTCAGGCATTACTGCAGCAATGTGTCCTTGATGCAGCAGTTATGCCAACAACCTGTCTGAACAGTATGAATGCATTCACAAGTGATAGCAGAAAGGTGTAGGAACACCTTCTTTTACCACCTGCAGCACACCCCGCTTGTCATGCCAGTGGATGACCAACATGTTACTACATTTCTCGATGAGTAATGCATCATTCTTGGTTTTGGCAGGGAAAACAGGGTAGTGCTTCCTACTTGGCTTGACAGTACCGCTGGTTCCTGTCCCATCTTCAAGGAGAAACTTGGCAGTTACATCATACAAGGAGAAACGTAGGCGATTACATTATCGTCTTGCTAGATGAGCGATAACTACAAAGTTCATCATCTTTCCAATCTTTCAGTCACAAGCAACAAAGACCGAGGCATAAGCGATGTCATCGGACGATGTGTACTGGATAAATGCCAGTCAACCCCAGAACAACACATGCAACTCAACTGACACAGCTCTATAGAATGACGAAAAAAAAAAAAATAACATGGTCAGAATTGGGCGAATTTTCCACACCCTGTCTGTGGGTAAGGGTCACACGTTTGGGGAAAAGTGCAGGAACCATAATATGGCAAAGTACCCTGGAATGTGCCATGTACCTCCCAAAGACAGGTGTGGCTGTGAGGTCGTCCATAATCCAATAGTCCTGTATAGCATGCCTTTATTCTGTGTGCCATCAGTACGGTCACAGCTTGCCACACGTATAATTCTCCGACTTCAACAGGATACCATTCCGTCATGTTTGCTCTTGTCACAGAAGGGGATAATCCAGTGTAGGGAGAGTTTCTGGTGATAATGATCCTGTGCCCAGGTGTTCCTTTACGGACAGTGAAAATAAAAATACCGTGAAAAATCCATGATGCACGAATTGCATGTCCCTGGAGAATGTGCCCAGATACTTGCCTGAGGATCATCAAAAGCAGCCTCCGCGGGCTCAAACCCTTTCCCCTCCTTTTACACAGTAATTTTGGTTGTCCCCACTCTTTTAATGCTAGTAAAACTAAATATATACAATTTACTAATAGACAGATATTGCCAGATTCGTACATTACCTTCAGTGCTACTAATATTCCCATCTCCAAAAATATTGAAATTCTTGGCGTCTCACTTAACAATGCCCTCAGCTGGACCTCTCATGTCAGATCACTTGCTAAAACCGCCTCAAAAAAACTTGGATTGTTGTACAGAGTCCGTAACTTCTTCGTTAATGAGCAGTTAGCTATAATTTATAAGAGTCATGTGCGCTATCAGCTCGATTATTGCTCACCCTTGTGTAATGACTGTGGAGAGGTTGCATTAACAACTAGACAAAATTCAGAACAAAGCTGTTAGATTATTAACAATCCTGCCATTACAAATAAACTACCTCCTCTGCAAGTAGGAAGGAATGTTGCCTCCCTTGCATTATTTTACAGATATTTTTTTGGCAAACGTTCAGACGAATTTGCGTCCATAGTGCCACCTCTCCAAGCCTTCCCTTGTGCTACACGGGCATCTGGTAGCGCTCATGACTGGAATGTCACTCAGCCATACTGCAGAACTTCTGCCTATCAGAATTCTTTCATTCCCCGAACTGCATCTCTCTGGAACTCACTTCCCCAGAGTTGTTTCCCTTCAAGTTTCAACCCACAGCTGTTCAAGTCTAACTGTTACAGATATTTTATGAACAGAGGACACCAGTAATCTCGTGTATGGATAATTTTTTTTTTAATTTTTTTTTTTTTCCTTCCTCCGTTGTTAAAAAAAAAAAAAAAAAATGGCTGATGGCAACTAGGGCAATGGGCACGAGCACCACGTACACCACGGCCAAAGACATGCGTAAATATCTGTTATTATCTAGGAGTCCGTATTCCCCTTTGTAATTTATGTGTACTGTCATTTGTCTCAAGTGTCCATTGCCTTACCAGAGTAGATTCATTCTTTTTCTTTACGAATTTTGAGTGGGACACCATCTTATGCCCTTGTGTGTCATTTAAATGGCTTTAAGAACGGCGAATACGTAATCATAGACGAGATCATAGCACCTTCAGAACCGTTACGTCTCATAAATTTCAATCGAGAGTAAAACCAAAGAATTTAAATTGAGTTTGGGAGAAGTTTTCGCTGTGAATGATTTGATGGAGGCTATTTTTCACTCCTATATATAAAAACTCTCCAAAGTTGAATAAAATCATCTAGCGGTTGTAGGAATCCCCCCTCCCCCAAAAAATTGAATAAATAAAAGACGCTGCACTATCTAGGTGGCTAATATACACGAACACTTTTGAGCAATGGTATCTGCCAACCCTCTAATTTTCCCAACTAATACAAGGAAATCGTAGCCAGAGTTCCATGCTGAATAAAAGCCTGCTGTCCAGTGCTGAGTTGGTAGTTCAAAGCTTTGTTGGACTGAAGAAAGAACAATGTACAATGATATTATTACTTGTCCGTCTGTATTCTCATTTTTTCCCCTTCATTATAACTTGTCCCAGACTTTTTTTCCTTTTGCATCGCATTTCACACAGCTAAGTGGCAGAATAACAAATTTGTGGTTATATATCCTTTCATTGACAATTTTCATGACCAGCAACATATCATAGTCCTGATATCTAGTTATAGCTAAGCCTTCAGGATGGAGAGGTGATAATATTAGGCCAAGTTAAAGTGAAAAGAGTACAGTAAGTGGTCTTTATCCCGTGAGAAACCCTGAATACGACTTTGTTTCGGCGAGAGAAAAACAGTGACGAGTATATACAGTAGAACCAATGGCTCACGTAGGAAGCAAATAACTGAGCAAGATTTATTACTAGAAAACATCCAAGGCCCTATGTGATGAACAGACTATAAGTGGAATTAACTTCAAATATATATTTTTTTCGTTCATTCCTGCTACCGACAGAATATTTCACTCAGGAGACAATTTTCAGACTGAGGGGGGTTACGTTTTTTTTTTATGCGAGGAAGAAGGACCCAAAGGCCATGAGCCTGCAATATCAGTTCCCTCCAACAGAAAAATAAAATACAATAGAGAGCCAAATTCAAGATCCATTCATTTCGAGATGCCTCGACACACTGTGTTTGAAAGACTGTAGATCATAGACAGCAAGAAATACAGACAGAGGGAGACAGTTCCAGAGTTGACCTGTTGCATCAATGAAGGACTGGGAGTAACGGTTAACTCTTGCATTAGAGAGTTGGACAGAAAAGGGATGAGAGTTTGCTGCTAGACGGGTGCTATGCGCCCGTCGTAGAGGTGGAGGAATGCATTCAGACAGTTCAGAGGAGCAGTGACTATTAAAGTAGCGATAGAAAAGAGATAAAGATGCAACAGTGCGGCGAAGAGACAGAGGTTGAAGGGAGTCAGTAAGAGGAGAGTTAATGAGACGAAAAGCCTTTGACTCCATCCTATTGAGAAGAGCTGTATGTGGGAGGCCTCCCCACACATGAGAGTTGTACTCCACACAGGGGCTGATAAAACCCCTGTATAGAGTCAACAATTGCGCAGGGGTATAGAAAGAATGGAGTCAGTTTAGCACACCTAATCTCATGGAAGCAGATTTTGCAAGGGATGTAATATGATCTTTCCAAGATAAGTCCCGAGTAAATGAAACCCCAAGCATGTTCAAGGATGATGCAGGATTAAGCTGAATATTATTAAACATTAGTGGGTATACCTGTGGATGATTTTGTCGGGTTGATAGGTGTAAGAATTGAGCCTTAGATACTTTAAAAACAACCAGATTATTTTTACCCCAGTCAGAGATACGAGCCAAGTCAGACATTAGGTGTGCCATAGCCTCATCCCTTGTTTGTTGAAGTAACTGCTAAGATGGGCGTTGTGGGAACCGAATGGAAAGGTGAAGGGTGGAGTCATCAGTGTATGAGTGGATAAGGTTAGATGTACAGCTTAGAAGGTCATTGATGAAAAAAAGGAAGAGAGTTGGTGATAGGACAGAGCCCTGAGGAACACCACTGTTGATAGATCTAGGAGAAGAACGATGGCCGTCTACAACAGCGGCTATAGAACGACCAGAAAGGAATCTAGCGACGAAGGCAAACATAGAAGGATAGAAACCGTAAGAGGTCAGTTTGGAAATTAAAGATTTATACCAGACTCAACCGAAAACCTTTAAGATGTCAAGTGCAATGGCAAAGCTTTCGCCAAAGTCCTGAAAGGAGGATGACCAGGAGTCATCCCTGACGGAACCCGTACTGACGATCAGAAAGAATGTTGTGATAAGAAAGATGCCTTAAAATTTTTCTATTGAGAATTTACTCGAAAACTTTTGAAATACAGGACGTTAAAGCAATTCGACGATAGTTGGAGGGTTGGGAATGGTCACCCTTCTTTGGGACTGGCTTAATGATAGCAAACTTCCAGCAAGAAGGAAAGGTACAAGTTGACAGAAAAAGGTGAAAGAATTTGCCTAGGCAGGGTGTAAGTACAGAAGCACAGTTCTTGAGAACAACAGGAGGGACTCCATCAGGCCCATATGCATTTTTAGTATTGAGCCCAGTGATGGCAGAAAATACATCAGCTGAAGAAATTTTAATATTAGCCATGAGGAAGTCAGAGGGGGGAAGTGCTGGAGGAACAGCACCGGAATCGTCTAAGGTGGAATTGGAAGAAAAAGTCTGTGTGAAGAGATCTGCTTTATCAGTAGAAGAAATAGCTACAGAACCATCAGAGTAGAAAAGAGGAGGGAAGGATGATGAGGTAAAGTTTTTATAAAGGTTTTTGGCAAGGTGCCAGAAGGAGCGGGAAGAATTCGAGTTGGAGAGTTGAGAGCATTTAGTACGGATGAAATTATTTTTAGCAGAGCAAAGAACAGACTTAGCACGATTCCGGGCAAAAACGTAAAGATGATGTGATTCAGGGGTGGGTTGGCTCCTGTACCTTATGTAGGCCCTCTCCTTGATGCGGACAGCATTAGAACAAGCCTGATTAAACCAATACTTTCTTGGATTAGACAAAGGATATGAGAAAGGAATGTATGCTTCCATGCCCGAGAGAAAAACATCCATAATGCACAAGGCACACTAAGTTGGCTCCCGGCCATGGAAGCAAATCATTCCAGGGAAAATCAAAGAAGTACTGCCTGAGGGCCTCCCAATCCGCGGCTCCAAAATGTCACAGACAACGTTTCACTGGAGGGTCCACAGGCCATACCGGAGTGATAGGACAGGATAAGGTGATAAGGTTGTGATCAGAGGAGCCCAACGGAGAGAAAAGATAAACAGTGTAAGCAGAAGGATTAGTAGTAAGGAAGAGGTCAAGTATGTTGGAGCTCTCTCCAAGGCGGTCTGGGATACAGGTTGGGTGCTGTACAAGCTGCTCTAGGTCATTAAGGATAGAAAAGATGTAGGTTTGTTCACCAGGTGGATCAGTGAAAGGAGAGGAGAGCCAAAGGTGGTGGTGAACAATGAAATCTCCTAAAATGGAGATTTCAGAGATAGGAGAAATGGATAGAATGTGTTCCATCGTAGAAGTAAGATAGTCAAAGAATTTTTGAGTCAGTAGAATTAGGAGATAAGTAAACAGAACAGATATATTTAGTCAGAGAATGACAGGAAAGCCGAAGCCAGAGTGTAGAGAATTCAGAAGAATCGAGATCAGGAACACGAGAGCAAGACAAGTCATTGCGTATATATACACATCAGCCACCTTTGGCTTTGAAATGAGTATAGAGAAAGTAGGAGGATACAGAAAAGGGTTTGCTGTCAGTTGCCTCAGACAGCTGAGTTCAGTTAGAATGAGAAGGGGAGGTTTAGAGGAGGGGAGGTGGTGCTCAACAGAGCAAAAGTTAGAGAAAAGGCCGCGAATGTTGAAGAAATGAAGAAGTGACTCAGACAGTGGTTCCAGGCAGCTCAAGTCATCACCAGGAGAGGGGCGGAAGGTGGGAGAATTTATGCCCCCCCTCCCCCCGGGAACTCCGAGGCTGAGTGTTGAGACGCTATTAATTTTTTTGAATTTTTGAAAAGGAAGTGTAGCATGTACTGTACATGTAGTTTGGTGTACATAGTTAGAGAAATTTGTATTGGAGAGCATGCTGGCCTACTCTCTGTGTAACTGAGACACTGAAAAAGTTCAGCAAAGGGGAATGGTCAGGAACTAGTCCTGAGGGCTGATGAAACAGGAGCTCCAGCTCTCCCTGTCATCAGCTTTCCATCCACATCGGGAGTACTACCCTGCTCGACTGGTGCTACAGTCTACTCCTACTATACTTCTTAACCCTAGATAGGAAAGGATACACGGCCAGGGTGCGTATAAGTTTCGCGGTTAATGGTGTCCAGAATAATGGGTAATGGACAACTTTATTTTTTTGCACCAAGCAATCCTAAGCCAGTCTATGCTGTTTCTGCTAGCGAGCTCACGTTCCTACCACTGCCGACTCTTTGGTGAGTACTTGTGTATCCAACTGGCACATGTCCTTCTGTAGCGTATATTTTTTGTAATAACAAAAAGGAAGAGACAGGAGTAGGATACAAAAATCCACACTGGCAGACGAAAAAAGATGTATTCCAAACAGTTTCGGCAACAGCTGTCGCCCTCTTCAGTGGATCTACAGACAAAGATGGTACATACAATTGCTGAGAAGCTGCTTATATGCAGGGTGAGGACACGTTTTCCCAACCACACCTGATGTGACCTCACCAGACGCTCCCTCTACTCTGTCCACGACCTGAGTGAGGGATTACAAGGGGTGGCAAGGACCTTGCCACTAATTTTCTTGTCACTGGATCTAATTTATACATTCCTTCACTATGGTTAATATTATTATATCTCTCTATACATACAGCTTCCACTATCCTACTTTTCTTATGGTTACTATATTTGTACAATTTTTGGCTAGAATTCCAGTTGATTATTTGGTCGTCTTCTGAAGAATGAACGTACACTGCGTTATTTATGTTGCCTATCTTACAAGCATACTTGTGTTCCTTAATACGAGTGTCCAAATCCCTTCCAGTTTCACCAATACAAACCAAATCACAGTCTCTACATTGAATTTTGTATACCCCTGCAGTTTCTTTACTAATGGGTTTATTCTTTACTAACATTGAAGGTGGAAGTATATCTAAATGCAATGTTTACATCCAAATCATGACTCACAGACTTCACCAAGCTAAGATTTGACACATACGGAACTGTGATGTATGGCTTATTTTGTTGACTTTGTGATGTTGGTCTAGGTACAAAAAAGGCTTTTCTGACTTTAAAATACGCTTGCCTTATAAACCAACTGGGATATTTAAGAACTAAAAATATTTTCCATATCTTAGCGTTTTCCGTATCCAGATGTTGGGGACTACTAATTCTGAGTGCTCTGAGGAACATAGAAGAAATAACTGACATTTTAGTGGAACTGTGGTGATATGAATAATAATGTATATACAAATTGCACTGGGTTGGTTTCCTGCGTACAGAAAAGATAAGTGTCCCAAGTTCATCCCGGTGCACAAATACATCTAAAAATGGAAGGGAACCATTATTTTCCCATTCAACTTTAAAATTAATTGAGGGAACTAATGCATTTAATTTTGTAAGAAAATCGTCAAAGTTAGCGTATATGTCTGGCCAAAATGAAAACACATAATCAACATATTTATACCAAATTAAATTTTGAGGAGATATGGTGGTAAGAAGGGTGGATTCAAAATATTCGATGTACAGGTTACTAAGAATGGGAGAGAGGGGCGAGCCCATACCCATACCAAACTTTTGCATGAAAACCTGATCAAAAGAAAATGCATTACATTGCACACACACCCTAATAAGTTGGAGAAAGACATCATGTGGCATGCCGAGATCAATGTTACAATTAGGTAATTTTCTTCCAAGAAACTAATTACATCTTCAATAGGAACTTTAGTAAAAAGCGAATCAAAACTAACCAACCTGCCACTGGAGAAACTGAGAGACTTAATCTTATTAATAAAATCAGTAGAGTTTTGGACATGGGATTTAGAGAATGTTCCAGCCAATGGTGCTTATTTGTTTGCTAGAAATTTTGAAAGTTTGTAAGCGAATGAGCCACACTGTGAGATGATAGGACGGAGGAGAATCTGTGGTTTATGTGTCTTTGGTAATCCATAAATGTAAGGTAATTTTTGATTAATTTGAATGAACTTACCTGCATCAATGTTTGGCACATCCTTTAAAAGGCTTTTGACTTTCTTATTAAAGTCTGTGGATAACCTCTTGAGAGGGGATAACAAGTTTTTCGTAAGTGGTGGCATCACTCAACAGGTGGTTCATCTTTTCCACATAATCAGGTTTGTCTAAAATGACCACACAATTACTTTTGTCCACTTTTGTAATAAGAATAGAATATTTTTTCTTGAGACTTTCATTGGCCAAACGAAAACGACGTGGTATGGAGCCATTCGAGCTGAAATTTCCTATGAAACTGTTAATTATTAAATCAGTAAGGTATGGGATGTCCAGCGTGCTATTAAGGGTAGAAGAAACAAAATCAAGTGCTACATTATTTCCTGGTTTCAAGGCAAAGGACAAACCTAAATTTAACACTTGCTCCTCGACACGACTCAATACATACGTAGAAAGATTTAAGATGGAATTCGGTAACAAACACATGCTCCACAGACTTTGGTTACAAAATCACAAAGTTTTTCTTGCAATAGGATACGTGTGAAATACGTTTCTCTGTTGCATTTCCTGTCAGCTGTTTCACATATTGCTTGAAATAAATCATTTGGCAGTTGTTGCTTGAGGAAACTCAACGTACGTCGTAGATGGTAGTATACTTCATCAATTTCTCTTTTCACGTTGCGAATGCCGTCCATCTGCACGGATGACAAACATTGATGCAGGTAAGTTCATTCAAATTAATCAAAAATTACCTTACATTTATGGATTACCAAAGACACATAAACCACAGATTCTCCTCCGTCCTATCATCTCACAGTGTGGCTCATTCACTTACAAACTTTCAAAATTTCTAGCAAACAAATAAGCACCATTGGCTGGAACATTCTCTAAATCCCATGTCCAAAACTCTACTGATTTTATTAATAAGATTAAGTCTCTCAGTTTCTCCAGTGGCAGGTTGGTTAGTTTTGATTCGCTTTTTACTAAAGTTCCTATTGAAGATGTAATTAGTTTCTTGGAAGAAAATTACCTAATTGTAACATTGATCTCGGCATGCCACATGATGTCTTTCTCCAACTTATTAGGGTGTGTGTGCAATGTAATGCATTTTCTTTTGATCAGGTTTTCATGCAAAAGTTTGGTATGGGTATGGGCTCGCCCCTCTCTCCCATTCTTAGTAACCTGTACATCGAATATTTTGAATCCACCCTTCTTACAACCATATCTCCTCAAAATTTAATTTGGTATAAATATGTTGATGATGTGTTTTCATTTTGGCCAGACATATACGCTAACTTTGACGATTTTCTTACAAAATTAAATGCATTAGTTCCCTCAAATAATTTTAAAGTTGAATGGGAAAATAATGGTTCCCTTCCATTTTTAGATGTATTTGTGCACAGGGATGAACTTGGGACACTTATCTTTTCTGTACGCAGGAAACCAACCCAGTGCAATTTGTATATACATTATTATTCATATCACCACAGTTCCACTAAAATGTCAGTTATTTCTTCTATGTTCCTCAGAGCACTCAGAATTAGTAGTCCCCAACATCTGGATACGGAAAACGCTAAGATATGGAAAATATTTTTAGTTCTTAAATATCCCAGTTGGTTTATAAGGCAAGCGTATTTTAAAGTCAGAAAAGCCTTTTTTGTGCCTAGACCAACATCACAAAGTCAACAAAATAAGCCATACATCACAGTTCCGTATGTGTCAAATCTTAGCTTGGTGAAGTCTGTGAGTCATGATTTGGATGTAAACATTGCATTTAGATATACTTCCACCTTCAATGTTAGTAAAGAATAAACCCATTAGTAAAGAAACTGCAGGGGTATACAAAATTCAATGTAGAGACTGTGATTTGGTTTGTATTGGTGAAACTGGAAGGGATTTGGACACTCGTATTAAGGAACACAAGTATGCTTGTAAGATAGGCAACATAAATAACGCAGTGTACGTTCATTCTTCAGAAGACGCTCATATAATCAACTGGAATTCTATCCAAAAATTGTACAAATATAGTAACCATAAGAAAAGTAGGATAGTGGAAGCTGTATGTATAGAGAGATATAATAATATTAACCATAATGAAGGAATGTATAAATTAGATCCAGTGACAAGAAAATTAGTGGCAAGGTCCTTGCCACCCCTTGTAATCCCTCACTCAGGTCGTGGGCAGAGTAGAGGGAGCGTCTGGTGAGGTCACATCAGGTGTGGTTGGGAAAACGTGTCCTCACCCTGCATATAAGCAGCTTCTCAACAATTGTATGTACCATCTTTGTCTGTAGATCCACTGAAGAGGGCGACAGCTGTTGCCGAAACTGTTTGGAATACATCTTTTATCGTCTGCCAGTGTGGGTTTTTGTATCGTATTTCCTGGTCACGATAGTGTGACTATTCCGCCGAGAGACAGGAGGGCCATTCTGGTCAAGGTCGAAGATTTGAACGCACATTTTGAGTGTTTCAGGCACAATATGACCATGTACATGCATGTAACATGCCCCACTATAAGCAGTAAAAAGTAGTATATATGGTTTTCTTTGTTTTTTAGTGAATTTGTGTAGATAATGGAGGCAAAACAAGCTAGGTAGCTGTCCGACACACAGCTGGCAGAATATTCTGAAGCTGGAGTATTTCAAGAAGACTGTTTACATCACATTAGAACCCCTGAGTGACACAGAAACCCTTGACTGCTATTGTGGATGATGGGAAATTGACCTAGTGTAGCAGTGACCCCGTAATGGGGTGGTTTTAGGGATCAGTGGTGGCTGGAATAATGGATAATTGGGAAATGTTATTTACAGGTGTGTAGTCATGGGCCCCAAACGAACAAGAAACCTGTCAGACGAAGAGCTGGCAGAGTATCTGCAGTCAGAGGAGTTCTGCAAGTCTGTTGACACCACACTGGAATCCCAGAGTGACAAAGAAACCCTTGATGTTAGTTAGTGTGGGTGATGTGACTCTGGCTGAGTGTACCAGTGACCCTAGTGGTGGGTTGACGACCATCATTACACCACACAAGGCCCCACAACAGGAGCCTGACACACTTATTGAGTGCTTTGAGGGTAGCAGTGTATATATTTATTACCTGTTTCCATTTATGCCAGGCTCCCAGTTTTCTATGGAACCCAGGTTTGTCAGGCCGACTGTGTGATATTTAGGTATTAGATTTATAGGCTGAGGTAGTTTTATTGCTCAGTTCAATTAATATGCATCTCAGGAAGAGAATAAGTCAGTATTACTTTTTCCTTCACTAATTTTTTTTTCAAGTAACTTATAAATGTATTTATTTTAGTTCAGTTTTATTAATTCCTATTAATCTGGTCTCCACAGGAGTTATATTTGTATTTCAGCTCCACTAGTATTGCATAAAACATCTTTATATATATATATTTTAAAATTATTTTCCTTCACTGTATCCAATTGGCACAGGTCTTCGTATCCCGAGGTCAGAAGGGACGTCTTCCTATCTAGGGTTAACGAAGGGGTTAAATTATAGACTCGATTAGATATAACTTCCAAAGAGTACATGAGTGTCTCTTCATTAGCTAAAGGAAATGATATATTACACCCATTCAGTGTACAAGGTATAGAGATAATTCATTCTGCCTGAAAACTATAAACGTATTGTGCAGGTACAGCATGTTGGTTCACTTGCCGTACAGTCCTGACGGTGCCCGGGTGCTGCAAGTGGCTTCCTGGACCCCCACATCAGGTCTACGTTATCTCACACCTCCCACCCTTTTCCCGGAGAAATACACCAAGTAATGTGTACAGATTACTGGCCATTTCAGAACTGGAGGATCTTATGTACTCTGCTGAAATTACTGGGCATTACAAAACTGGAAAAATATAAGTAATGTATCCAGATAACGAATATAGCCTGAGCTATACCCATTACATTCTAATCTGGCTTAAAAATATCATTTCTTCTTGAATGGGTTTAACAAGAGATTAACATTAGACTATGGTGCAAGTCATGAGAAGGTGTTATGGAAATGAAGTAGAGACAAAGCATCTAAGGTATGTGAAATATGTTGTGAAAGGTTGAAAATCTAGTGCAGATTAATGTAACACAGGTATAATTTGTGGCTGACAGTATACATGTTATAGGCAATGTAATCAAAGAGAACTTCGAGCCGAGAAACAGTTACTTAAATGAAACTAATATTAGTAATCCAGTAATAATGATCAAAATTTGTCATGGAGTACCTGTACTTGCTTTGAATTATACGCAATAGCCTTTATTCCCGCAGGATTATCATAGGCTGAATAAAGTCACTTCCACCTAATGTTGCATTGCAACTTCCGTCCGATCAGAATACAGTATTACAATATTTTTGGCAGTTTCTATGGCGCGACGATAAACGTGACGGCGTTTACATATGAACCCTACTGGAGAGAGTCCACCGAGGGCAACACCACCAGGTACTCAGGCACTGACTACAACCAGCTGGTTACGGTTGCCCAGGCCCTGAATTTTACTTTCCGTGTCCTTCCGTCGCGCACCTGGAACGAGGTGAGAATAATATACTTGTCTGCATTCAGACTTGTGCTGTTAGTATCTGTAGCTGTTTTAAAGTAATTAATTTGAATATTACATCGGATTTTAATATCAGCATCGTTTTGTAATACTTAGTAGCCCAATCACTTTCTTATGTGACATGTTAGCGATTATCTAAAATACGATCTCAAAAGAAACTGCATTGTTTTCCACAAAACTAAGATTCAAAAAGTATTCACTGGAAGGGTTTGGATTTGATCCCAATTTGGCTGTTACTGCCAGAAACCTAATTTCAAATAACATGTCATCTCTTTCAAAGTGTTATTCAAACTCGATTCAGCTCCAGTATATCAGTGTCTACAGTATCATCCTAGATGCAATGTGTAATCATACTGAATCAGCACTTTGACTTCTCCACTGCCCTCAGTGATGATCAATGAAACATATAGTACAAACTGTCGCTGGAATTGGTCTCGTCAGTGCCACCTAAAACTACATGATAAACCCCAGGGATATCCTATTTGGTGTCTTTTATGAACCCTCCATATGTATGTAGATACTTTCAACCATACTGCACCGCTATTTGTGAGTGACGTCGTTTTTTCTTGATTTGATATGCACCGATGGGTATCTTTCGACTCTAACTCTGTTATGATACATATGTCATTATTTACACGATGTTATTAAATTTATTATTTACAGGGTGTTATTATATTTCTCTTATAAAAGTTTGGTACCGAAAGCAAGAATTTATGTTTCATTCTGACTATTTATTCCCTAATTGGTAAAACTAAAAAATAAAATGAAAATTGCCTTAGATCGTCTATTATCCCTGGAGAGTTTGCTGGCTTTGTCCAAGAGATAATTTTGACTCTGTAAGGAGTTCTCTCTCTCTCTCTCTCTCTCTCTCTCTCTCTCTCTCTCTCTCTCTCTCTCTCTCTCTCTCTCTCTCTCTCTCTCTCTCTCTCTCTCTCTCGTATTCAAAACACAGTGGAGGTAAAGGAATACCTTCCTGTCATCCCCTGCTTCTTTGTGGCAGGGTGCTTCTAGCACTTCACTGAAGCGTTGCATATCCTGCCATAATTTACTGACGTTTCAAAGATCATTACTCTTCTGAAGTGAATGTCTCTGTCCCTCCCCAATAACGGAAGCCATATAACACCCGCCAAGCAGTGAACCCTAGTCCCCGTTCCTGTTTGCAAGGGTTACCAGGTTTTCTCAGTCCTCGTGTATAAAAATAATCAAATAAAAAACTGTCATCATGCCGTATTTCACACTGCCTGTGACCTCTAATCTTTTAAACTATGTGTCCAGTCCAGACATCTTGAAATAAACGTGACGATTTTTTTCGCTCTTCCTAGGAAGAACAATACATTATTATACTTGGAGCCTTTGGGTTGTACTTTATTGTGCACTAAAGTGATCAGTTTCTTTCAAATTAGGAAGGGCATCTTGATAAGATTTAAGGAATGCTACATCATAACTTCTAGTTCGAAACATTTACCTGAAAGAGTTGATGGTAAAAATGACAAACGAGAATATATATATATATATAGATAGATAGATAGATAGATAGATACAGATAGATATAGGTATATATATAGATATAGATATATAGATAGATAGATATATAGACATATATATAGATATATATATAGATAGATAGATATAGATAGATATATATGTATAGATAGATATATACATATAGATAGATAGATATAGATAGATAGATATAGATAGATAGATATAGATAGATAGATATATATACATATATATAGATAGATAGATAGATAGATATAGATATATATAGAGAGATACATATATATATATATTGTATATAGATAGATAGACAGATAGATAGATATAGATAGATAAGTAGATAGATATAAAGATAGAAAGACAGATATATATATATATATATATATAGATAGATAGATACATATATATATATATAGATATAGATATAGATATAGATAGATAGATATAGATAGATAAGTAGATAGATAGATAGATAGACAGATATATATATATATATATAGATATAGATAGATAGATATACATAGATAGATAGATAGATATAGATAGATAAATAGATAGATAGATAGATATAGATAGATAGATATGTATATAGATAGATAGATATAATATAGATAGATAGATATAGATAGATATGTATATAGATAGATAGATATAATATAGATAGATAGATAGATATAGATAGATAGATAGATATAGATAGATAGATATAGAAAGATATATAGATAGATATACAGATAGATAGATAGATATAGATATAGATTGATAGATAGATAGATAGAAAGATATATATAGATAGATAGATAGATATAGATAGATAGATAGATAGATATAGATATAGATTGATAGATAGATAGATAGAAAGATATATATAGATAGATAGATAGATATAGATAGATAGATAGATAGATATAGACATATATATAGATATATATATATAGACATATATATTTAGACATATATATATAGATATATATATATATATATATATATATATATATATATATATATATATATATGTGTGTGTGTGTGTGTGTGTATAAACTGGGGCTTTCATTTTTGTATATTTTAATGTTATATTTACTTGCAGGTGACAGAGCAGGTGCAGATTCGTAAATCATTCATGGCAACAGTGATATATCCTATTATTCCACAAGAACTAGAAAGGTGAGATTCTAAACTAAGGGTAACCTTTGCACTGTTGTTATTGATAATCCGGTTCAATTCCAGATAGTTTTATGCAGCAAAGAAAAGCTATATATTGTCAAAAGATAGAGATAGCCTATCTAATCTGAAATTGCCTAATGTCTTATTAATTGTAGATAACGTAAGTGATGAGGAAAATAATTTTTGAATTTTGTTTTACTTGTAAAGCGGAGAAACTAGAAAATGAACCTGTCAGTGCACAGAAGTCAACAGCATTCTTCTAATGACTGCCTAGAAATGCGTAACTGCATTCTATATATATTGCCTTCTTTTGCTTGTTCACAGTAATGACACTTCTTTTGGTTCACTTATGTTACTAAGCAACATTAGTAAGCCTAAGAAAGTCCATCCCATAATGAAGGGGTTAGAAACTGGCTCGGTTAAACCATCTTTTAAAAAGACCCTTATTTCAGCCAATTAAAAAATGTCAGTATCAACATGTTATAGTCTGGTAGTGCATCCAAGAAGGACTATAGATTCATCTACGAGAAAAATATTTTACCTGCACCTAATTCTTGGTTATTTTCGTCTTCCCAACATAATAAACAGAACTGGGAAGGATAGATGGATGGGAAGATGATGATGGAGTTGTAAATAATATACCATAGCTTCTTGTAGTCTGACAATGTTCGATGGTAAAGGAAATGATCTGGAGGGTATGCATGGAGCCATGGGAAGATGATAAAGCTGGAAATGTAAAAAATCTGTAATATTTCGGTAGTTTCTAGATGGGACTTCAGTTTCAGCTGTAATAATAATAATAATCATCGTCATCATCATCATCATCATCATCATCATCATATTATTATTATTATTATTATTAATTTTATTATTAATATTATTATTAGCTGCAATAGCGAAACTGGTATTGTTTTCAAATCTGTCCCTCTTTCTGTCTGTTTGTCCGTGTTTCTGTTGGCACGATAACTTCGCAACCCCTCAAGATGTCATTACAAAATTATACAGGTCTGTAGTGGAAAAAAAAATCGATGAGTTCGAAATTGGTGAAGTAGGTCAAGATCTGTGTGTCTGTTACCATGATAACTTTGCAACCGCTCAAGATATCATTACAAAATTTTACAGGTGTGTAGCAGGGATTAAAACCTACTAGTTAGAAACTGATGAAAGTAGGACAAGGTCGTCATATTCCAAGCCGTGCTAGATATGTATCGGCTTGCGGGTGGTGTGATTCCCCCGTTGAGAGGACCTCTAGTCATCGCCCACCTTACGAAGTGGAGCAATAATGTTTTTCCCTGCCTCAGTGTGTGTGTGTGTGTGTGTGTGTGTGTGTGTGTGTGTGTGTGTGTGTGTGTGTGTGTGTTTCCCATTATACCTCATGAATGGCTTGAGCTATCAACATGAAACATTCAGGGCCTCAAGATATGGCCAAAATCTTGGCCAAGTTCAAAAGTCGCCACATGGGGTCAAGGTCAAGGTCATTAAAATGGCTGCCAAAGGTCAACTACTTTTTATCACCCGCCTTTAGCACCATTATATCTCATGAACGGCTTGAGCTATCAACATGAATCCTTCAGGGTATCAAGATATGACCAAAATCTTGGCCGAGTTCGAAAATGGGCACTCAGGGTCAAGGTTTAGGTCAGAATCATGGCTACCAAAAATCAAGAATTATTTACAGCACGCCTGTGGCACAAGTATATCTCATAAACGGCTTGAGCAATCAACAGGAAACCTTCAGCATATCAAGATATGGCCAAAATCTTGGACTTGTCCAACAGCATATTCTGGTGGGCAATTAGCATCCGGATTTGGAGTGCTTTACTTTCATTCTTAATTATTATTATTATTGTTATTATTGATATTATTATTATAACTATTATTATTTTTATTATTAATAATCTATTATTATTATTATTATTATTATTATTATTATTATTACCATTATTATTATTGTTGTTCGAGAACAGATTCTTTCTCATGGCTGGATGTAACAAATGGCTATAACATCCGCAAATGTAGCCTCTATATTTCTAACGATGTTTCCAGATGGGATTTCACTTTCGTATATGATCAAACTTCTGCTAATTTCGCCATGGCCACGCCGGTCATAACACCCAGTTGGCTGAGCTTCCACTACCCACTGAGGGGCCAAGTGTGGATCGGTGTCTTGGCTTGTACGCTGACTGTCTGCTTCACACTTGTCAAGGTAAATGAGCAAGTGGTCAGGCACGGGCACATCCAGTATTAGTAATGACAGGCAGCAGAACACCGTTCCTTATCTTATTATTATTATTATTATTATTATTACTGTTGCTCGTGTTGTTGTGGTTGTTTATCATAATTAAGGTAGACGTGGGACATTCTCAATTTGCAGCCCGGGGCTGTCTTCCAGTGTTAGTCACACACGAAAATATATTTTCACAAGGCAGTGCTTCTGTCTAGCTCCTTCAGTTTTTTTTACACAAATGTGCTTTACTCTAGCGACGCACAATATGGTTCTTCATTTTAGCGAAGTCCCGTATGGTGCCAAATATGTCTATTGCCGTTGTTCTTTATTGATTTACAATCATCGAGGACAATGACGCATTTAACCCTCTCATGGTCGCGTTTTCTTGTTCTTCCCTTTTATAAAACATGAGCCAACAGTATACGATTTACATTTAGGTGAATGTGTCAGTGGAGACAATTCCTTATTCTAGCACCATGAACACTCGCTTGGTCAGGCTAATTCTATTATCTTTCCAGTTAACTCCAGACGATAGGTTCAAGTGAGTGTTTAACATGTAACTCACAGGTGAAAATCAGAGTGAGCGAAGAAGAAATAAATTGTAAAAATATTAGTTTCATTTTACGGCTATAAGTACAAATGCTCTTCTTGGATGATGTTTGACTCATGCAATAAGAAATTAAAGAATATATATATTGCTGTTTTTATACAACATATCCTTAAAAACTTTCCTGGAATATATATTTATGGTATAGATGAGTAAAGAATGGGTTCGGATTGTTACATCCACCCCGAGCCTCCACTACAGCCACCACTGTCATGTAAGTGGTAGGCTACTTCACACTTGTTGATTTCTTGAAACCACAACATGGAATTGTTAATTAATTTTGCTTTCATACAGTTTTAATTTGGTCAGCCTTTTTTGACGAAGAAAGAAGTTTAGCCATGCCTAATCAGATGAATTTAAAAAAAATTATAATACATCATATCTTCACTATAACCAATATCTGACTATTCCATGACATTTTCATCATTTTAGAGCACGCTATATGTAGCCGAAAAATTACGTTAAGAAATGTAGCAAAAGATCAAATTTACTTTACGAAACTGGACATACCACGCAGCTCTGAAAAAAAAAAAAAAGAAAAAAAAAGAAAATGGTGCGAATGACATTATTAGAATTGTGTGTCTTCCTGATGGTATGCTGTCACCTCTGCGATCCAGCCTTTTAAATGGTCAACAGGGGCAGAAATCAAATCACTATTGATGACCACTGTGTGCTGGAATGGTTGGGAACTCAGATTGATGGAGACTCTCTCCCAATAGCGGCCTCTTCAGTTGTGTTTATTACATTTCAAGTGGTTATGAGTGGTAGCATGCCAAAATGACGGGGCCAGTCTCCAACTCGGCCAACCCAAGCCCAACCTTCGCAATTTCCCTCCAAAATGCTTCTAAGGTTACACATTAACCCGTCACGTCCCGAGGTTTTCCACAACTCCGACATCCCCCAATCCCGAGGTATTTTTGAAATTTTTTTTTTTGGCTATAACCTCCACTTTTGGTGAGAAACATCGAAAATTCATAGAGAAATCGCTCACCTGAGGTTTAAAATACTCGATCCAGGTAGGAGTTCCTCCTTACCTGACTGGGTTTTCTAACGTGCTGGCACCAAAGAAAACGAGTTCTATGGGAGGGTAACTATTTCACACAACTCATAAACGGTATTTATTTATTTACTTGGTACGAATTTATGTGTAGTATGAGAGTATATTGGTTTTCAAGCAGTAATATAGGCATTATAAGCATTGTTTCACTCACTAACCAATCACCATACCTGACCTTTTTTTGCCACATTACCTGATCATTATTTCTGAATGTTTCTTCTTCTAATGCTATGTAAACTTTGTCCTCCACATTGTCATCGATTGGGGAATCACTCTGGCCCTGAATATCTTTACTGGCCAGGTCACTGGTAACAGGTGAATTGCCGAGACAATGGCGTGAGGGGGGGAGGGGGGAGGTTATGCGGTGTAACGCATTGTCCCTGCTTGGCATCTTGTAGAGGAATAGAGGAAGGTGTCCCATGTAAACGTACGAAAAATCACGCGCGAAAATTGAAAATTGTGCAAATTAGGGACCTTGCAATTGCACGACATACCAGTACGTCGCCGGGCCTGGCAAATGCAAAATGTTGCAACGTACCCATTCTTTGACGGGATGGGGCGGGTTAACAAACTACTAGGTAAGCTCTATACCACAATTCTCAAGGGTTATACAAACACTTATGTTCGTGTGGGAGGAAATGTATATTAACAAGCCCAAAAGAAAGGTAGAAATCTTCCCCAGCTACTTGCTTTATAGATTAAACCTGAATCAGTTGGCACGTTGTTAAAATATTATATATATATATATATATATATATATATATATATATATATATATATATATATATATGGTCCTAATATCAAATCCACAAAACCTAGCCTCTTTGCCCCAGTCCAGTGTGTTTCTTCATAATTGTCCCTCTGAGAAGATAGTTCACTGGTCCAGTCCTCTGCCACTCCCGACCTTGACTTCCACACTGAGACCTTGACTTCCACACTGAGACCTTGACTCATGCACTGGGACCTTGACTCACTCACTGGGACTTCGACCTCCACACTTGAACCCGCTAGAAGTTATTATGTATAATGAATAACTATTCTCCCCAATGCAAGTAATCCCTTCACATGATCAGGAAAGTCCCATAATAAAGAAAAATGAGTTACAACACTCGGCATCCCAAGTAATAACAGAATAACACATGGCACTACAGACATATATGTCTGCTCAAAATAATACTTATTGTAGGGATAACTTGGAAGAGGAAGTACTATAACAAATACAGTATGCATGAATAACTTTAACCATGAAAATCATCATTGCATCGGTATCATTGTGCCTCACAAAGTAACTACGTGGACATTAACTCACAACATAGCCCTAATAAGTACTGAATTGCAAAATCATCCCAACACATTAATAAATAATTCACAGTTCCAGGGCACCTGATATTTGGTCCACAAAAATCACACACTAATCTGAGGGTCAGACAGTTACACACTAAATAACAAAATAAAGTACAGTACACAAATATATGGGAAATACATCACTATTCAGCTCACAGAATACCAGAGTGATGAGCGGGAAACTCAGGACTCGCTCTTCCAATGGCTAATACCGTTACACACTTTCTGAGGAACGATAACACTTGATTCTACCTGAGTCTATTTCTTTATTTCGTCACTATTATCACTCGTGGAGTATCACTTATTCGCATTTCATCGTATCAGACATAAATATAATCAAATTACTTATAGAATTCCTAGGGAGGGGGAGAATTACGACAGTACCAACCATCTGCTACGTTTCACGGCTGGTAAGCGAGTGAAACACGCCAAAACTACGTGATGGAAAGGGGAAGGGGGGCTTACACTATTTAGAATTTCATTACTACAGACTCGTGATAGACTCAATGTGATGTTTTTCCCCTTACAATCGATTACCCCCAAAAAATGGCATTCTCTAGTTACAATAATTACTCTACAACAATCTCTCTCTTTGCACTTGCATCGAAAAAACAATGAAAATCATCGTGCTTCACACCACTTGGTGCATGCGTACAATGCTAGATTACGTGACCAAGGCACATATTCCCATACTCTAGAGTTTTTATATATTAAAGAGACAATACTAATAAATTACAGTAAGGGAAAAAATGACTTAGCAACTAGGTAACTTAATCTATGTTCTGGTCACGTCCACATGGCAACAACCATACCCTGGCCACACACTCACTAAACCGAACTTTTGGTCGTAAAATAAACTAGATACAACTCATTATCTTTTCCGGGCACTAAAATGGCAGCAGATGCGAGGAGGTGAAGTTTCTTTCATGGCTCATATTGTCAAAACCATTCCACTGTCCAAAACATCACTGCTCGCCCCTATGACAACAAAGAAACAGCTACACGTTCATAAAATTGTATATGTACGTATATCACTGTATATGTAAGTTTTACAGATTACGAGGAGGAAAACGTGGCAAATGCGGCATGGAGAACTGAGTACTGGGTCGGTGATAATGGAGTCTGTGGGCACCCTGTTGGGCCAGGGACTGTTTGGACGCATCTCAACCAGCCAGTCCAACCAAATCCTGGTCGGCACTTGGTTGTTCTTCGGTGTCGTGGTGGGCACAGCATATCGCGCCAGCCTCATCGCTTCCCTCACTCTCCCAAGGCTGCCACCCAGACCAGAGACAGTTGAGGAGCTGGTCAAAGTAGTTGACAGGTTAGATATCAAAGAACAAACGTTTGGATGCAAAGGTGTTAGATGATATTGAAAGGTAAGTTGATGCTGGGCCCTTTGGTTATGCTCTATCACTGCATCAAAGATCTTAAACCCTTATTAACCAACACATTACACAGTGAGTTAGTTTCCACCCAGCAGCTGGTGTTTTATTCAAATCCTTCGATACGGTACTTTCAGTCCTGATTGTTCAGAAGCAGGGCAACGCTGAAAGAATCAGTAAATGTTGTTCTCAAGTACCAGGTAATTCATCACCTGGGTTTACTTTTTTCTTTTAATTTTCTTTACCTTTGTGCTCACTGCTCTCGTAACCTTATTCACTTCCACAGGCATTGTTCTCCAGAGACATCACTGCCGTATGGTCTTTCTCTAATGCTTCCTTCACTGTCTGCTTAATACGTGGACTAGATCCGCACATCCTATAGCACTTTGGAAATTATTCAGTTCATTGCATATCATATATTCAGACAGTTGTATAACTTTATTATTATTATTCCTATACTACAATTGGATAAATGCAAGGAATGTGCTGTAATAAACAGCAGACAGAAAGACCAAGTAAAAACACTATAGCTCTATAGGTCTTTCAGTTTAACTTGCCACATTTTTTTTTTATTTGTAGCTTATTTCACGAAACTCAGTGGCAGGAAGAGACAATACTACGTCTTGTTTTCTTCCATAGCATTTCTTCGTGACTAGCATCATATCTTGGTTTTAGTTAATTTTCACAAGTTAGCATTCGAGATGCGAATATGGCAATTTTAGGCCAATTTTAAGTTTAAAAAAATACTAAACGTATCTTGAAGTTAAGTTTTTGGTGTTGCATTATTCTAGGGGCCTCAGTAGTAATACTAATTAAACAATTTTTACTTGTCCATGTTACAGGGTGACAATAAGATATTCTAATGGTACATACAAGAAGTTCTATTTAAACTCTGAATTAAGTGCCTTTAGAGAACTTGGGAGCATGATGGTCGAGGAAGATGATACGGACGGACTCAACGCAGTTCTGAAGATGAAGTAAGTTGGTTTTGCTTACAGATACTTTTTTTTTTTAAATAACAGAACAGAGAAAGGAAAAACAAATGACTAAAAAAATCCATACGCCAAACTACTTGTGTCCTCGATTCATAAAAATCTGTAACGGTTGTGCTTGAAAAGCTGGAGGTTCAAGTTTGGGGTGAAACAACTCTGGGGAAGCGAGTTGCAAAGAGATGCAGTTCATAGAATAAAAGATTTCTGATAGGCGGAAGTTCTGCAATATGGCAGTGTGGCATTCCAGTCATGAGCGCTACCAGATGCCCATGTAGCACAGGGGAAGGTATGGAGAGGTGGCACAATGGATGCAACTTCGTCTGAGCAATTGCCATAAAAGTATCTGTAAAATAATGGAAGGTAGGCAATACTCCTTACCTGTAAGGGAAGAAGTCTTTGTAATATCAAGGTTACTGATAATACTAAGAGCTATATTCTGATTTTGTCTAGTTGTTTTAGTGCAACCTGTCCCTTTCCATTCCACAAGGGTAAGCAGTATTCCAGATGACAGCGCACATGACTCTTATAAACTATTGCTAACTGCTCCTCAGTTAAGAAGCTACAAACTCTGTACAATAATCCAAATTTCTCTGAGGCAGCTTTAGCAAATGATCTGACATGAGAGGTCCAGTTGAGGGCATTGTTAAGTGAAACACCAAGAATTTCAATACTTTTGGAGGGAGGAATATTAGTAGCACTGAAGATAATACAGGAACCTGGCACTATCTGTCTATTAGTAAACTGTATATATTTGGTTTTACTAGCATTAAATGAGACAAGGTTATTTTGTCCCCATTCAGTCATCCTAGATAAGTCTTGACATATGGAGATGGCTGTACTGAATTGTGAGTTAGAGAAATTAAAATTTGTGAATAGGTGTTTAAGTGTGAATGAACTGTGAAGTGTTGAGTCATCTGCATATGAATGAAATGATTATGAGTGACAGATAAGAGATCATTAATATGAATTACGAATAGGTTCCAGCCAGAACTGATCCTTGTCGCACGCCATTGGTCACTGAAGGATATTTGAATATACATCACATGGTAGTAGGATGAGTGAAAACGGAGTGAGGTTTGGAAGCTTCTGTCTAGCAAATGACTTAGTCATCGGGGGCACACTCTTTCAGCATTGCAATATACACAAGACAACTTGGGTGTCGCCGTGTGGAAAATATAAAAATCAGATTGATCACATCGCTATCAGTAGGAGGCATAGAAGTTCTCTGCTAGATGTTCATGTTAAACGGGGAGCGGATATTGGTAGTGACCATCAACTCAGCATTGCAAAACTAAGGTTTAAACTTAAAAATCAGAAGAAGGAAAAATCTGGTGTTGGTAGATACGATATTGTTAAGCTTAGAAGGGAAGGAGAAGAAAAGGAGGAATTCAGATTAGAATGCAGAAATAGGTTTTTGGTGTTGGAAACGTTGGAAGAGGGGGAGAGAAGTGTAGATGAGATGTGGGAGGATGTGAACAAAGTTCTGCATGAGACTGCTGAATGTACGATTGGAAGGAGACATAGATTCAGGAGAAAGAAATGGATGTCAGAGGAAACGTGGGATATGATAAAAAAGAGAGGTGAGGCTAAATTGAGGAGTGAGATGCAATGCGTTGATGAACAAGAGATTGAATTAGCAAGAGCTGCGTACTGGAGTTTGAATTCAGAAGTAAGAAGGTTAGCTAGGAGAGATAAAAGAAGATGTGTGGATGAAAAGGTTGCAGAGACTGAAATCTTAATAAACAAAAATGATGGACAGAGTCAAAGAATAGCATATGAATCGATTAGAGAACTGAGTGGTAATGCAGGTAAACGCAAGGAAATACCAGTTAGAGACAGGGAAGGAAATTTATTGACCAAAGATGGAGATATTAAAAATAGATGGAAAGAGCATTTTGAGACAGTTCTTAATAGACCAATACCACCAGAAGAGGATATACCGTCTGCTCAGGAAGATTTAAATATAGAAACAGGAGAGTTGAGGCTTGCAGAAGTGGAGAAAGCAGTAAAACAGTTAAAGAATAATAAGGCACCAGGGGAGGATGGTTTATTTCCGGAAATGTTTAAAGTTGAGGGGGATAGATTAATAATGATCTTGACCAAGCTATTCAATAAGATATGGGTGACGGGGTTACTACCATCAGTTTGGAAGAATGGTGTAATTGTTAAAGTTCCGAAGAAGGGAGACCTGAGTGAATGTGGTAATTGGAGGGGAATCTCTTTGTCACCGATAGCTTTGAAAGTTTTCAGTAGAGTGTTGTTAAATAGGTTGGAGCCGGTGGTTGAGGGTATTCTGAGGGATGAACAGGCTGGTTTTAGAAAGGGACGTGGTTGCAATGATCAGATCTTTATAGTTAGGCATTTGATGCAGCAAGTTAATGAAATGAGAGTACCGTTAAGTCTTTGTTTTGTTGATTTTGAAAAGGCTTTTGATAGTGTTTCGAGAGAGACTATGGGGAAGATCATGAGACATTATGGAATACCAGAGGAGTTTGTGAGGGTCATTATGAACATGCATGAGGACACATTTTGTAAAGTGATGGTTGATGGTTGTCTGAGTGATTCGTTTGAAGTCAAGTCAGGAGTAATTCAAGGTGGTGTTTTATCGCCTTTACTATTTATATTGGTCATTGATTACATTATGAAACGCGTTGGAACAGAAACCGGTGCAGGTATACTTTGGGGAGAGAACAGGAAACTTTTGGATTTAGATTATGCAGATGATATAGTTTTGATTTGTGATGGGCCAGAAGAGATGCAGAGAGTGTTGGACTGTTTGGTGAGTGAAGGTCGTAAGGTGGGTTTGGTTATTAATTGTGGAAAAACTGAAATAATCAATATGAATATGGAAAATGCGCAGGAATGTGTAATTGGAGGTATGGTTGTAAAGCAAGTTGATAGGTTTAAATATTTAGGTACTTATTTAGCCAAGGATGGTTCTTTGAACTTTGAATTCGAGGAAAGGTTAAAGAAGGCTAATCAGGCAATGGGAATGCTTAAAAATATTTGGAATAATAACAATTTTTCTGTGCATACAAAAATCAAACTTTATAAGGTAATGGTTAGGAGTATCTTAATTTATGGACACGAGTCTTGGTACAGCACAGTGACTATGGAAAATAAATTCTTGGTGTTTGAAAATAAAGCACTTAGAAGAATATTAGGAGTTAAGTGGTGGGAAAGGATACCAAATAGTAGAATTAGAGAAATAACGGGAGTGCAGCCGATCGATGAATATGTTAGATTCTCACGATGGAAGTGGCTAGGACATGTGTATAGGAGACAGGGAATAGTACGAGGTACACCAGGGTGGGTGGCACTTGGTAGGAGAGGTAGAGGAAGGCCAAAAGAGACGTGGGTGAGGACAATGAGACGGGAAGCTGGAGATGAGTGTTGGGGAGATCTTGAGGAGTTAGCACAAGATAGGATGTGGTGGTGTGAGTTCATCGAGGCCCTATGCATCCCCGAGAGTGCCACAGGAAATGATTGATTGATTGATTGACTTTTATATTTCTGTCGCTGAAATATGAGGAAATAAGAAAAACGAAAGATGTTAGTACATTGTTAGGGCGTTTAGATAGCAGGGAATGGTGCCACATTCTGTCAAAAGCTTTAGAAATATCAAAAGCTACAGCATCAGTTTCTCCATGCTGTTCAACTGATTGGTGGATGGTGTGAGTCAGGAGACTTAGTGTATCAATAGTGGATCTTTCGTGGCGAGAACCATACTACCTATCACTAATTAAGTTGTTCAATTCACCATGTTTAATCATGTACTTATTCACTGCAATTTCAAATACTTTACCAAGAGAAGACCTGATAGATATTGGTCTGTAATCAGAAGGGTCAGAGGAACTTCCTTTATTCAGAACTGGGTTGGTATTGGTTTCTTTCCAAGAATTAGGGAATGAAGAAGTACGTAACCATAGCCTGAATAATTCAGCTGGAACATAAGCAAGTTCTGGGGAGCACTTTTTCAAAACAATTGGAGGAATTCGACCTGGGCCTGGAGCTTTGTTGGTTGGTAAATTGTCTAGGATGGATTATATGTGTCTAGTCTGTATTTCACAGCAAGTGGAGCAATTTTGGAAGAGTCAAGTTCTAGTACTGGGACGTTGTAGCTGACTTCTTGTAACACAGCAATTCTTGCAGATGTACTAGTAAGGATATTCGCTTTACCACGTGAGTTATTGGGAATGTTATCGTCTGAAGATTTTAGTGGGGGAATGGATGATGACTTGTTACATAATTTTTTGTTTTTTCAGAGACACGTTGACTGACATATGATAGTTAAAGTTACTGGGATGCTTGCATGGATAAATTTGATTCTTTTATGTATGTAAATCTTTTGTCATATACATTTGCAGTAGAAAAAAATAACTATTGTACTGTATATCAACAAATGAAAAAGAAAAGGAAAATGTATCAGCATTATCAATTATTTACGAGTATTTTTTGTTCTTTGCATACCATATATTATACATTGTCTTACGTTACTGTTTCAAGTAAGATCATTTAACCTGTCACGTCCCGACCACTTTCGCAGCTCCTACACCCCCCAGTCCCGACCATTTTTGGAATTTTTTTTTTTTTTTGGCTAAAACCTCCGCTTTTGGTGAGAAACATCGAAAATTCATAGAGAAATCGCTCACCTGAGGTTTAAAATACTCGATACAGGTAGGAGTACCTCCTTACCTTACAGGGTTTTCTATCAGGCTGGCTGCAAACGAGTTCTATGGGAGGATAACTATTCCACACTACTCCTAAACGGTATTTATTTATTTATTTGGTACGAATTTATATGTAGTCTGAGAGTATATTGGTTTTCAAACAGTAATATAGGCATTATAAGCATTGTTTCACTCACTAACTCATCACCATTCCTGACCTGCTTTTGCCACATTACCTGATCATCATTTCTGACTGTTTCTTCCTCTAATGCTATGTAAACTTTGTCCTCCACATTGTCATCAATTGGGGAATCACTCTGGCCCTGAATGTCTTTATTGGCCAAGTCACTGGTAACAAGTGAATTGCCGAGACAATGGTGTGCGGGGGGAGGGGAGGTTTTGCGGTGTAAGGCATTGTCCCTGCTTGGCATCTTGTAGAGGAATAGAGGAAGGTGTCCCATGTATACGTACGAAAAATCACGTGCGAAAATTGAAAATTGTGCAAATTAGGGACCTTGCAATTGCAAAACGTACCAGTACGTCGACGGGACTGGCAAATGCAAAATGTTGCAATGTACCCATATGTCGACGGGACGTCTCGGGTTAATATCACGATTTTTGAAAATGTATCCAAATCAGGGTGTAAGCACCAGATCCTGTTCCTTGAAGTCCAGCAGTCCCTCTACATACTGCTCCATACACCTTCACATGTCACCACTTCGGCACTAACATCCGCCATTCATATTTCAAACATGCTAAGGCTGTCACACACAGGACTGGTGTACTGGTATCAGCAAGGTTGTCGTTTCGATGTGTTAGCGGGTCTGATAGCAGGTCAGTAAAGACTGCATTTTAACAAAATTCAAATCCATAAACTGTTCCCTGCCCCAGCAGAGATTTCAACCCACACACATTGGGATTTGAGGACACCTTTCTACAGACTTGGCCACCGATAGATAACGATAATTATCACCCAGGGTCCGTTTCTTAAACCTCATTACCGTCCACCTTTGGCAAGGTGGAGAGAAAATTTTTTTTTTCTAGCGTCTGTGTCTCTGCGGATGTACAGAAGCCTATTACTTTTGGTGTGGATTTGATCAATGATGGCCGAATGTCAGCTGCCATATATTTTTAAATATCGACCTGCTTTTATGCGAAGCGCGGTGACTGAATTCCGTAGAGTTTGTGAATCTTCTTCAGTTTCGTTTTGTGGGTAATTTGTACCTTATCCAACGACATATTTTGGAAGGTGATTAGCATTCGGCCTTCAAATGCATTTGTTTAATATATTCATGTTACCTCAGACGACATTGGTTGGCTTTAGGGAGATCTATTGTCAAGAAGTGGTAAATGGATGACCGAGATGTCCTCACCATTCTGAAAAATCTCTCCAGACCTGAATGACATTGCTTGGAGACAGCATGGATGAAAAGTCAAATGTCACCGGACTGAAGGTAACAGTAGAACGTAGGGGTCTCGCTAGTGCTTTTGTCGACTGTATTTATTCTCGACCATTTATAGCAGTGACTTCCATGTGATGTAATTACTTAAAACAATTACTTATTATCCGGAGAAGACAAAGCATAATTCTGTATGGTGATAATTTGTTTGGTATTTTGACCTCACAAAGAGTCATGGCAATATTTTATGAACAAATAAAGCTGGAGGAACACAAATTATAACTATAACAGAGAAAAACTTATGAAGATTTTTTTTTATTCTTTTGTAAATTTTCACAATAGGCTATATCATAAACACATTTTTGCCTACGGTTTTGGATCTCCAAAACTGTATCCTACTGATCGAGAGTTTAGAAAAATGCAGGTAAACACACTGATACAATTTTCCAGAATAGCGAAAAAGTACTTGCTTTAGGTTTAGTCTGTTTCTCAAAGTAATGCATCTCATTCAGACACAGGCTGTATTCTTGTTGGGTAAGAAAGCTCTCTAGCACCTCATTTGTAGCTACTTATTTTTGGATGTGGCTGATTAATATCCTTTTGTACGTTGTTTTATGCAGAGAATGGCAATGTTTGGAGGATTTATATAACACGGAGTATAACAGTAAAGTACAATAAGCAAAATAAATCGCTTAGGAAATGATGTTATGGAGCTTCCTTAGCCAACGATAATACTGGCCACAATAGCTATTTCAGCAGTGATCCCTGTTATATGAACTAAGTCTGCTACATGTCATTCAGAGTGAACTTAGAATACTGTCTGGCATTACTGTCAGTTATTACAGAGAGAAAATACAACACGTTTATAATTGATTTTTTCCTTTGCAATAAAATATTCGGTGGAATAGTGACAGAAACCTCTAAACTAAGACACCGTGGACTAAATCGCTACAATTCATGTTAGGTGTCGCACTACATTTGTTCACCAAATACCTTATGTTAACATCTTACTATCCCCACATGATTATAGTGAAGGCCTTTAGAGGCTGAAAAGCCGGATACAGCTTATACTGAAGACCTTTAGAGGCTGAAAAGCCAGATACAGCTTTCAATAATCCCTTCACATCAGGCTGAATACAGTGATCTGACTTTAAGTAGAACTAAATAGGAAATGTGTCCTCCAAGTAAAGGAATTAAAAGAAACCTTGAAAATGAAAGAGTTGAAAAGGAAAAAAAAAAAGAGAGATGTTGTACAGCCATTGTTTCATCGTTTCAATGTCCATATGTCTCTCATCTGAATAAATATTTCCTGGTTTGAGCCTGAATGAACCATTATTTATGTCCATACTAGCAGAAGTGGTTCATTTGCGTGAAGGGTATGAAGTTGTTTATTAATACTGAATATGCTCTTATCGTTTTTTACCTTTTAATATTAACAGCCAGTTGAAAAAACATTTGTCAGCTGAATTTGAAAGAAAAAACGTGTAGATGGTTTGGCATGTGACGAAGCACCAGGATTCCCGAGGACTGAATGATGTACGAATGATTATGTGGCCCATTCTACTGGGCATGCTATGCATTATTCTCCCAGTGCCGAATATTCCGACCTTATATATCATACCTCATGCTGTTTGTAGGTGGGGAAAGCGTCTGGGTTAATTATTATTTTTTGCTATTTTTTTGTGTTTTTTTCAGGAGTGCCCATCTTGCTACCCGTCCAAACCTGCAGCTGATAATATCCCGGAACTTTGCTAAACTAGATGGCACTTCCCCCTTGTATATAGGCAAGGCAAGGCTGGTACAGCTTTCGTTAGCCTGGCCAGTGCCTCATGATGCCCCCTACACACCTCAGATTGATAAATGTCTGGGGATTGTATCCCAGGTGGGTAAGAGAATTTAATCTTTTGACTTATGTTTTATACACGAAATCACTCCTTATCTGAGTAACAATAACTGAAGATAGCAATATTTTTAAAGATATCATTGTAGTAAAGAAGTTATTTATTTCACAAGGATGATGTCTTACATATTCTATTTTTGCAACCTCCAAGCACTTTTACCCAGTTGCAGATAAATCTCTAGTAGTGAACGAGTCATCATTAATGCCAAATCTTCAAGAGTTATATCCTGCTATGAATAAAAATTTTCCGTAGATTACAAGAGAATTAAGCTGAATTATTGTGGCGCTGCAACAGCTCGATTGTGTGATGCAGAATAAACGTTAAAACCTGTGTAGGCTACTCAAACAAAGTCCATACCTCTAACAAGGAATAAATGGCAACACAGTGAGTCAATCATGAATCAACTATAAAAGGTGTAAGAAGTTCACATCCTTAACCCATTAGCCCCCAAAGTTCCTGTGGGAGGCATTTTGGTGGCAGTGTACTAAGCTTACCGCCCTCCACCTATTGGCACATAGTCGCGAAGCTCATAGGTCCCTACACTGGGGTTCCCTTCTTTATTAAATTTTGAAAAGCCCCACCTTCGTCCTATATTGAGGATGCTGGGCGCAAATGGGTTAAGAAAAGAATATCAATCAGAGAGCCAGAGGCTCCTCCAAGTATGAAGGACAGTGAGAAGGAACCATCCGTCCTGCCATGCCTATGGAGAAACCTCCACAGCAGGTCCCCCAGACTCGGACATAGGACTAGCATGTGACGGAAAGTAAGGGGAACGAAGCAATCAGCTCAATACGGTTGAGCCCAAGCACACATTAGGGACTAATGACTAAGCCATGAGTGCCCAGTGTGTAACTGGGCAACAGCCACCTCCAATCGCTAAGACATGGAGGGGAGAACCCTCGGTACTACACCCTCCGAAAAACATCCCTTGATTTATTATTAACAACAACATCCCACAGACTTTGCCAGTGATTAAGAATCACATACTTCATGTATGGTCTCATATCGGAAGCAGGAAGGGGATAGTTGGAAGGGGTCATCGAGAAAAAACGGATTTTGCAAATGTATCTTCCATCTCATTGCCGTCCACATTGACATGCACATGAACTCTTGTGTTACTCGAGAAATGCAAGGACAGGGGATGAGCTGAATTAAATTCTAATGTAAAATTAGAGGAATTTAGAAAAATTCCTGCCCTTACATGGGAAATTAACCCCAGACCTGATACCAGTGTCTGACTCTGAATCATCTGTGTATACAAGGATGGTTTCTCTGTGAACTGACGAATGTTCCTAAACAGCTGATGGAGAGCCCAAGATGAGGCAGAAGACTTCGTAACCTCAGAATCCATGCACACCTGCACCTTAGGAAGGCACCATGGGGCAATTTTTCTGAGCTGTACAGGACAGACACACTGCAGAGAAACCTACATCTCTCATAATAGGCCTGACCCAGTACACAAAGGAATGTGGAGTGCGACGATGGAAACAATAAGTGTGTCACTTTGAACCATCTTTATATACAGGGAGGGGTGCCTCTGTGAATGGAATGTTCCAAAAATAGCTGATGGCTGATGAAGCGCCACAGAAGAGAAAGAAAATTCAGTATCCTAAAAATCCCTGCACACCTGCACTTCAGGAAGGTACCATTGTGCAATTCTTTGTAACCGACTGGGGCAGACAGGCTATGCAGAGAGACCTAAATCCCTCATAACCCTGTACCCACATGTGGAGTGTGAGAATGAGAAACATGATACTGAAAAAATTACTGCCATGATACACAAGCAGCAATAAATGACTCTGGACTATATCTTACACGATTCCAGCAGCAACTGATTAGTCACTTGTGCTGTACACAAAAGAAAGGAACATCAGCTTGCACAAACTAGGAATCGGGTAGGATATGAAAGCACCAGTGGCAAGACAGAAAACTGCCTGATGCAAAGGACTGAAGACACTAACCTGCGGTAAAGCACAGGAGGCGTAGACCTCGCAACCATAGGCAAGCTTAGATCCCATTAAGGCTTGATACAAGTGAAAGAGTGTACTCTGACCAGCACCCCACTAGGTGTGAGATACAGAGACAGTACCTTCAACAAATTCATTGCTTGGATACATGACACTCAGAGAAGTTTCAAATGTAACACTCAAGTAACCTGACAGTCAAACGTTAAGCCAAGAAACTTAGTCTTCTCCATGCACTGTAGCAGGTGCAAGCCACTTTAATCTATAAAAGTGGATTGCTACACTCATGCTTGAAGAAAAATGGAAAGCTCCCCAGTCTGCCCAGCTGGCGACCCTTTCCAGCACCAGCTGCATCCTCCTTTCAGTAGCACACGTCTTGGAAGCAGAAAACCATATCAGTAGGTCATCCACATAAAAGGAAGGAGACACCCTCTGTGGCAGGGAATCAAGTATGCCATTGATGGCAACAGCATGTAAAAGAACACTTAGCACACTCCTCTGTGGGACACTTTCCACTTGAACTCGTAGGACAGAGTGAGGAGAGCACACAGACCTGAAACCTGCGGTTCAACTAGAAGTCACTAAGGGAAAATGGCAGGTGACCATGCAGTGCCAAACTGTGAAGTTAATTCAAAATGCCATGGTGCCATGCTGTATCATATGCTTTTCAAGGTCAAGGAACAAAGCTACAAGATGTTGCCCAGATGCAAAAGCCTCAAAGACTGCTGACTCAGATCTGATGAGGTAGTCCAATGTGCAGTCACCAAACTTTCCACCTGGGCAACCTAGCCGTGAGAGGTGGGTAACGGGTGCTGGCAACAGTGTATCTGTTTGTTTGTGTGTACATGCCTGACGAAAGTTCGAATCATCAACTCTCGTGTTCCGTAGCGAACCCAATGAACTCTATAGAATGGAAAGGCTATCTCCGCAGCGAACGTGTGAGTTTGGCCACTATAGTGGAACACGAGCACTCAAATTCAAATTCAAAAACTATATTTCCACTAAGCAGTGGTCATTAATAAAGATACACTCGTCGCATATAATACAAAAACATATATGGATTATGATTATTTTTCTGCCTAGTTCAAAGAATCATATCGGGTACATTTAGCTAGTGAGTATAAAACAGGGATACTGAGGAAGAATCTTCCCGCCCCACCCTAGGGGGCAGTAATTAGCAACAAGATAGATTTCTTGCTTGTGAAATGTAATGCCATCTCTCTTCGATGAATTCCTGTGCCCATTTCTGTATCCGTAAGCTGCACAGTGGACCATGGCACTATATTTTCCGGAATCATTGGCTGCTTTCAAAAACCCACAGAGCAGCTCAATACAAAAACGCAGGTATCAGGCATGGTGTAACATGGCTGCTGCTACACTAGCGCCGCCCTGACGGTGGCTACATAAATTATGCTGTGTTACCCATGAGAAAGCCTCTCCATATTATAGGGCTCAGTGAATGAACCTCAGAGTTCATCCCAATATTCAGTCAACAATTTTTAACCGATAAAATTTCAAAGGAACTTCTTGAAATTATTTGATAATGTGAGTACTGAAAACAATAAGTAAAATAATCTAAAAGACCGCATCTTTACATATATCACATATTAATAAATGTGTTCTTTTTCACTATTACATGATAAACCCATGGCTAAAAATTGTCTACTGAATACTAGGGAGAAGAACCATCGTGAGACTGGCCCTTACGGTAGAAAAACAGATGCCAGTGTCTGTTCATTTTGCATTTCGCTAGTCTTGGGCCAGTCTTGATTGAACCTATTGAAATATCATTCTTGATCCGAGACATGATTAGATAAGTTAGGTCATTTATCTTTACAGGATTACTCACTGGGATTATATTACTTTAAACTAAGTAGGAGAGACAGGAACTGTATATGTCAGAGGTTGAAACTCGTTCGTTGAGGCAGAATAGCCTACTGCCTCGAGTCAGCTAGTCATGAGCCAGCCGACGTGATGTATCCACCCCTGAGATTATATATAGTAGTATACATTTATTTCATAATAGTATAAACATTACCTTAATATAAATTTAATATAGTCATGGTCAGCTCAACCTGTTGCACATAACAATTTTCCGTGCAACCAGTTATATTTATTTGGCCTTGGTCAGCGCGACCTGTGGCACATAACAATTTTCCATGCGACCAGTTTCATGCAAGTGGCTGAGCCGATGGGAGAGCTGCTTTACTTCTGAGACATTTTTCTCCCCACCCAACTCCGTACTCGGCCATCTATGGGATGAACTCTGAAGGAGGTTCGTTACAGACGAAGAGAGTTGATGATTCAAACTTTCGCCGAGCATGTACACATTCACAAAGAGATTCATTGTTGCCAGCACCCGTTAGCCACCTCTCGCGGCTAGGTGGCCCAGGTGGAAAGTTTGGCGACTGTACATCTCATCCAATGAAACCCTCTTTGTCACAGAGAAAAGAAACATCTTCTTTAGTTACTAAACTAGTCTGCCACTAACCATCTTCTCAAGCAGTAAGTATACACAAGATCTCAAACAAATGGGACGATAGTTAGACTCATTAAAATAGTTTTTAAGTGGCTTAGGAAATAGAAGAACAATACTCATCCCCCAATTAGTGGATACTTATCATATTGTAAATTACTAATAAAACTAGAGAATCGTACAGCAAATGGTAAATCATAGCATAGGGAATGTCATTAAGTCCAGGAGCAGAGTCATTACACTGCTGGAGGGCAGCCTTGAGTTCACAGACGACAAAGAAAACATAAGGATCCAATTTAGTATACAGAAATAAAATACCTAACATTTCCTGTTGACGCCGGAATAAGCTGAATGGTTTGGAGGGATCTGAACAAAAAGCATTGTAAAAATGCGCTACCAGGGCTGAAGCTACTTCAGAGGACATGGATAAAGCAGATCTCTGAATTTTAAGCACAAAGGGAGGAGAAGGTGATTACTTACCCGTTATTTTCATCACCTTCTTCCTGATCAATGGTAAAAGGAGTGGATAAGGTGATTGAGAAGACATAGGTTCTCCACAAGGTTTGACAGAAGTTCCTAAGAACCCACAGATACCGGGTACAAGCTTTCTTAAGCTGAGTTTAACAGAAGACATTTTTTTTTTCCTAAGGTTCCTACAAGCAGCTATATGGACACACCTACCTAAAGCACACTCCTTATCCCACCAAGGCACAGATCACCTGCAAATCTTTCCAGACGTTCGTGGAATAGAATAAAGGCCAGTCTGATATACAGTCGTTGTGAAATACTGTTCTGCATCATCAGCCCTTTGAGGTTGGTAACACTTCAGGCAAGACTATAGGGTTCTGCAAACTCTCCCCAGTCAGCCGAACCCAAACACCAGGGAGGGACACCTTCACCAGCACAGAGTTGCATGGTTTAACCACAAAAAGGTGATGATCAGTACCATTCAAGTGAGACAAAATCTCATGTAAAATGTTCAGCGAAGAATCACGGCAGACCAATGTAAGATAAATAGCAGAAAGCCAGTTAGTACATGAAATGTGTCAGCTCTCCCGTGGTCAGAGAAACCAGATCCAAAGTCTCAACAATAGATGCCAAGAGATCACCAAAGGTGTTACATATACTGTAGTTTCACCCCACGAAGCATGGCAGAGATTTACGTCGCCTAGAAGAACAAATGGTTTAGGAAGCTGACGAATAAAGTAGTCATGGTACAGAAGGGCATGAAAGGGGGGGGGATAGATAAAGAAAACAGAATATGAAACTCCCCAGGTGTAATCGAACAGCCACAGCCTGAAGGCAAGACAGGCAGTAGGCTACAGCAAAGCAGAGGACAGCCACCTCGAGTACCACAGTCCATAACAGCTCGTGAGTGGAGAACTGTATATCCTCTTAGAGCAGGAACAGTCTTGTTTCCGACCATAGTCTCCTGAAGGCAAACACAGATGAAACTCAGACATGGGCGGTTGAAGTTTCTCCCAATTTGCTCAAACACCTCAACAGTTCCACTGTGGAGCAGCTATTACAGGACGAGGCATGGCAGGTTATCTTCACACAAATGATAACAGAATTTTGCTGCAGCTTCTAAAGAATGTCATGAAAGATGGGTTACATACTCTGCAGCAACACTTAACCCCCCAAAACACTGAGTTGCTGCAGATGGGATTTTGTGGGGAAGGTTCTTAACCCCTTAACCGTGGGGCGTCACTTTCCTGATGCTCAGGAGCAAGGGATCATACCACGAGGTGTCACTTTTGTGATTTTGTGTTATTTTGAATTTGCCCAGGCTTTCAAGTGGAGGCTTGTATCATCTATCAGTACTACCAGTGTCCAGCTATACTCAGTTCTGCTAATGTCACCTGTACTCCCATCCACTGTTCACAATTTAGTCATTTTTTCCTGTCCTTGACTCCCCCCTTCCTTACCTCCCCTCCATTACCCTCTCTTCCCACCTGACCAGCTGTGCTGCGCTACACAAATGGTGGATGGATTTTTCCGCTCATTTTATCCATTGAAATGTGCCCTTTGCCCTAGTCTTATAAAAAATAATATAAAGAAAGAGAAAAGGTAATTGATACTGCCATACATCTAGAATGGGCTAATTATCACCTGGCAACATCTCACGTGTACTCGTTCGCTAATTTTCCCTGTTTATTTCCCCTTGAAATATGCCGTATGACCTGTTCTCATAATAAAAATATATACAAGAAAGGAAGGGAGAAGCCTAAGTGATATTTACATTCAATACCTAATTTATTATGTTTAGTCTAGATTTCCTGCCAATCAATTCATAGCATATACCGTATATTAGCAGCTGTCACCACGCTGACACTGGCAGCCCTTCACTGCCCCTAGGCCACAGCATTCAGTTCACTGTCGTCTTTCAAGGTGAAACCATGTCAGATTCACGCCTGTCCAATTCCGCCACTTTTTAGCCCCATGCAAAGGGCCCTGTGACCTCTACCCCTACTAAACCTCATGTGGAAATGGGCAAAGGGCTAAGTGACTGCTGTGGAACGTGAACTGGCTAATTTATCATTGATAATGATGGACAGTGACTACGATCTTTCTGGTGACTCTAAAACAGTGCAAGTGGAACTGTAAATAATGTGTATATAATGTGTAAACAGCAAGTGAAAGCAATGAATGTAAATGTAACTGAACAGTGGAAAATAGTTTCATAAGTTACTACAAGTGACCCCCCTGGGGGTAGTGGGGTTTCAAAAATACTCCCCCCGTATCCCTGCTTGTCGTATGAGGCAACTAAATGGGTTGGTGGTGGGTCAGTGCCCCACCCCGTAAAAAGAACTAACTAAACAAGCGAATAAAGTGCCTCGGACCAGGACAGACCATATGTCGACGACTAAGGAACGGACAAAGGACATTCTGAGGGTGGGAACTTGGAATGTGAGAGGAGTGAATGATGAAGTGAAAGAGAGAGATTGTTCAGGTGCCTGAGGATGCAAGAGTGGATATATGTGGATTGACTGCTGTGAAGAGTACTGTATGTACGATGGTGCGAAGGCTGCAGTGCGTGTGGATGGTGAACTAAGTGAATTTTTCTCTTTGAAAGTTGGGTTGATACAGGGATGTGTCATGTCTCCATGGTTGTTCAATCTGTACATGGATGGGATAATAAAAGAAGTACAAGGTAGGGTAGTGGATGTTGGAGCGACCCTGGTGAGAGAGGATAGTGTTTGGAAACTCCCTGTACTGTTGTTTGCAGATGATACTGTGTTGTTGAGTGAAGACGAAGGGGAGCTGCAAGGCGTGGTGGATGAGTTTGAGAGAGTGTGTAAGAAACGGAATCTAAAGGTGAATGTAGGGAAGAGTAAAGTGATGGTCTTTGAGAGAGGCGAAGTTAGTTGAATGTACAGCGAGGTTGGGTGGTGAAGAATTGGAAAATGTGAGTACGTTTAAGTACTTGGGTAGTGTGATGAGTAAGGATGGAGGTTTGGAGAGTGAAGTGCTTGAAAGGGTACAGCAGGGAAGAAAGGTTGCTGGTTCTTTGAAAGCAGTGATAAGAAACAGGGAAGTGAGCATGGAAGTGAAAAAGTTACTACATGACAGTATTGTGATACCAACTCTAACGTACGGAAGTGAAGCTTGGACATTGTTGGAAGGACACAAGTCAAGAGTGAGAGCAGTGGAAATGAGTTATTTAAGAGGAGCCTGTGGAGTCACGTGGAGAGACAGGCTGACGAATGAGGATATAAAGGAGCGTTGTGGTGTGGATGTGGATGTGATAGGAAGCGTTATGAGGAACACACTGAGGTGGTTTGGCCATGTGGAGAGGATGGAGGGTGAAAGACTGACGAAGAGAGTGTATGTGAGTGAGGTGGAGGGGGGAAGAGGGAGGGGGAGGCCGAGGATGAGATGGAGGGATGGGGTGGAGAGGTATATGAGAGAGGGGGGGTGAGTTGGGAGCAGGGCAGTGAAATGGCGGGGGACAGGGCGACTTGGAGGCGATTTGTTTGTGGCCACCCCAAACGGGATTGAGGCGTCTGGCAATAGATAGATAGATAGATAGACTGAAAGTAAATGGAAAGGTGAAAGGGTGAGAGAATGGGAATATGGTTTAGGTATATGTGCGGGAGTTAATGAGAATGAGAGGGCAAGAGAGGGAGTATGTCTGATGATAAGCAAGAAGTGGAGGGAGAATATAAGAGAGTATGGAACAGTGGGTGCAAGGATTGTATGGGTGAGGATGAAAGTAGGTATACAAGCGTGGGCGATTGTATGTGTGTATGCTCCGACAAAGGACCGAGTCGCAAGAGTGAAAGATGAGTTTTGGGCGAGAGTAAAAGCATGTGTGGACAAATCTGAGAGGAGTGAGAGAGTGCTTTTGATTGGAGACATGAATGGCAAAGTTGGGAAAGTACGAGTGGATGTAGTGGTTGGTCAGTGGGGTGTGCCAGCTGAAATAGATGGGAATGAGAGTGCTTTGGTGGACATCTGTGCTGGTAAGGGGTTGGCAATAGCCAAAACCTACTTTCGGCAGAAAGATTATCCACAGGTATACATGGAGAGTAATGAGGAGGATGGATGGTGAACTTGATGAACGAAAGGCAATGATAGACTACATGTGTGTGGATGAGCGAATGAGAAGACAAGTGTTGGATGCAAGAGTGTGGAGAGGGTGGGGGAATGGAGTCTTGGACCATCACTTAATGATGGCCAAGGTAAAGCTGCAAAGGAAATGGTTGAGGAGATGAAGGGGAAGACAGGAGGAAACAGCTCCTGTGAGAAGAGTGAAGAATGTGCAAGATAGTGAGAAAATGGCAGAGTATAAGACCATAGTGGAAGAAGAAAGAAGAGAGAAGTTTATGTGAGCAGGAGAAGGGCGGTGAAGAGACTGGTGAAGGAGAGTAAGAAGAAAGTGGATGATGAGTTTTGGAGGAATCTGTGTGTGAAATGGAGGGAGAGTAAGAAATTGTTTTGGAAGGAGGTAAAGAAAGTAAGGCAGGGTGAAAGGCGAAATAGTAGGGGAGTGAAAGATAGGAATAATAGATTGTTGATGGAGAAGAGAGAGAAATTGAGGAGATGGAAGGAGCACTTTGAGGATTTGTTGAATGTAGAGAGTGACAGCAGTGCAAGCGTAAGCGGTTGGGGAATGGCTGGGAGAAGACATGAGAGGAGGAAGGAAGAGATCAGTAGGGCGGAAGTAGTGGAAGCAATGAAGATCAAGTTGGGAAAGGTCCCAGGAATTGATGGAGTGTGTGGAGATATGCTTAGGTATGGGGGTGAGATTGTTGTGGAGTGGATATGGAAGTTGTGTAGATTGGCTTGGGAAGAGGGAAGGGTTCCAGAGGACTGGAAATCAGGTATATTTGTTCCTTTATACAAAGGAAAAGGGGAGAGAGAAGTATGTGGTAACCATAGGGGTATTTGCCTTTTTAGTGTGACTGGTAAAATATATGACAGAGGAGCTAGTTGGAGAATAACAAGGGGTATTTAGGAAGGGAAAAGGGTGTGTATATCAGATATTTGTTCTAAGATGTTTAGTGGAGAAGTATCTAGAGAAGGGAAAGAAAGTGTATGCTGCCTTCATGGACTTGGAGAAAGCTTTTGACAGAATAGATAAGCAAGGTATGTGGAAGGTATTAAGAATATATGGAGTGGAGGGGAAATTGTTGAATGCTGTGAAGAGTATGTACGAAGGAACTAGGGCTACGGTGCGAGTGGATGGTAAGCTGAGTGAGTTCTTTGATCTTAATGTGGGACTGAAACAGGGCTGTTATGTCTCCATGGCTGTTTAATATATACATGGATGGGGTTGTAAAGGTGCAAGGTAGGGTAGTGGATGTGGGGTTGGCTCTAATGAATGAGGGTGAGATTTGGAAGATTCCGGTGTTGCTGTTTGCTGATGATGTCATAAAGACTTTGTAGTTAATTGTAGAGAAGTATATTTTAGACTTGTGGTCGAGCGGCTTTTATATCTTGTAGTAGTTTCCCCACCAGATGTCATGTAGTGACGGGAGAGGTAAAGAATAGTATGGGACTATCTTTATTTGTCTTGGAAATATTAAACAGGTATAATAGTATAAGTCCTGGGTAGCTACCTCCCTGTCTCGCTATCTCTCTCTCTCTCTGTTCTCAAGCTAATCTCCGTCTCGACCTCTCTATAGGGTCGCTTGTCTCCTTCTAAACTCTCTTTCCTAAAATCTCGTGTAGTAGGGTGTGTGTGTCCCGCACCTTCCTCATGGCAACAGAACCTTCTCACGAGAGGACTGCTGACAGCTATGAATCATCTCCTTACTGGCCGCTGTCGTCAGCTTTCCCCCGTGTAAGCGTTTAGCGCTGCTCGCTTCGCAAACACAACACCTTCTCATCATTTGACTTCCTGCTTCTATCTGTCTCTCTATCTATCTATTTATCTATCTATCTATTATGTAGTCCTATATTTGCTCGGCCGCGCGAAAATGACGTACCATCGACATTTAATAGTTATAATATATTAATACATACTACATACACATTATAATGAACTTATAAGCTAATTAAGTGAAATACATAATATTGTAAAGTAACATAATTGTATGAATATTGTATACATATATTATGCATAGTAAATAGTGATTATTCAGTAATATTACATTTTAAATAAGTTGAATACATATTGGAATAAATGCATTAAAGTAAATTATTTAACTGTAATACAGTATGTACTTGGGTTATTATAGTGAAATGCATACATGCAAGAATAAAAATAGTTTAAAATTAAGATTATTGTAAGAGTTATTAATATTTCATTCAAAGATAATGGTACTGGTTTGTCATATATGGGTCATTCTTCTTTGTGGTATTATTATTATTATTATTATTATTATTATTTTTTTTTTTTTTTTTTTTTTTTTTTATATATATATATATAATTAATACTATATACAAAATATATACACTTCATTCAGGGTGGTTAACTGTGATGTTAACTCTCCCCCCACTAAACAATGACTCCAAATTAGCAATTCTTGCATGCATTCTGTGCATGGCCAACAGCAATACTGCAACCACAATGCAGATAATTATGAAGACAGAAGGTGCTTGGCTATACACATAATATGGGTTGAACATACTCAAACTCAAATCTTCCCAGGGCTTCATTGTTTCATTGATCAGCTGCATAGTTTCAAACTTAGGTGAAGTCAGCTTAATACTTGTGCTCATGTTTAAGTCCATATCAGGCAGTGGGTGGAAATGTTTGTGTGTATGGTTGAGGATGGCGTAGTGATTGATGGTGGAAAAAGTAGACATGGATGGTGTAAATACCGCACAGTAGTCTGGTGCTATGTATAATCCTGAGGCTGATGTATGAGATGGTGGTATATCTGGACAGACTATGTAAACTGATGTGTTATGAGGGAAATAAAAACTGCGAGTGTCCAATGCGTTGATGGTGTACAAGTTTATCTGGAGCAAAAGTGAAGTTGCAATGATGATGAATATTGTTATTGCTGATGATAGCCATTTCACAAGGGACCGTATCAGTAGGCTGAAACGTGAAAATGTACGCAGGACAAAGATGAACAGCATGTAAGGATGTGCGGCACTTTCGCTCAATCGTTGACTCACTTGCGAAAGTGACAGTGTCTCGTCTCTTGGAGACCATGATGAGTTCGGTGTCTGTGTTGATGTTGATGATGACTAAAGTGTTGTTGTTTCTATAGGGGAAGGGGTGTATTTGGTATACTGTGAACAGGTCTTCCGTGATGAATGGTACATGAACTATCACTGATGTTGGTGTTAGTGTTGCTTCCAAGTACGGGTAATATTGCATAAATTCCCTACTGCGGAACAATGGCTTCAATTTATGTTTATGTATGCCTTGACTAACTATCTGACGTAGCTCATGAACTGGGAGTAAGTCATTTGTGATCTTGCCATCACCAGCATTCGAAATTCCTTGCATAAGTGCCCTGAAATGATCTCTAGTGTTCTCTAATTGTAGTAGAATCGTGTCAATATGTTCTGTGATGATGGAGAAGTGCTGGAAAAGGGTAACGTTACCCTCCAAGTTATTTATTTTATCTATACTCTCGAGAGCTACGTTTTCTGCTTGTTTCAGATTTTTCACAATTGTTTTCATTGCTGAGTTCTGTCCTGTGATGAATTTATCTTGGTATGTTAGTACCTGAGCTATCTTATTAAATTTTTTGTTTATTTCTTTAAGGTCATCCTCTGTAGCCAATCCAAAGATGTTCCCAAGAATTGCGCCGCCCAGATCGAACAAACCGCGCTTTTGGCGAGTACGTGTGATGTTGTTCCTGTCGCTCAGCACCTCTGTTCCATAAGATGGGAGATCTTGGATCATGACGAGCATAGTTGACTTCGCCTGTTCTAGTTTCCATTTCGCTAACTTCACCATTTCATCCACCTCCTTGGTGATATGTGATTGTGAAACATAATTCCCTATCTTGAAGTCCAGAGTTCGCATCGGCGTCGCAAGTCTTTCTATATAAGTAGGTAAGTCATACAAGTAATCTAGACTTATTTCAGTACTCATGACATCCTTGACGATTGTAGTCGTGGCCGTTGGAGCTATGAGGCATCCTTGTCGTACTATATGCTTGGGGTCTAGGTGCGCATATACCCTTACTATGTATAGGAGAATCCATAGCATAAGTCCCTTCATCGTAACCTACCGAAAAAAAAAAAATCTATTAATTTCCTATAAAGCTGCGGTTGATGATAGTGATGATGTGCGTTACGGTTGGCTGTTATTTCATTTATAGAAGGAGTTTAAATCGATATTTAATTCCCGTAAATGATGTACTGTAGATTTCAGTGGAATAGTTGCACCTATGTTCGATTGTTTGGTATATGACCTTAATTTCTTTTTGTAATCATTGTTGTGTTCTTGCTTGGTTTCTTGAGGTACGTTCACCTGTTCGGTTGTATCCGAGGCTGAATAATTATGTGATAATTCCCTTGAAACTCGTTTTAAATGGTCAATATGAACATGTTTTTCCTCGCCACTTGAAAGTGGCTTAATTAAAACTTTGTTTGCCTTTATGTTAATTACTCTGTATGGGCCACCAAATGTCATAAAGACTTTGTAGTTAATTGTAGAGAAGTATATTTTAGACTTGTGGTCGAGCGGCTTTTATATCTTGTAGTAGTTTCCCCACCAGATGTCATGTAGTGACGGGAGAGGTAAAGAATAGTATGGGACTATCTTTATTTGTCTTGGAAATATTAAACAGGTATAATAGTATAAGTCCTGGGTAGCTACCTCCCTGTCTCGCTATCTCTCTCTCTCTCTGTTCTCAAGCTAATCTCCGTCTCGACCTCTCTATAGGGTCGCTTGTCTCCTTCTAAACTCTCTTTCCTAAAATCTCGTGTAGTAGGGTGTGTGTGTCCCGCACCTTCCTCATGGCAACAGAACCTTCTCACGAGAGGACTGCTGACAGCTATGAATCATCTCCTTACTGGCCGCTGTCGTCAGCTTTCCCCCGTGTAAGCGTTTAGCGCTGCTCGCTTCTCGCAAACACAACACCTTCTCATCATTTGACTTCCTGCTTCTATCTGTCTCTCTATCTATCTATTTATCTATCTATCTATTATGTAGTCCTATAATGATACAGTATTGTTGAGTGAAGATGAATGGGAGTTGCAAGGTTTGGTGAATGAATTTGGGACAGTGTGTAGGAGGAAGAAGTTGAAAGTTAATGTAAATAAGAGTGAAGTTATGGTGTTTGAGAGGAATGAAGTCACAGAATGTACACTACAGTGAGGTTGGATGGTTAGGATATGGAGAATGTGAGTGCATTCAAGTACTTGGGTAGTGTGATCAGTAAGGATGGAACTTTGGGGGATGAAGTGCGTGAAAGGGTACAGCAGGGAAGGAAGGTTGTTGGTTCACTGAAAGCAGTGATGAGAAATAAGGAGGTGAGTATGGAAGTTAAGAAGTCACTGCATGAAGTGAGAACAGTGGAAATGAGTTACTTGAGAGGAGCATGTGGAGTGACATGGAGGGACAGGTTGACGAATGAAGAAGTGAAGGAACGTTGTGGGGTGGATGTGGATGTGGTTGAGAAGATTAGGAGAAATACACTGAGGTGGTTTGGACATGTGGAGAGAATGGAGAATGAAAGACTGACTAAGAGGGTGTATGTAGGTGAGGTGGAGGGAGGGAGAGGAGGGGTAGACCGAGGATGAGGTGGAGGGATGGAGTTGAAAGGTATATGAGGGAGAGGGAGTGAGTTGGGGGGAGGGTAGCCAAATGGTGGATGACAGAGCGACTTGGAGGCGTTTTGTCTGCGGCCACCCTTTGCGGGATTAGGGCGTCGGGCTATAGACGGAGATAGATAGAATAAATAGAAATGTAAATATGTAATAATAAAAGAATACGAGTATATATACTAGGAGTAATGAAAGTGAAAGTTTCACTCTAGTGTGTATGAATACTGGGAATAATGAAAGTGAAAGTGAATACAGAATGAGAAAGTGAATGCCTGGAGTGAAAATAAACTATTAGTACTGAAAGAAACTTATAGATGAATATTGTATATATAAATAAGTATAATAAAGTACTAGGAATATAAAGTGTGAGTGTGTTTATAAGTAATAAATGACAGCTCCGCCTCAATACCATCGGGGAACCAGCACAGCAGGAAAGCTCGTATGCGCTCATAATTTACATTGCTTTCACAGTGTTTTTTTTTGGGAATATGGATTCCAAACTACCTGAAATTCATAGAATAGTGTTTGTTGTTATAATATCAGGCAGTGGTAACCATATTACGAGGTATCGGGAAGTGTAAAGTGGAGACTTCGTTACCCAACTTCAGAAGTCTCCACAACTCCTACGGTTGACGACGAAGGCTCAACAAACATCCCAGGGGAAAGCCATATGCATATGTAATTTTGATATTCTAGGACTAATAACTGATTTTTGGCAAATATTATTAAAAAGTCAGTCGGAGCGTGAATATCCTCGCAGGACGCGCAAGGAGCGCAAAAACATCCCCGTGGTAGGGGTTAACTTACTACCATTCATCTATCATGTCGCTGTACCAAAGATCATAGGACCCTTCCTGGGGTTCCCCATCTCTATCTATTGCTGAAATATTGTCCAAAATGCAGTTTGATGTATGACGGCTGATATTCAGTCACCTTTGATCAAATTCTAATCAAAAGCTAATCACTTATGTCCATCCACGCAATTGTTGGTTAATTATGGTTTGGTGAATGTTCTTCCACAACTTTTAGATAACTTGGGAACACACACACACACACACACACACACACACTTCATGTATATCCAATGGAAGTATATCAAGTAGTCAGAGCCCTGAGGAGTTTGCCGCCGTTAGCAGACAACAGGAGCTGCGTCGGGTAAACAGATGAGACCACGGTAAATTCCAACACTGACGGAAAGGAGATGTTAAACTGTAAGTAGAAAGTATATTTCTATAAGTTGGCCTACTTTCAAGAAGTACAACTACTGTAGGTAAGAGGAAGGGAAACAGTAAAAAACAAAATGATGACTACACAAACCTGGTGGAACTGGTTACATTTAATAAATTAGCTGAGAAAGTGAACAAGTTGGAAGAAACTTTCAAACTGGAATTGGACGAAAAAAGGAAGGAACTGTGCCAACAAAAGGGGAAAAAATGAGGAACTGGTAAAGGAATTTAACAGAAAAGATGCACCAATAATTGACCTACAAGCTGAGGTAGACATTCTGAGGAAGAAAATGAACGAAATGGGAAATACAATAGTCACCCATGAAAGAGTTTTGGATAATAATTAGACAAGCAGGTAATCTCACAGAGCAAAGTAGAGACATTGATAAGATAACTCAGGCAAATTAAATTATGATAAACTACACAGAGGAAGTATAAAATAAATGGGCAAAAGTAGCCAAAACAAGTCAAGATCTAAAAAACAAGGCTGATGCAAAAGCCATGAGATGAGAGGTAAAAGACATCATAATGAAGAACCCAAGGCTAATAAAGGAAACAGCTGGGATTAACAGATCTATAGTCATCACTGGTAGAGATGAAGAAGAAATAAGAATCACCAGAGATAACAAAGAGATGGTAAATACAGTGAACATATGGAAAGTAGTATCAGACGTAATCTGTGAGAAAGATGCAGAGGAATTTATGGAGATTAGGGAAATATTAGATAAACAGGTCAAAGCCCCTTAAAGTGTGAACACTGTAGAAGAGTTATCAAAAAATGCTAACAAAATTAATGAATCAGAGTAAGACAAAGAAGTGTGGAGTAAAAGGTGCCTGACTCAAGCGAAATGGGGATTACTAAAGGAAAACAGGGAAGAAGCAAAAAAAAAAAAAAAAATGACGCAAGATCAGATGAAGAGAGAAGTATTTGTTTCATAAAGTAGTAGGATAGCATGTAAAAAAATGGCACATAAACAGCAGGGACGAAATAAAAGCAAGATAGTAGACTCAGCCATTGTCAAATATGTGAACAAAATGCCTAAGTTAATATACTCAAATGTAGTTGGAATGGTACCCAAATTATTAGAGATAAAAGACTGTATCATAGAAAATGAGCATCATATTGTTTGTATAAGAGAAATAAAATTCACCTCAGGGATATCAAAGGACTCTTAAAATTTGGATGAATACAATATTTGGCGAAATGACAGAAATTAAAAAAAAAAAAAAAGGAGGAGGAGTTATGATACACACAGAGGAAAGACTCCATGTAAAAGAGATAGAAATAGACATACCCTCATATAGTTGAATTAGTTGCAGTAGAGATTAGTACATCAAAAGGTATAATAATTGTGGCAAATTTATAATTGCCACCCAAGACTAACACATGGGATAGAGGTGAATATGAAGACCTGGCAGAGAAGGCATTTTAGAATTTAAAAACCGTACTCTACAGAATGGAAGAAAAAGCTGACAGAATTATGCTAATGGGAAATTTTAACATATATATACAGTGGAATACATTAGATGCAAATAGCCATAAAAGTTGTTGGGATCATAAGCATTTGGATCTTATACAGGAATGCTTTCTAACACAATATGTAAATGAGAACGCCAGAAAAAGAGGACCAGAAGACCCCTCATTATTAGATCTCATAATCACTAGGCATGAAAATGAAACTGACAATAAAATCTGTCACCCGCCATTCGGCAAGAGCGACCATACAGTACTAGAATACAATTTCAGGATAGCATATGATATAGTTAGAGATAATGGAAATTACAGAAAGAGGCTAAACTACAAAAAGGGAAACTATCACGACCTAAAGAAGTACTCCAACGATAAATAGTGGGAAAAGGAGCTAAGAGGACAGGTTATAAATGTTATATATATAAAAAAATATGTGAAATATACGAAACAGGAGTCCATAATTATGTCTCATTGCACAAAGATACGAAAATAAAGATAAAGAACTGGTTTAATACTGATTATAAAAATGCAAAAAAGAAAAGAGATTTGCTGTGGATCAGATACAGACGACACAAACGTGAGAGAGCATATAGCAACTACAAGAAGGCAAGAAATGATTATGCAAGGATAAGGAGAGAAGCTCAAAGGTAGTATGAGGAAGACATTGTAAATAAAAGTACAGGTCAGCCGAAACTGTGTTACAGCTACATATGAAGCAAATAAAAAGTTAAAGGTAAAATATCATCCATTATGGATAAGGGAAAAATCTGTATCAATGATGAAGATATTTGTGAAGTACTAAACATAAATTTCCAGTCAGTTTTTACTAAAGAAAGTAGATTTGTGAGAGATGAAGACAAACAAGCATTCCCACACATATTAACAAATATACAAATAGCAAAACAAGAGGTCCAGGAAGAGATGTGGGAATTAGACAGGAGAAAAGCCTATGGCCCTGACGAGATTTAATTTTGGGTATTACAGGAATGTGCAAAAGAGCTAAGCTGTCCATTACAATTAATATTCAAAGAATCTTTAAGACAAGGAAAGCTACCTGATATTTGGAAGAAAGCAAGCATTGTGTCCCCTTTCACGAAATGAGATAGACGAAATCCACTTAACGAACAACCAGTATCACCTACCAGCGTCGTAAGCAAGATGTCAGAAAAACTGATACAAAGAATTTACGTAAATCACCTGGAAAAACACAACATGATAACAGAAAGACAATTTGGTTTTCGAGAGAGAAAATCATGTGTTACCAACCTATTAAGTTACTATGACAGAGTTGCAGAAATAATACAGAAAAGAGATGGCTGGGTAGACAGCATACTGTATATTTGGATTTCAAGAATGCATTTGACAGAGTACCACACAAAAGCTTTCATGGAAACTGCAGAATCAAGGAGGAATCCAAGGCAAACTATACGACTGGATGCAAGATTTTCTCAGTAAAAGGGAAATGAGAACAGTGCTAAAGGGAAATTACTCATCATGGACAGAAGTGACAAACTGAGTTCCACAGGGCTCGGTGCTGGCACTAGTTATGTTTTTAGTATATATAAGTGACACAGACAACTATATTAGAAATGGAGGCTACCTAAACATGTTTGCTGATGATGCAAAAATACAAAGGGAAATTACACAGACTCTTGCATAGAGCTACAAGAACAATTAAATAAGCTTCATGAATGGAGCAATAGATGGCAAATGGAATTCAGTGTGGACAAATGTTATGTAATGAAATTTGGTAAAAGTGAAAAAAGACCAGACTGGGATTATAAGTTAGTAAGTTCAACCCTACACACATCAGAAAGGGAAAGACATTTAGGCATGATTATCAATAACAGATTATCACCGGCTGACCACATAAATGAAAAAGTAAAGAACAGGTACACGCTGCTTGCTAATATAAGGGTAGCATACACATATATAAATGAAGACATGCTGAGAAAGATAGCAGCATTCATCAGACCAACTTTGGAGTATGCATCAGTAGTTTGGAATCCACATCTCAAAAAAAAAAATAAATAAAATAAATAAATAAGATTGAAACGGTACAAAGGGCTGCTACAAGATGGGCACCAAGTTTAAGGGACCCAAGCTATGAAGAAAGACTCGAAAAATTAAACCTACCAACATTACAGGAGAGAAGGAAAAGAGGAGACATGATTATGTTATATCAATGCATAACAGAAAATGGGTTCATAACCTATGGGAAAGCAACATTAAGACGACACTGCAGAAAACTGTACAAAAAGGTAATACAGACGTAAGGAACTTCAGTTTCCCAAATAGAGCAGTTGATCAGTGGACTGCACTACCGAATGAAATAGCGTGCCAAAATAATTCATAAATTTAAAAACATGTATTATAAAAATGTTTCAAAACACTGACAGTACGAGCTTCACTCATTCCTGTAAACATACAACTAGGTAAGAACACACACACACACACACACACACACACACACACACACACACACACACAAAATCTATCGCCTCGCCTGCTAAAACCAGACGATAAAAATCATTACTTGTCTGTAGCATCCAAGTTCCGTTTATGGGTCTGGTAAGAGTGTGTGTTATGAAGAAGTATGATATCAAACTCTAATACCAGAATTATGTTATATAACAGCATGGAAAGAGAAAACCATGATGTAACACGGATATATAACTGATCTACTTACAGTATGTTGTTATTTTCCTCTCAACACAACCCAGTGACTAAGTTACTTTTATTATAACACCCTTGTTACTCCATCTGAATCGGTTGTTACTCCAGTGACAATTCCAAATGATACGTTAGGCATTTTTTTTTTTTTTTCACGTATAAGATCTGTTGTATCTGGAATCATCTTCCAGCACAGGTAGCTGACACTTTGTCAACAGAGCAGTTCAGGATTATGCCCGACCTGACTTTGTGGTTCATTGAATATTTCTTCCAGTTTCATAGCCTATCCTTTTTCCCTTGGGTTAGGTGTACTTCCTTTTACGTGCCCGTTCCGCAGGGGGAGGAGGTGGGTGGAGAGAGCCTTCATCTCTGCTATACTTTCGTCACACGAATTGAGTAACATTCATTCATGGTACCTCTGAGGTACAGGTCGTAAGACCTTCTGAGATGTTACTTCTTGGAAAGCTCCCCCCCCCCTCTCTCTCTTTGTGTTTGTTTAAGAAACATTTCCTATAATGTATTTTCCCAGGGATCCTATAGGCGAAAATCGGTGAAATCTGCTTATACAATGACTTTATTTGGGTGGCATAACAGGTGAAGTTTTCTTTGATGACCAAAATATGCATTTGTCATGCAAGGCATTTGTAATGCTTTATACGGGCATTTTATCAGCATAAACTAATAAATGACTGATTATGCCAGAAGTGTTAACGGACTGTTCTAGTGGCTTTTCATGTCCCCGTAGGAGCAGGTGTGTAAACAGTTATGTCTATTCGTGGCAGGAGGCCCTTGAAAACGTGACATATACTTCAGATGTAGCCCAAACGTGTTATTCATTGAAAATTATACCTGTATCCCCCAGTGACAGTGGAGATACATGGGAATATATCAGACGGCTTTGTAAATCACATTAGTCCTATATAGGCTTATGTACCGAAGAAGTATCAAAAGTTCGAAACATGAAAGTAATGGTTTAAATCAAAAGATTAAGAATTTTGAGGATTGTTAGCATTTACTTGTATACAGGTAATGTGATGTGGTTCATGTTTGAACCAAAGCTATATGAATTAAATGAGATAATCTGTTCCAAAGAAGACTCCGTTCAGCGATAAAACACCAGTGGTTTACATATTTTACTGAATGTAACTTGAAACTATATCAGCATTGACATTGTTTAAAAAGTGCCTTTTAATATTTTCATACTGTAACAAAGTAGCAAACATTCTTTTCAGATGCATTATACAGCATATTATGTAGATAATTTTCCAGTATTAAAAAGTATAGGATCTCATTTCATTGCACTAAGATATCTTTTTTAATTTTCCAAAATACTGCACTCATTATCGTATTTGTACGATTCACATGCACCGTACCATTTTCCACAAAAAGTATAAAGAGGATAAATTGGGGACGAAGAGTAAGTTCCTAATTATAAAATAAAGAAGTAATTACTGACAGTGTGGCCTGACTGTTCAAAAGCATGCTACATAGGAAGAAGCAGCGAACACATTGTTTTAGGCCACGTTACGGTATATCAAATTAGTCCAAACAGCCCGATAAAATGTGGTGTTGGTACCACGGAGTACGAGGGACCGGTACTGTATTCTTAGCAGTTGCCTTAGTTATAGCCCGAGCAGCCACTTTTCTTTGAATGAGAGACAGGAGTGACCAACCTTGATTGATGCATTATATTTAATGATTTTGCTTTATCAGAGTTGTAGAAGAGATTGTTAAATCGATTCTTAACATGTTGTATTGTCATAATACACTGTCATGTACCGCTATACAGTAGGTATAACTGGTGACTACGCATAAATTCAGTATGTCCAATGCATTAGAATACAGAAGAGTAAATATCAATATTATAATACCATTGGTGAAGAGATTCCTACAAGTTTTACATAAAAACTAGAACATTCATTACAATAGGACCTGACGAAGTCTATTATAGGTTCTTCCACGACTCACTACTGCAATTGTCTGTTTTCAGGCTGGTTTGTATGAGCAATGGAAAACGGAAACAATGGAAGCTGCTGCACGTGAAGGTCGAATGAAACAGAAGGAAGAAATAAAACAGCAAGGGCAGGATGGAACACAACACAGCCAAACTAATTTCAGGAGTCTGTCTATTATCCATGTGCAGGGACCTCTGCTGCTTCTCCTGGTGGGCATCACCCTGGGCAGTGTGGCCTTTGTAGTGGAGAGGCTGCTGGTGTCGAAGCCTCACCCTTCACATACACCTGGACCTACGAGACAAATATTAGACTGATTAATTTCCCTTATGACCCCCGCACGCTGATTTTTTAATAACACAAAACAAGCTGTAACATAAGTCAGTATCTGATCTCTTCAGCCTTGGGGCATCATTACTATTGCATTCATAATATCAGTAATCATTTGCAGGAAACATGAGTAATGTAGAAAAGGCATCCAGGGGTACACAGTGTATTAATATAGCATTTTTAGTCCAAAGAAGAAAAAACTAGTTCGCGAGTCGTTTTACTCTTCTGAGGTGTATGTAAAGTCAGAATCAGAATAAAATAAAACGAATTAATTCACTTTTTTTTTTTCCGTCTGTAACAGCTCGTAACAGAAAGGTGTTAACATTAACTATCCTTGCTACTTTTAGGCAATGAATATACTATAAAGTGAAAGAGATATGACCCAAATTTTTAACGCACTTTTTACTATTTTATTTATAGCAGGAAATAGAAATGCGTCTTTTTTTCTTCTTCACCCTTCATGCATTGAATTGCTGACAGTATAGCAAGATAGATATGTTTTGTTGACATATGACAAGCCTATTATCGAGAGGTATTAACCCGCCCCATCCTGACCACTTTTCCACCATTGACTTCCCCCAATCCCGACCATTTTAGGAACATTTTTTTTTGGCTCAAACCTTCGCTTTTGGTGAGAAACATCGAAAATTCATAGAGAAATCGCTCACCTGAGGTTTAAGATACTGATTACAGGTAGGTTTACCTCCTTACCTTACTGGGTTTTCTATCAGGGTGGCACCAAAGAAAACGAGTTCTATGGGAGGATAACTATTTCACACCACTCATAAACGGTATTTATTTATTTACTTGGTACGAATTTATATGTAGTATGAGAGTATATTGGTTTTCAAGCAGTAATATAGGCATTATAAGCATTGTTTCACTCACTAATACCTGACCTTTTTTTCCCACATTACCTGATCATCATTTCTGTTTCTTCCTCTAATCCTATGTAAAGTTTGTCCTCCACATTGTCATTGATTGGGGAATCACTCTGGCCCTGAATTTCGTACCGTGGCATGACATGGCTATACTGGCCAGTTCACTGATAACAGGTGAATTGCTGAGACAATGGCATGCAGGGGGAGGGAGGAGGTCATGCTGGGTAAGGCATTGTCCCTGCCTGGCATCTTGTTGAGGAAGGTGTCACGTGTATACGTACCAAAAATGACTCGCGAAAATTGAAAATTGTGCAAATTAGGGACCTTGCAATTTTTTCGCGTTTATGTACGTCAACGGGATTGGCAGTGTCAAAACGTGAGGACGTTAAAGAACGTTGACGGGATGCCGCGGGTTAAAGAAAGAAGCCTTCAAGATGCGGCATCGATATAATTGGGCAGTTTCATTGCCTTCCTATAAACGTCCCTTAACACCCTGTCCCCCGAAATGGCAATGCTGGATCTCAAGAAAAGGACAGCTTTAAAATTCACTCTATTGAGTTTATATTCAGATGAACCTGCGGCAACAAAAACAGCAACAACAACGAAATCACCACCACTATCCACCACCACCACCACCACCACTAACAGTATCAGTGAAGCAGATGGTTCAGATAAAGACATCAAGTATTTCAGAATTTTTAATTCAACTCTTAAACATACAAGTAACTACTGCCACTGTGGCTCACGACGACAAAGGAGGAAACCTACCTACAACACTGAACAAGTACAAATGTAGTACACATATGGACTGTACAGGATATTGATAAAGTCAGGGACCATGTAGGGATTCGCAAGGGTTAATAACCTGAGTCGTAAATCCTTAGGAAGCTACACTGAAACATCAAATGGGGCTTAATAAAGCTGAGTTCCTTGTTTACGAAAATCCTTTGTCGCTAAAATGAAGCATTATATGAGGCGTCGTTAGAATCAATCGCCTTGAGTGTGAATTCTTTAGTGGTGCCTGAATGACTACAGTAGATAGTCCAGTAAGCTTATAATCTGTAGCAACAATCATCTATCTATATACCTAGGCTGCTTCCCCAAAGAAAGGGGGATAGCCGAGACAGGACAACACACCTCCAATTTACTCATTGACACACACACACACACACACACACACACACACACACACACACACACACACACACACACACACACACATTTACTCATATCTTAGCTGGAAAGGGAAAAGGGAAAAATCCTCACCATACCACACCACACCAGGGTCAACAGCACAGTGCAATCAGTGACATCTGCAGCAGGGCCCAACAGCAGAGCTGGTTTACCCTGCCACATCATGATGGACCCATCTCCTTATCCACACGTGACCTGATCAGCTGATCAGACAAAATACAGGAAAATATCTCCTCGCAGATGCGTCACCATTTACTCATTCACAATTTCTCTCCAGTCATCCTTACCACGTGCAGCCACTCTTCCCTGCTCTACAGACGTCCCTCTTGCATCTAACACTCTTTTTACACTGTCCATCTATCCTATTCGTGGTCTTCCTCTCAGCCTTACACGTCTCACATCCGATTCTGTTATCTATCTCACCAATCACTCTTCATCCATTCTCTTCATATGCCCAAACCATTGCAACACCTCTGCTCAACTCGATCATCCATCTCCCGCAAAACTCCAGTTCTCTTTCTTACTTCATCTTTTCTCACTCAATCCATATGCATCACCCCACACATACTTCTCAGACATCTCATGCACATTACATTGAAATTCCTCCTCTCTGCTACACCCAAAATCCAAGTTTCAGCCCAATATAATGCAGCCGGTACGACTACACCCTCATGCAGCCTTAATTTTACATCCATTCTAAGCGAACAGCATCTAAACACTTTTTTCATTCCTCCTAACACCTTTCCTACTTCATTCATTCTAAACTTCACCTCTACATCTATTTTTCCATCCACAGCAACATGTGACCCTAAATACTTAAAACACTCTACCACCTCAAACAACTCACCATTCAAAACTACATTCATCTTTCTACTGTCTGCCAACCTCGTACACTTCATCACTTTACTCATATTCTCACATACACTCAATTTCCTCCTTTCACACACCCTTCCAAACTCCTCTACCAACTGTCTCAACCACTCCTCTGAATCATCCACCAGTGCCATGTCATCTGCAAACAGCAGCTAATTCAGATTCGACTCTCTACCATCAGCATTCACCAGACTCAAACCTGGACCTAACACTCTTGCATTCCACTCTCTACCTTCAGCATTCACTAGACTCAAACCTTCACCTAATACTCTCACATTCACCTCCCTTACAACACCATCCATATAAATAGTAAACAACCAAGGCGACATCACACATCCCTGCAGCAGCCCAACTCTCACGGGAAACCAATCACTCACAGTATATCCCACTCTTACTCACGTTCTACTATTTTCATAAAAACTTTTCATTCATTTTAACGATCTGCCATCAAGTACATACAGTCTCAAAGCAGTCCACAAATCCTCCTTATCAATTCTATCATACGATATCTCTAAATCCATGATCGCCAAAAACACATCCTTCCCTTTCGCCAAATACTTTCCACACAGCCGTCTCACAATAAACTCCTGATCCGTGCACTCCCTCCCCCACCTAAAGCTACACTGCTAATCACCAATTACTCCCTTTGTACTCTGACTCTCTTAATTAATGCTCATACACCTTACCTATAACACTTAACAGACTTCTACCCCTAAAACTAGTACATTCATCCTTATCACCCTTACCTTTATACAGCGGAACCACACATGCACTTGCCCAGTCAATCGGCTCCATACTGCTCACAAAACACACATTCAGCAATCTTACTAACTACTCAATAATAGTAGCTCCACCACCTTTCTGACATTCCACAGCACACCCACCCACACCTGCAGCTTTCCCTGCTTTCATCTTCTTGACTGCCTCCTGCACTTCTTCAGTCATGATCAAAAAATCATTCCACTCTCCAACACATTTATTCCTTGCACTCTTCAATCTGCCACATTCTCAGCCTCCCTTTCCTCCTCTACATTTAACAGTCTTTCAAAATACTCTGCCCATCATTTCCTTACTTCATCCATCTCAGTTAACATTTTTTCCATCCTCTGCTTTTACTCACTTTCCTCTTCCCAGACTCTCCCCTTCGCACTCTCTTCACCTCCTTCCAAAACTTTTTTTTTTTTCTATTCAAAATTCTGTCAACCGCCTGCCCCACCTCTCATCTCCTCCCACTTTAGCATCGTGCACAGATCTTCTTCCCCTATGCCTCTTTTCCTTATCTCTCTCATATGACACCTCATCATACCTCTACAGCCACACTTCATATGCACGTCTCTTCTCAGCTACAGCCATACTTACTTCCTCACACCACCATCCACTTCCCTTTCTTGCACCAATACCTACTCGTCTCACATCACACATCTCTTCCGCATACCCCACCACAGCACACTTAAACAACTGCCATTCTTTCTCCACATCGCCATTTTCCTGATATTTCACTGTGTTCCACTCATCTTTCAACTTTTCCTGATCTCTCTTATCCAACTCACTGATTTTCAAAACCTCCCTATCACACGTAAGTTCCTTTGATTTCACCCACCTCATACCTACCCTCATCTTTCCCTCCACCAGGTAGTGGTCAGACATACCTCCACCCTCTTGTCTCAAAACTCACACATCCAACAATCTTTCTCCTACATTTCTGGACACAACCACATAGTTCATCAATTCTCTATGAACAACTCTTCTCCCTGCCTGTCTCACCCATGTATACTTATATCTTTCTTCCCAAAACAAGGTATTTCCAATCGCCATCTCTCGCTCAACAGACATCCATGTCATACTTTCCCCATTATAAATTTATTTCAGGCACACCATGCATACCAACGAAACCTTCAACTGCTACATTTCCCACACTAGCATTCAGATCTCCCATCATTACCACATTCACATTTGCTCCAAAACTCAGCAAACATTCATCATTCCAGAATAGCTCCCTCACTCCTTCATCCCTTTCCCTACTAGGCCCATATGCACTCACAAAAACCCACAACTCACGTCCAAATTTTGCTTTCACCCACATCAGTCTCGACGACACCTTCCATTCAATCACACACTGCTGCACTTCTGGGCTCACTATCAAGACCACTCCTTCTCTCAGTCTTCCTCTGTCAACATCTGACATCCTTCCAGGCACACTTTCAAACTTAGAGTACAGTAGATTCACCTTTCTCTTTCATCTTTGCTTCACTCAAAGCTAACACATCCAACATTCTTCTAACAAAAGTTCTCCCAATCTCCTCCCTTTTAGCCAAAAGTGTACAACATCTACGCACATTCATAGACCCAGTCTTCAGAGTACGGGGATAACTCAATCCCCCTTTCTCTTTCAATGCCCAGTCTCACTGTAGGAACTAAAATTACAGAGAAGCTGGTCCCTAGTCCCTTCAGCTCGTCCCTTTTAGTCGCCTTTTACAGCAAGCAGGGAATACGATGGCAGAAATGTTCCTAACACAACCAGCTCGCAGAGTGATGGTACCATCCCATCATGCGGCTAGATTTTGTCCCCTACGCCACAGGGACGGACACAACCGTGAATACTAATAAGGAAACAGGGAGAATGCCAATAGTGTGCCACTAAAGGGCAGGTTAATCGCACATGTCCACCATCACCCCCCATCACACACACAGAAACACTCTCTTTATCCCCACCAAAGCACTGATTTGCAAAGTGGATGAATTGGAGATCTAAAGCTTCTCTCTCTCTCTCTCTCTCTCTCTCTCTCTCTCTCTCTCGCTCGCTCGCTCGCTCGCTCGCTCTCGCTCTCGTGTAATAATAGTTTCATTTATCCCATCACGTTTCTTGTTACTTGCATAGACGCACCTTCACTTCTATGTGAAGAAATTATTTTGAAGTTTTAGCAGGATTCTGTAAAATAACCCAAGTGTACCATATATTTATTCAAATATTTGTACATCGTCTTCTTAACGATACACTAAAATCCAGGCAAGAGAGACATATTATATGATTACTAGCTGTATAAGTCCATCAACTGCCTTGTTATCTGGGAAGCCACATATTTACATACCCACTCTTCCACCTACTCACGCACCCCACCAAACACAACCCCGCGGTGGCTGAAAATTTTTTTTCCTTCGGCAGCACTCATTCATTCAGTCCTATTGGCAACACTGGACTGAGTTCAGTGTGAATGGTTCGGCAACGTCACACCTTCGCTTTTGATTAGATGAAATAACTGGGGAAATTGGTCTTGCACAAGGTCTTCTTCATAAGGTTTTCAGTAACCATTGCTTGGTAACGGTCTTCAGTAAACGCACCTCGGTAATGATTGAGAATTGAAGCCCTGTACATCAACATTTATACCCTCCACCTGACAGAGTCTGAGGAGTATGTTGTTATCACGGGGATCAATAACGGCAGGGCGGCTGGCTGGGCATCGAGATCTCATTTCCGGGCCAGAACTCAGAAAGTATTCACTACAGAGTCATGAAATTTCACATGATTATGTGTTTTATAGTGAACTGGCGCCTTTTGATAGGTAGAATGCTGTGTCTTAAGTTGTTATTATTTTTTTTTTTACTGAAAAAGTAGCAAAAATAATTTTTCCCTAGATTTCATATGCAACCTGTGCAAGGAATCTGAAGGGCCCATTTTATGGGTTCTCAAGGCGTTCTCCTTACTGCCACCTTTAAAAGAAAAGATTGGGAGGGTGAGGGCAGTTATGTGCTTGGTTAGGTGTGCAGGGAGGTGGGAGGTATGTGCTTTGTCAGGTGGAGAGTTATAAAATCGTAGTGTTGCTCATGTTTTACTTAGAATTACTTCATATATTTTTTCCTAAAGTTATGCCCATCTTCCACAATACCCTGCATATACTGGTATTTTGTTCGTCTTACACCTGCCAGACGATTACAGTCAATTTAGAAGTAACTTCCTACTTGACAAGTTAGTGAGGGCTATGTCCAACTTCTTGAGTTGAATGGTCTCTTTAAGGTAAATGAAGATGTTGGAGGGGGACGCCTTTATGTAAGGGCACAGTCCGTAGCAGAATTAAAATGGCGATCTTTGCCAGGATAGCCTAATGATTTTGGTCTGAACCTAATTACATAATTATCTATCATGATGTTGACGAATATTGGTGATGTTAGAGCATGTTTGCAAACTGACCCTAGACAGTATAAGCAGAAAATCTTGCTAAATTTGACCTTAAGCCGACTACAAAGGTCTTATGAAACTTCTCAGTAATAATAAGCTTAATTTAATTAGTTTGATTCATGACTCAGTGTTTAGAGTGAGTGAAGATGTTGAAATTGAGCAAACTACAACTGATCATGATCTCAGGGAACATGAGCCATCTGTTCAGTGTTGATAATGTTCAGAATCCTAATCTTTTGTACCGTACCAACAGCCACATATTCACAGTCATACTACACAGAAATAGATGTTAATGTCTTAAATACTAATGCCAGTGAACAAATTGAAATAGCCAAAATTCAGTTGCAAATGAGACACCTTCAAGCACGAGAGAAATACCGTGAGCTAATACATGAGTGCAGACTGAGGCAGCTTGGCGGTTCACCTAGTCCTTGTGGTGCCTCTTTAAGGAACTCTTTTGATGCTGCCGAGAACATTTAGTCTTTCATTTAGGCGTAAGGTGTCACTAAATATTTCCAAATGTTTGAGGTGCCAGCTCATGTTTCCTGGCCTAGTAACTCTTGATCAATATTACTTCAGATTGCACTTTGTGTACAGCACAGGAGGTCCATATTGCTTTATCAGCTGACCAGTATGCTGATTATGAGGTGGTAAAAGATGCAATATGCAGGGTTTATGAACTTGTACCAGAGGTATACAATCTCAGGTTTAGAACCATGTACAAACAAAAAGTTCAGGCAAATGTGGATTTTTTTTTTTTTTTTTTAATAACTGGAGAGGAAAGAAAAAGTGAATTAAAAAATGATTTATACATCAGATTACTGGTGTCTTCCAGTCATAAATAATCTGTAACAGTTGGACTTGAACAGCTATTGGTTGAGGTTTGGAGGGAAACATATCTGGGGACGCGAGTTCCAGAGAGATGCAGTACGGGTAATTAAAGGTTTCTGACAGGCGAAAGTTCTGCAATATGGCAATGAGACAGTCCGGTCATGAGTGCTACCGGATGCCCGTGTAGCACAGGGAAAGGCAAGGAGAGGTGGCACAATGGATCCAACTTCGTATGAGCATTTGCCATTAAAGTGTTTGTAAAATAATGCAAGGGAGGCAACATTCCTTCTTACCTGTAGACAAGGCAGTTTATTTGTCATAGCAAGGTTCTTAATAATCCTAACAGCCTTGGTCTGAGTTTTGTCTAGTTGTTTTAGTGCAACCTCTCGACATTCATTCCACATGAGTGAGCTATATTCCAGCTGTGAGTGCACATGACTTTTATAACGTATATCTAACTGCCAATCAGTAAAGAAGCTACGAACTCTGTACAATAATACAAATTTCTTTGAGGCGGTTTTAGCAAGTGATCTGACATGAAAGGTCCAGCTGAGGCATTGTTAAGTGACGCACAGAGAATTTCAGTACATTGGAGATCGGAATATTAGTAGCATTGAAGGCAATATAGGAATCTGGGAATAACTGTGTATTAGTATATTGTATATATTTTACTAGCATTAAATGAAAAGGCTATTTTTTCCCCATTCAGTGATACTAGATAAGTCTTGATTTATGGAGATGGCTGTACCGAGTTGTGAGTTAGAGATATTAAACTTTGTGAATGGGTGTTAAAGTGTGAATGAACTGTGAAGTGTTGAGTCATCTGCATATGAATGGATGGGATTCTGGGTGACAGATAAATGCTTGTTAATATGAATTTGGAATAAGGTTGGAGCCAGAACTGATCCTTGTGCACGCCGGGGTTAATTGAGTTGAAATTGGAATATACAGTACATCATCTACTTTTACTCCTATATTTCTGTCACTGAGATAAGAGGAAATCAGAGGAACAAAAGACTTTTCTCCATAGCAAGGGAGTTTGGATAGCAGGGGACGGTGCCACACTTTATCAAAAGCTTTACAAATATCAAGGGCTACTGCATAAGTTTCTCCATGTAGGTCAACTGACTGAAGGATGGTGAGAATCAGGAGACTGAGTATATCAGTGGCGTATCTTTCATGGCGAGAAGCATACTGTGTATCACAAATTAAGCTATTGGGTTCAAGATGTTGAACTATGTGCTCATTCATTCCAATTTCTAATACTTTACCATGAGAAGACGTGACACCTGTTGGTCTTCAGAGGGGTCAGAGGAACTTCCTATCTTCGAAATTGGGTGGATACTGGCTTCTTTGCATGAATTAGGGAATGAAGAAGTACGTATGCATAGTCTGAGAAATTTAGCTAGAACAGAAGCAAGTTCTGGGGAGAACTTTTCCAAAAAAAAAAAAAAAAAAAGGAGGAATTCCATCTGGGCCTGGAGCTCTGTTGATTGGTAAATTGTCTAGGATGGATTTTACGTATCTAGTGTGTATTTTAAGCGGAGCGATTTCGGTAGAGTTATGCTCAAGTACTAGGATGTTCTGGTTGATTTCCTGTACTGTTGAGTTTTTGGCAAATGTACTGGCAAGGATATTGACTTTACCGCGTGGGTCATTTGTAATGTTACCACCTAAAGATTTTATTGGGGGAATGGGTGATGGCTTGTTAAAGTTATTATTGAAAGAACTGAGAGTTGACCAGAATATTCCCTTGTCACTGGGATTGTTTAGCAGTTTGGATGCTTCGTTCTAAAGAAAGTTTGATTTAGAGATTTGTTACTGCTTTTGCATGGTTTCTAGCAATTTTAAATTGACTGAGTAATTTAGATGTTATATATTTTAAGTAAGAGTTATATGCTAATGATTTTTGGCCCATTGCTGTGGCACAATTGCTATCAAACCATTTTGGGGAGTCCGATCTGTTATTGAACTGTTAACTTGGTATGAACAATTCCATACCAGCTTGTATTGCCATTAATGTGGGCCTGGTAGATTTGATGTCAGTAGAGAAGAAAGACTGCCATGGAATGTCAGCAAGATCACTTCTGAATCCATCCTGGTCTGCCCTATCAAAGTGCCATTCAGTCACCCTCACAGGTTCAGAACAGGGAGGTTTGGAGGAGCTGACTAATGAGGCTTTGATGAGATTGTGGTCAGAGCATCCAAATGGTTGCAGTACTTCTATCCTGTGTTGATCTGGATTCTTTGTCAGGAATAGATCCAAGAGATAAGCGTTACGGTTAGGATTATCTGGTATTCAGGTTGGCTGCTATGCAACTATGTGAGATTAAACGATTCTGTGACCAGCTCACAGTCTAGACCAGTATCGTCAGTCCTGGCAGAATGCAGTAACCATTCTATATTATGTACGTTAAAATCACCCAAAACGGTAATTTCAATGCTAAGGATAAGTTTGAGGTTAGTCAACTGTCTGGATATGGAGTCAGATAAACTGGGTTCTGAAGAAGGATAGGGAGGGCGATAAACTACACAGATATATTTGGTAATCTTGAGATAATTCAGTTTATTCAGTGAATAATCAAAATTAGTTGCAGTGGAGTTCAAAACAGTGTCAATTGCAAATTCAGATTTGATGTAACAACAGGTGCCACCCTTGTTACAAAAGTTTGTGAGGAGATGATAACCAGAACAAAATAAACATATTTCAGTAGAGGGAGAGATTTAGAATTCTGTAAGGAGCAGGGCTAGAGGGGATACTAACTGAAGAAAAAAATGAACTGAATTGAAATTGGTACTAATACCAAGGATATTGGTGAAGTATAGAACCTAACATCCGCTTCTCTGCAGAAGAGGATGAACTGTATTTGCAACACTCGCTGTCGTCACAGTCGCTTGACAGCAAGTGAGAGGACGCTGTGCTGCCAACCCTATCCGGGCAGTGGTGGCAATCCGAGATACCATCGCGTTTTTCTGGTGTTAATGCAGCGGCCATTGCTAAGGCTGAATGGAAATAGGTGTGATATCTAATGTGCATGTAGTGTGGTGTAGACAGTTGAAGGTAGAGGTAGTATGGGAGTATGGTGGTCTACTCTCAGTGTAAGTGAGAGCACTGAAAATCTTCAGCAAAGGGAGATGGTCAGGACCAGTTCCTGGGCTGGTGAAAAGGGAGCTCCAGCTTTCCTTATCACCAGCTTGCCATCCACCTCGGGAGTACCGCCCTGTTCGACTGGTGCTACGGTGTACTCCCTTGAGTACTTCAAGATTTTGATTAGTGGCAGCACTCTAAAAGAAAATAATATTAATAACGATTTTACTAAGCTGGGAGAACATATAATCATGGAGAACTTCACAAGGAATAAGAGTATTGCCAAGCACATTGCCACTCACGTAGTTAAGAAAGAGGTGGATAATATTGCTGAGGCAGCTGTTGTGACAGATAATTATACTGTTATCGAAATATACGATTCTAAGCGTCGTTCAATTGGTAGATATAGGTGAGTGGATCAATTAAACTCAATAAATCCATCCTATTGCAACGAAGTTAAGATTATTTTAGATGACTTCCACTGGCAAAAACTGTGACCCCAAAGCATGTTAGTTCGACTACAGAGAATGGAAACATTGTTGCTAACGGACCACGAAGCATTCCCAAGTTTTTATTGTTTCATAAAAAGAAGGGTGGTGTGGAAAAATGAAAGGAAGTCATAGAACTAAAGCAAATGCTCTGCTAAATACTTGGAGGATTGCTAATGCTGAAGCGAACAACCACATTAAAAAGACCGAATGGTAGTCACACACACATTTACATTAGTGTTAATAAGTGTGAAGCCAGAGTGGCGCACTCAACTGTTGAAAGTCAAAGTCCTGAAGAGCTATCACTGAACATTAATGAAACTGGGATTCGAACCTGGGTCCACTAGGACTGCAGGCCACGTCTCTACCGTCTCGGCCACCGCCTGCCCGTAAACCCGAAACACTCCTCGGTTGTCTCACAGGCCACATCCGATCATGGTACTTTCACCAGTAGACCGCCAGGCCTTAATGCGGTTGTTTGGACTACACGAAACCATTTGGGTTGTCAGTCAGTGTGGTGCCACCTGAAGACAGCATTATACACAGTGTGTAGACGATGGGCGATCTAATTTAAGAGAGGTGCAAAAATATGTAACTGGGCAGCTTTTAAGGATACACTGGAAATGCAGAAGTACGTAGAACTGACTATGATGGTAGCAGGGCAAAGGAAGAGAGTACAGTAATTCAAAGCGACTTCAGCAAAGATTTCCTCTAGATGAAAAATGCGAAAGTACAATGCGTTCCCGTCATGGACCCTACCTTATTACTTGCTGCGTATGTAAATGTGTGTATTATTAAGCGTGCTTAAACGATTACTACTATCTACGGATTGATGTGGCCAGAAGTTGTTCGCGTAACTACAATCTATATTTGGGCTGGAAGATCATCGTTCATAGTTACGTTTCAACGTTCTACTACCGTTGTTTTCTGTGGGACTTTTTCAGTAACAGTAATGAAATTTGATACTGGAAAAAAGTAAAGTACAGCGTTCTGCATTTTTTTTTTTTTTTCTGCTTTGAATGTATTATTTAATCACAAAATCATTGGCATTCAGCCTATATGACATAGGGTCACAGTGGACGACTTGATAATGGATTGACCAATTATTTGGTTTTGCACGAAAACCTTGATGTCACGACGTCCCAAACTATTACCGATTCCTTAGTGTCAGACCGACATGTTAGAAGAGTATTTCTTTACATGATCTTGATTTGTTATGAAATACTTTGTTTAAGTCTTGAATATGAAGCAAGAAATTAACATTCATCTGTCGAACACACACACACACACACACACACACACACACACACACACACACATGCCACCTGAGTGCGGGCATTGCTACCTGTTGGTAGTTCTGCATAACTTGTACGATTAAACGTTAATTATAAGTGAAATGTTCCGTTGTGTGTCTATTAATCCTTACTATGCACATAATTTTGGAGCAAGCATAACTAGACGGACAAAGGAGACTATGTTCATTTACATTTACATGACAATATATGTGAGCCTGACTATGGATATGTGACGTAGAATATTCCTCCAAATATCAGTATATATTTTCCAGACTCGATACACTAAAGAAAGAATAATAACAACACTGATCAGTTCTCTTGGGAGGCATTTACTGTTATTTCTAAGGTAAGTTTGCTGTTTTTGTTCTCGTCACGTTGTTTATTCATCCCGGAAAACAAAATGTCAAGCCAAGCAAAATGCGGCAGAGCAGAGCATGTTCTGCGTCGTCGCTCTGTGCCTGGCGCTGATGTATAAAAGTGAGATGATCGAGAAGACACTCAGTAGGGAAGGTATCCGAGTGATGGAAGTTTCTGCTGTTTGGAAACCTGACGAAGACAAGGTAGGCCCTGCCATGCCCTTAAAGAGGTGTGTTAATACTTCGTGTTGGGATTTTTAACAGTTCCAACACACACGTTCTCTCTCTCTCTCTCTCTCTCTCTCTCTCTCTCTCTCTCTCTCTCTCTCTCTCTCTCTCTCTCTCTCTCTCTCTCTCTCTCTCTCTCCCCTTTGAATAACAGTTGGCTGCATAATAAATTTTACACTACGTCGCCAAAATACTATTCCTCAGTTTAAACGTGATCTTATTATCATTTTAACCCAGTGAAATTTCTGGTGTATTCTCTGTGCTGTGCTGTAACTGACAATATATGCAATGAGAATTAATATAACAGACTGGAGGCGAACCTGGTTAGGTAGAAGCGAACCTACTTAGTGCATCGTTAACATATTCCCAAGTATATATACAATAGTCTGTAGTGGGGAATTATGTCTGCCTTTTTTTCCTCATGTTTATTCCTCAACCACACTGTACATCAATTTCAAATTTCTAGTTAGACACCGATGAATGTTATACCGTTTCCTCTGGTGACTTCATCTCTCTCTGGCTACAGATCGTTGACCGTGACTCTCAACTCTCCTCCCCATATATCAATCCATTCCACTCCGTTTTGCTCTATACCCGCCTCACCTCCTAGATATGCGAGACTCTGTACTTTGAACCCCTTGCCTCTTTCACGCCATCATTCCATCTCCTCTTTGGTATCCCTGTTCCGCCATTGCCTCCACCTACACCTCTGCCTTAGCGACGTAATTTTGGATATGGCTAGTTAATATCAATTCCTTCGTTATTTATGATGAATGCCGTGTTATTTTAGTGATTTAAATAATGCAAGATGATATTAAAGAGTAATATGAAAAATTAATCGCATAGATGAGGTGTTAGGGAGTTTCTTAACCAACGGGAAAGCGGACTATAATGTTAAAGGGAAAGGAATGGCACCATGAATGTTGACTATTCCAGTTCTATACAACTGTACTAATATGATGAAGGAATGAAACTAACCATTACTAAATACATTAATAATATAGGCAGAAGACACAGAGGTGAGTAACCCGATTTTTCTGGAGACTGCTTCTAACACAATCACTGCGAGAGTTTTTATCATGAACAACGTCACCTGAAGGTACAGGGAATACAAGCACAGGAAACACCATATTACTGAAGGATCGAATATGAAAGCAAGCAGCAACAAAAGAAAAAAGGTCAGAGGAACAGTGTCCTCCATATTAGCGAAAAAAAAAAAAAAAATAGTGATGTATTATTGCAGTTAAACGAGTCCAAGACAGGACTGGAGTCAATGAATGTTTTATAAAACAAATATATATTACCCATACACGACATCTGAACACTGCACAAGAGACAATAGGGATCCTGCATAGAGTCGGTCATTGTGAAGGGCGTAAAGAAATGCCAAGCATCCGCACCTCCAGTACCCACAATCTCATTGAAGTCCATTTTGCAAGAGAAATAATGTTACCTTTCCCAGAGACAGCACAACACTGAGAACACTTATCGTGAGTAATTATTAAAAGAAAGAGAGTGAGATGATGGATCACATAGTAGCCAGTCCATGAAAGGTAAGGGGATAGTCATTTATGTGACTTTGGACATAGACTCAGCAGTGCATATGACACTTTCGCAGAGAAACACATCATCACATGTCACATCTTGGACATAAACATTGAATCAGTTATACTCAAACATTCTAGCCTGTATGTGATGGAATTAACGGGGGTATATTACATGACGTGCCGGTTAGTTCTGTGAAACTTTTGTGAACAGTCAGAAAGAAATGCAACTACTTATTCCGTGATTCAGCTGGGACTTATCTCACGATCAGGAATCCACTCCTCTCTCGTATTAAAATTAACCTTTAAAGAATTATACAATACATTACCTGACATGTTTTTTATTTTTCCTTCCTTAACGCCCTTACGAAGTTTTATCACTTATTTGCTGCGACATCTCGACCAGACTTCGTTACCTCTCATAAGCTGCGATAAATTCACGCTTGGCGCATATGAGGTCTTCGGAATCATTGTAACTGGACTTCAAAATGGCTGTGAAATAAAGCTATGCCGTCGACTGCCAGGTTAACAAGTGGATACAACCCTTACAGAACTTGGCAGCCGACGGTGTGGCTCCATCCCACAAGCAGAATTAGATGGACAAGGAAACCAAGAGGAACAGAGGAGATTATTAAGGATAAGGGTTTTTCTCTATTTACCTATGCAGGTGACCATTCATATTTTCTGACTGCCTGTTGCCAAGGACTAACATGATGGAAAACTGGGCTGCAAAATATTCAGTAATTCATCTGCCAACGCCTCATATGAACTCCCCCCCCCAAAAAAAAAATAAATAAATAAAAGGAGGGGGGGTAATAGGGTCTTATGATTCCTAACACCTTAATTAAGCTCGTGGCTCTTAGTGATAAAACTGTTTGGAAATATTGTTAATTTTTTCATGCCATCTGGTGGTGCATTTGTTAGTACAAGCAGCCCACAACTGGGAGAACCTGAGTTTGTTTTTCAACATTGTATTAGGGACCTGGATGTAAACTGATACTGCGGGTCATATCCTGTGGAAAAACTGAGACGGGGATAAAAGTTGTCTGCCTTAACCATCCTCGAGCTGTTAATAGACAGATCTAAAGCTCGTATTCTGGAACCTCCCTAATACCTCTTTTTATCAATTCAATTAGGGATAGTAGTGGTTAATATATATTTTTGTTGGCGTTATTTATGCCCAGTATGGCGATACTCGAAGTATTTCTGTAACAGAAGAGGACAGTAAGGTGTAAAAAAATAAAATTAATCGCCTAGGGAAAGATGTTTAGGAGCTGCCTCAGCTGACGAGATGCGGGCCTAAGTCGTTTAAACATTTCATCACGGTACTGTCTTAAATTAGTTTTCCTGCTGACAGTTAATAGTATTTTGGGAGAGACCACTAGTAGAGGTGAAGTTAATGAAGACTATATTTCACTCTCCCAGGGTCACGTTCTAGTTGAGAAAGGAAGCTCCCTAACATGTGTTCGTTAGCGATTTGTTTTTGGACAAGGCTGGTATTATCAGTCTGTATTTAATTTGTGCTGGGAATGATAGCAGTATTTTAATCATTTTAATAAGCAGAGGAGAACAGTAAAAAGTATCCCGATAAGTAAAATAAATCGTCAAGGAAGAGCAGTTACGGAGCTCCTAAACCGTCGAAAATACAAACACCAATCCAAAAAGTTTATCCTATTGCGAAAAGAATTATCTGGAGGTGTGAACAAAAACAAAATAATGGTAGTTAATAATAATATGATCTTGAAATGTCCAGGCGATTTTATTGAGGCTGGGAGAAAACAATCTGAACCTGATCTTTGGCGGTCAGATGTATTTTCCATGAACCCCTTGAAGACGAGAAATTCCTCCTGAGTTGAATATTTTTTTCTGGTGGTAACAATAAACCTATGACACCATTGTAGTGACCAGGTTAATAATCTTGACGGTTTTGTGCAGCTTGTAATAAACTAGATATGACCTTCAGTAAATTCTTCAATGTCATTCATGCTTTCAGTAAAACTGTTTACTGATTGTCTGATATATCTGAAAAAGACGCCATCGGATTGGGGTTGACCCTGTCCCTCATGTTACATCTTCTCTACGTTATTCCTAACACAGCCCGGTGTTGGAGAGGATGCTTGAGCTATGGGGAGGGATGGGGTGCTCCTCTCCCTTGTGCAAACTCCCTGACTCCTTTGCAAGTTTTGGTGTTTAGTGCTTTCAGTGTTTTATTATTTTTTTTCTTTTACTTAATCGTATTGTCTGTTTCACTGCTGCCCGGTGCCACATCAGTTCCGCCGCCATTTTTTATTCAGGTTCATCAACCAGTCACTCACTCCTTACAGCGTCAGACGATTATGGTCAGTTCTGGGAGTGATTTTCCAAACTACCTTGACTGGATATACCAGTGAAAAACTCCATCACAATTTGAAATCCTGTCTAAGTTGAAATTAAATTATTAAGACAGAACACAAATACACTGAAAGGGCGTCATCAGACGGGAGATAAATGCAGTATTTTATGGCAGATCTGCCGCATTTTGCATGCACTAGGATTTTCATCATTATCATTATCATCATCATCATCTGTACCACTTAATCCCCCATATGATGGGGTCTAATTAGAATCCATAAAGCAATATATATATATATATATATATATATATATATATATATATATATATATATATATATATACTGTATATATATATATATATATATATATATATATATATATATATATATATATATATATATATATATATTTATTTATTTATTTATTTATAAACGGAATAAACTAACGAAAGTCTGCTCAGTTGAATTGGCCTCATTCACATTTACTCACAATTCAGAATCACGGGATCCTGACTCCACCTCACAGATATTAACATCCACACTTATGCGCTTTTCCATACGTCTTTCTTCAACCAAGACACGCGTCTCCCCTGATGGCTCAGGAATATCGAAGTTCGCCAATTCGTGTGGGTCGTCCTCCAAGACTGACTCCATTAAACTACAGCAGACAGTGTAAGTAGGCCATTGTATTCACCGATCAGTTGTATAAATTTGCCATCTAGCCCATTGATTTATTTCAGTTTGAAGTTCATCTTCCAATTATTTTGGAATTTGACTCTGGCAGTGCCGCCACAAGCTCTTCTTCCAGTTAATATATCAGTCAATCAGTAATTTTATTGTCAATAGAAATCTGTCAACCTATTATTGTCTTAAGGTTCTGGACATAGGGCTTGGGAGGGATGGTTCGTAGTCTACAGTTCTTCACCTACCGGACCATAGTTGATAAACTAATTTCTTCAAACGTCAGTGATCTGCACGTTACACAGCGACCCTCAAGAAAGAGGTGTTCCGTCTGCAGCAGTACAGAGTTAAGAGTAAGATCAATACAACAGCACTGCTCTATCACGCTCCTCGAAAGTGACAGGTTGTAGCCTAAGCGTTTGTCGCCTCAGGTTCATCTGACTGAGAACCCGATGAACTGCAGGATGAAACTGCGTTTCATCTAATGTCCATCATCCTCGTTTCGAGTGATTGGGAGATTAGCTGAGGAAAGTTTGTTTAACCAGGAAGTGGAGTCACCCAGTCATATAGGTGCCACCGCGCCAAGGCGTCCCCGTGCAGAACCTTGGTACAAATAGATAAAAAAGGACAATTTACTCCTTAGTGGCGTATGATATTTTCAAAGGGAGTGGAATATACTTGTCCTATTTTCCTCGGGTATCACAAGTCAGACTTGGATAAAAGCTGAAGATCTGTAAATCTGTTTCTGCAGGAATAAATACAGGCATAGGGAGGTTGTGTACTCACATTTCCTTATCCTTTACCAAAGAGTAGGTAATAGTGGTATTGTTACCTCTATAGTAATGCAGCAATAATATTATCTCTTAATTCCAGTATATTATGCATTGTATATAAATAACCTTTAATTTACTGTAAGGTAAGGTAAGTTTCGGGAACTAGTCCAGTGATGGGGTAACATACTCAGGGTTAAGGCAAATTCAGATCTTGTGAACTTGAGGACTAAAATGAGATAATCTGCATCAGCATATACAAATGAATATACGCATACACCATACTGTATATACTGTATTAACTGCAACCCTTGGCTCACGTGAACATAAACCTGGTGGACTGTACACTAATGTTTTTCTACTGTAGTCTAGCATCTTCCAACCATAGGATTGAGCGGAAGTTGATGGAAATTTGTGCCCCGTGTGTGTGTGTGTGTGTGTGTGTGTGTGTGTGTGTGTGTGTGTGTGTGTGTGTGTGTGTGTGTGTGTGTGTGTGTGTGTGTGTGTGTGTGTGTGTGTGTGTGTGTGTGTGTAACCTCCTACATTAACCACCTTGTCATGGTGGGGTGCATGTGTACCCCATAAATCTGGTGGGCCATGCCAGTGGGGGGAGATCCCTCCGACCTCAACAGGTGGACTGGGTTACCCATGCTGAAGGGACCATCAGTGAGGGGTCAGACTAGGTCTACCCGTCCACGCTTGGATGGGTTAAGGCTACGGGAGTAAATCCCGAATGTGAAATTCGTGAGTGATGTCCTCCAGAAGGCAGGGCTCGACAGACAGAACTCCCGGCAGACTCCTGCAACCCTGATCGGTAGATAGTCTTGATGAATCTTCTTGCCACTATCACAGGCAAAGAAGGGCCAAGTAATGTGGCAGTAGGACTGCACACTCTCACCACCACACCAAATGTTTTCATTGCACAAACCTACTGCTATATTCACCTCCCATTTAATCCAATCATCAATGGCCTTTGGCTACAGGATACGATTACAGTGACAGGTCGTGGATGTGGGTGCAAGTCGCTAGTTCGAGTCCCGCACACTGACGGCATTGGCGAAGTGGTTGCTTGCATGATGACATACAGTAGAAGCATCCCATACCTTCAGCAGCATCCAATGCGACTAAGCAGACAGAAATAGATACGCAGTTGCTTAATCTGATGGGGAGGGGTTTAGAAAAGGTAACCTAAACATTTGCTTCTCAACATCTGGGCAGATAACCGCGTTTATCAAAGCATTCCACACTAAGGTCGAAGAACTATTAGAATCTCAGTGACTCTTGCTACCAGGAATATACTGACCATGCTTGATTCTGACGAAGACCCAGAACCACACAATAAGACTGCCTTTATTGCCCATGAACCGAAACGATAATAGACTGACACTGCTGCTGTACCTGAGACTCGCCTCTCAGGAGAGGACAATCTACATCTTATTTGTGGAGAGGATACTCAGACAACTTACTATAGAAGATCCAAGATTCATCTGTGGGTATATCAGAGACCCTGATATGCTAGCATAAACCACTCTCTAAAGCCAGTATATATCACTCTTCAGTGCCTATGCACCAGCGCCTGACTCTAAGAATGCCGGCAAAGATTCCTTTAACGACTCTCTGGATGCTACCGTTTCCCCAATACTACATAATAACAAGCTCATCGTGCTTGAAGATTCTAATGCCAGAATAGGAAAAGATAAACACCTCTGGCAAGCCATTAGAGGCCTCTATGGAGCTGGTAACATTAACAACGATGGCGATATACCGCTTTCATTATACTCATAACAGAATCTGGTCATCACCAACGCCATTTCTCCACTTAAGAATAAACAAAAGAGACCACGATCTAGACACAGGCACCTAATTGATTATGTCGGTATAAGGGAACGATATCAAAGAGTTCTTATAACCCAATCTATGAGAGATACTGAGGTCTCAACAGATCATAACCTTATACTCGCCAATCTACAACTAGTCATACACCCACAAATGCACCGTAGACCATCCTCCAAGAATCTAAACTTTACTATTTTAATGGATGCAGTAACTTGTAATACCGTCCCCAGCACTATTACAGACACGCTTTCTCAATACTCACCACTTGACCTAAGCAACAATGCAACAAACCTAGACACAGAATGGCCGAACATTAAGACAATGCTTCACGGCACGGCAGAAGGAACCTTAGACCTCTTCACCCACTGCCATAATGACTGGTTTGATGATCATGCTGAGGACATACATTACCTTATTGCAGTGAAGAATAGAGCACATAACAACTGGTTGGCTCATCCCTAACCCTAAAAACTGAACTCAACGATCTTATAAATGAAACTCAGAGGAGGCTGCCTGACATGGAGAAAAAATGGTGAACTGAACAAGCAAAAGAGCTGCAAAGACTAACTGATATATGTGACGAATCTGGATTCTACAAGTCCGAACGCAACACAACACAGACACTATACATTCACCCGAGGAAGAGAGCCTGAAAGACAAGGAAGCAATCCAAGAAAGATGGGCACAACTCTTCAACACCTTACTGAATTGAAGAAACCCAGGGTAGCACAATATCCTTCATGACATCCCAAATGCTCCTCAAGCAGCAGGTCTCAATGTCCAACCTACACTTGCAGAAACTGTTCAGGCCATCCGATGTATAAAAAAAAAAAAAAAAACGCAGGCACTGATGGAATACCATCTGAATTAGCCATTGAGGGTGGCCTGTTAGTCCACCAGTGCCTTGATAATCTCATTCTGAATACCTGGAATAAAGAACAAATTCCATCTGAATGGTGTATTTCTGATAGTGTAACCATCTAGAAGAAGAAATGGGACTGCTCAAATTGTGACAACAGTAGAATTATCTCCCTCCTGGTGTGATGCTTGCAAAGTACTAGCCAAGATAATGTTATCTTACACCTATCAACCCGACAAAATCTTCCACAGGTGTACCCACTAATGTTTAATAATATTCAGCTTAATCCTGCATCATCCTTGAACTTGGTTGGGGTGTCATTTACTCGGGACTTGTCTTTTAAAGATCATATTACATCTCTTGTAAAATCGGCATCTAAGAGATTAGGTGTGCTAAGCCGACTCCGTTCCTTCTTAACCTCTGCACAAATGTTGACTCTATTCACGGGTTTTATCCGCCCCTGTGTGTAGTACAACTTCATTTGTGTGGGGAGGTTCCCCACATACAGCTCTTCTCAATAGGGTGGAGTCAAAGGCTTTTCGTCTCATTAACTTTCCTGAATCTGAAGCAGCTGCTGTTTGCAGATGATACTGCACTTGTGGCTGATTCAGAGGAGAGATTGAGACAGTTGGTAGAGGAGTTTGGAAGGGTGTGTGAAAGGAGGAAATTGAAAGTAAATGAGAATAAGAGTAAAGTGATGAAGTGTACGAGGTTGGTAGATGGTAGGGGGATGAATATAGCTTTGAATGGCGAGTTGCTTGAGGAGGTAGAGTGTTTTAAATATCTAGGGTCACATGTTGCTGTGGATGGAAGAATAGATGCAGAAGTGAAGTTTAGAATAAATGAAGTAGGAAAGGTGCTGGGAGGAATGAAAAAAGTGTTTAGATGTCGTTCGCTCAGAATGGATGTAAAGAGAAGGTTGTATGAGGGTGTTGTGGTACCGACTGCGTTATATGGGGCTGAAACATGGAATATGGGTGTAGCAGAGAGGAAAAGTTTGAATGTAATGGAGATGAGGTGTCTGAGGAGTATGTGTGGAGTGACGCGTATGGATCGAGTGCGAAATGAAGTGCGAAGGAGAACTGGAGTTGTTCGGGAGATGGCTGGTAGAGTTGAGCAGAGGGTGTTGCGATGGTTTGGGCATATGGAGAGAATGGATAATGAGCGATTGGTGAAAAAGATAACTAGATCTGATGTGAGAGGTGTAAGGCTGAGAGGAAGACCACGAATAGGATGGATGGACAGTGTGAAGAGAGCACTGGATGCGAGAGGGATGTCTGTTGAGCAAGGAAGAGTGGCTGTGCGTGACAGAAATAAATGGAGAGAAATTGTGAATGAATAAGTGATGACGCAGCCCTGAGGGGATATTCTCCCGTATTTGGTCTGATCAGCTTGTCAGGTCAGGTGCTTGTCAGGTCTGTTATGATGTGGCAGGGGTAAACCAGCTCTGCTGTCGGGCCCTGCTGCGGATGTTACTGATTGCATTGCGCAGTTTACCCTTGTGCGGTGTGGTGCGGTGAGGATCTGTCCGTTCTTCCCTTGGGGCTAAGATGTGAATGAATGTGTTTGAATGGATGAGTAAATGGGGAGTGTGTCGTCCTGTCTCGGCTACCTCCCTTTCCTTGGGGGAAATAGATAGATAGATAGAACTTTCCTCCTCTTACTGATTCCCTAAACCTCTGTCTCTTCGCCGCACTGTTGCATCTCTATCTCTTTTCTATCGCTACTTCAATGGTCACTGCTCCTCTGAACTGTCTGCATTTTTTCCTCCACCTCTACGACTGGCCCGTAGCACCCGTCTAGCAGCAAACTCTCACCCCTTTTCTGTCCAACTCTCTAATGCAAGAGTTAACCGTTACTCCCAGTCCTTCATTTATGCAACAGGTCAACTCTGGAACTGTCTCCATCTATCTGTATTTCCTGCTTCCTATGATCTCCAGTCTTTCAAACGCAGTGTGTGCAGGCATCTCGAAATAATTGGATCTTGAATTTGGCTCTCTCTTGTATTTTGTTTTTCTGTAGGAGGGAACATTTATTGCAGCCTCGTGGCCTTTGGTTCCTTCTTCCTCACATAAAAAAATAAATAAAAATCAAGACTGAAAAATCATGTGACTGAGTCAACACTTCTTCAAACACAACATGGATTTGGCAGGGAAAAAAGTTCCTGTGATATGATCTTATGATCTTTGTTGCCAGACAGATACAAGAGAAATGCCAGGAGCAGAACTGTGAATTGTATATATATTGCATTTACGGGTGCTAATCTTGCAAAAGTACTTGACATTGACAACAGAGAACTTTTATGGAATGCTCTTTCAAAATTCGGAGTTGAACACAAATTTTTTACCATCCTGAATAGTCTGCATGACAACTTGAATGTTTGTGTGTCCATAGGTGGGAGCGAATCCGAGCCGGTCAAAGTGGACATGGTGATAAAACAAGGATGTGTCCTGGCTCCTGTCATTTTCAACATCTGTCTCACTGCAGTCGCCTTTTTAAGTCACCAACAAATGAATCCTGGTGATTTAATAAAAATCCATTTCCGTCTAGACGGTAACTTATTTAATCTCAGGCGTCTTCAGTAACAGTGAAAGTCTTCTTTCCTAGAGCTGAGAGCTATGCTATCCTTAAACATACCGCAGAATCCCTACGACAGATTATTGCCATCATTTCTAATATATACCATGCAATGGGATTCTGAATCTCAGTACAACAGAAAAATATATCAGAGTAACTACCTAGCATAGCCACATACATTTCAGATAAGCAACTAAAATGTAGAACAGGTGGGGAATGTTACCTACCTTGGATGTGTGTTCCCAGATAAACATAACATTGATGCAAAAGTCTTTGCAGGAATCAACCACGTCTCGGCTTTTTCTGGACGTCTCAGACCCAGTGTCTTTGAATGTGTCAACCTGAGTATCGAGAGGAAGGTTTCAGTATGTATATCTGTATGCCTCTCCACTCTCTTATACGGAACTTAATTCTAGACTACCAACAAGCTTCATATCAAACAGCTTGAGTCATTTCACATGCAGTACGTACAATGCATCCTAGGATTCAAAGGGGATGATAAAGTCCCTCACTTACAAATCCTCCAGTGGGCAAAGTCAACCAGCATAGATACCATGATGTCCTTAATTTTTTAAATGGTCGGACACGTGTTCCACATGCCAGAGCACCACTTCCAAGCCAGGTTCTGTATGGCCAACTCCCTGCAGCACGTCACAACCCAGGGAGACAGAAGAAAAGATATAATGATCATATAAGGACAACTTTGAAGAAATGCAACATCATACTAAAAGATCTTGACACCAATACCTCGGACAAAGAACAATGACAAGCCCTCTGCAGCGAAGGAACAATTCATCCTGAAGAACGGAAACTGGCCTGAGAAAGGCGTAGACAATGGAGGCACAACCAAAACAAAGTTCTCCCATCAAACTAGGATATGATGTGTCGACTGTGGGGTAAATTTTGTGGATCCAGCATTGGTCCGCACAGTCACACACGTTGACACCAAAGACAGTGAGAAACACACCATCCTAGTGAGTATGGCAGGCGTTATTTTCTACAGCAGAAGGACAGTTTTAAGTACGTGTGTGTGTGTGTGTGTGTGTGTGTGTGTGTGTGTGTGTGTGTGTGTGTGTGTGTGTGTGTGTGTGTGTGTGTGTGTGAGAGAGAGAGAGAGAGAGAGAGAGAGAGAGAGAGAGAGAGAGCAAATATGTATTGCTGTTATTCCAACATCACAAGATCGTACAAGAAATTAATGATTGTTTATTTTAAATTAATTTTTGCATCATACCTTTGCACATTAATAACGCTGCATAAGTATTTTGTCTGACACTGTAAAGTAAATTCGTAAGCGTCTAATCCTCTACCCATCTGTGATGGCAGATCGTTTGCATATAGTGAGGATTTGGCTGGAAGGCGTATCGGTGAAAGACATTGCCCTGGAGACTGGTGCAAGTGTCTCCTCGATTTACAGATGGATTCAGCGCTGGCAGCAGGAGAGAAAAGTGGATGCCAAAGCTTGTCAGAGAATACGTCAGCTCGGAACCACATCCTGGAGGACGAGTATAGTGACAGGAGACGACACACTATTCCAGCAACGTCATTTCATTTCCTTGCCCACAGTTTTTTGTGCAAAATTAAACATCGTCTCTTGGGACGCATATCCTCTTCCTTTTCATGCTTGAGAAGTCAGTACTCTTAGAATCGCCAAATAATCATTGTGGGGCTGAAAAAATGATACGAAAATCGCGGGACATCTCTTGGAGTTTCGTGCCTCGATCAGTTGCCAGTCAGTTTTGATTTGAGTTTACAGAAAAGCGTGACAGGACTAAACTGGCGGCGACACTTGAAGCGCAAGGCACTAAAAACTCTTTAGGAATATCAAGAAATGGCCGCCATTGCGTGTTTAAAAATAGGGCAAATTTTGCATAAATAATGATATATTCTGTCTATGTTTACGATCCTGAGTGTAAATCCCTTTACCTTCTTCATATCAGTCTTCCTCTCATTTGACGATTATTATTATGTTTTTACTTTCATATTTTACGGAAGGAGTTTCATTGAGAATGTTTCTAAGTCCTTCCTGGCAAGAGGAATTCTTGCTAGTAGTTAAAAAAAAAAATCTGCAGTATATCACAACGTAATTATTTAGCAGCTTTGTATATTGTGCATTAGTACCGGATTACTTTCCTTGTTTGGCAGCAGGATACCACTGTATATCTCTTAAACCACTCACTGCGATGTATTAGTTACTCTGGCAACCCACAACCTATTTCATTCTACTCGGAAGACATTTCATAGTGAAGGGGTGATTAACGTTATATCGAACCCGTCCACTTTGAAGAGAACGTGAATGATTTCACTTTCAACATATAGTTTGTTCAACATCTTCAGAATGTGAACTCGTATACCAGTAGATGAAAATACATCTCAAGTGACTCATTAGTACCCTGTCCCAGTAACTGCTTAAACTGGTCCCTGATTTTCGGTGTAATATATTGTCTAGTTGAATAAAAGTACATACCTATCTCATTCAGTATCATAACATGCTTTTCAGGTAATTTCATTGATTACTAACGTGCTAGGATGGTGGAGAATTTGGCATTACGTTCCTTCGGTTCTCTGAGGCGGAAACTGCCAAGTTGTTTATTGCGAGACACTCTGGGCTCTTGGTGTAAACGAATCTTTGTGAATATAACAATAATCCATGTTAATCATCTTGGGGGATCCAGGGAAGGTACCTGTGTCCTGTAACCATCCTGAAGGCTCTAGGAAGCCTTATTTGTGACCGGTCTGTCAGAGACTTTGACTCTGTTAGACTGGCCCCTGGGCCGGTCCATCACAAAACAAAACCGTAATGAGATATCAAGGGTTGGTGTACTCATAAAATATATATGCCAGCGTTGTAAAGTGTTTGACAGACCAGGATAATTTCTGCAATTATACTCTACCAGTTATAATAAGGGATGATCAAGATCATCCCCCCCCCCCATAAAAGACAAATTGGCAGAGGGTGAAACTGATGAACGCAATGAACACTAATATTATTTTGGCACTCACTTAAATACACTACAGTCTCCGAAAGTCCCGTTCCTCCTCCTCCTGCCGTTCAGCAATTCGCAACCTATTATTAGTAGGATTGAGGTTGCATACACTCACTAAAGTATGTTTGGTTACTTACACGATTTACTTTTACCCAGTTTCAATTACAGTTACTATATATAATGATTGAGTTACAAATGGGCAGCAGAAAGAACGAAAATTTTGAAACAAGAGTGCATTAACGTCAGTTTCAAATATAATTAAAATTCGTTGTCTTCATGTGTTTCATCCTCTCCCAATCTGCATTTTTTATGGGGGAGGCAGATGCTGACCATTGTTCTTTAACTCACTAAAAAACAAGAATAAGTGAAGGGAATAATAAGGACAGTTAATATGAAAAAAATTATCAATAGAGCTGTAAAGCAGTGAGTACCTGAAGGTCAGATGACAAAGGCTCGGATTTTCGTCAGTGAAGGAAGCTCCATATCACCACTTCCTTATGGACATCTTTTTGGAAATGGATGGTTATTATTATTGTCTACCTTTTTTGTGCAGAATAATGCGATATTGGTAGGATTTATGCAACACAAAAGAGGACAGGGAGGAGTAAAAATATAAAAATATCGCCGACCAAAAGCTGCCATAGAGCTTCCTCAACCAACGAGAGTTCGCGTCTAAATGACTGTGGGTGATGAAGCAGACAATGAACGACACGGCTTTTAGTGATGATTATACAGTCTCCTTCACCAACCCGTCTCTGCCAGGTCCTTAAGATGTACAGTTACCGTACATTCAGTAATACACCTACACTCATATTTAGTTTCAGTACACTATCATATGAGTACATTTGAAGGATATGTGTGGTGGGTATCGGAAGAGCACATGCCACAGAAGTGTGTGTGTGTGTGTGTGTGTGTGTGTGTGTGTGTGTGTGTGTGTGTGTGTGTGTGTGTGTGTGTGTGTGTGTGTGTGTGTGTTCACTGATCAAGGTAGTATTAGTGGTAGTACCAGTAACTGCAAATCCCTACTCATCAGAAATGTGAACCCAGTGGACTAGGGACTAAACATACCTTCCTCCTACATCTCAAAATTATCCTTCTGGGAGATAGGGAAGTAGATGAGGGACATTTGTATAACCAGGCAGTGGAGCCGCCTGGTTCCATCTGTGACACTGCATAAAGGCGTCCATCTATATCACTATGCAATTCTCCTTCAACTATATAATTATTACGAGTGTCTGTCTGGGCACTTGTATGTGTTTTTTCTTTATGCACGGAAGAAGGAATCAAAGACCGCGAGCCTGCAAGTTGTACAAAGGAGTACAAAGGAAAGCAAACAGGAACAGACCTTATGGTCCTTTCAAGGCTGTTTGTTATCGAATAGACTATGACTACAAGATCTAACTCTACATGCTGAAGGACAAGGATAGTAAAGCAAGAAGGCTCTCCCCGCCTCCAAACCCTCCAGTTAAAACTGGCAAGAAAAAGTGAGAAAAACCAACATGCAGCATGAAAAAACTGACATGGAAATTTCATAGGAAAGACTGAAAAGGAAAAGCTACATTCTATAATACATTATCTATAAGCTACCAGTACAAATAACCTGATAAAGAAGGTAGTAAAGTACAATGAATAATCGAATAAATAAATAACTAATGCATGTCGCTATGTACGGGTACGTTGAGTTGACGGGGCATCTGCGGACACAGTGTGGAAATTGCACAGTGCGCAGTGTGGAAATTGCACAGTGGCAGTGTGGATATTCGGGGGTGGTGCGGCAGCCTTACCTGGCGCTATTAAGGTAGGTAGCAGTCAATCAGGCCCCAGCTCCATTCATTCCACTGAGACTAGAAACTTTCCCATGCGGGACAAGCAAACAAGTCACCTCCTGAAGCAGTGACAACTGGTACATTAAAAATAATCCCGATGGTGGCCACGTAACTAAAAGGGACAATCAGTGATCCACAGCCCATCACAGGTCGAAAGCATGAGTAGTGACCGTTAACTCAGGGCTATCTGTGCATATCCTAGTCTGTGCATATACTATATTTGCATTTAATAAATTGATCCAGGCTCTAAAAAACTAAACTAAAATAAAATAGAAAATTATTCAGAAGTACACATATTAAGCTGGGGGTTAGATGCCAAATACTTATCCAGGCAACCTTTAAAGGTATGTACTGTATTGCAATTTATTACTTTGGAGGGCAATTTATTCCATATGTTTACAACTCTATTGAAGAAGAAATGCTTAGCTTCATACGACTGGACTCGTTTGCCAATTATTTTATGCCCATTGCTTCAAGTGTGATGTGAGTGATCAACTGTGAAGTATTTATCGACAGCCATGTTATCATGTCCTTTGAATATCTTGAATACTTGAATTAAATATCCTCGTATCCTCCGTTTTTTTAGGGTAAAGAGATTAAGGGTTTGTAAACGTTCCTCGTACTGTTTATTTCTCAATCTAGGTATCATCTTTGTCATCCTTCGCTGCACTCTTTCAAGCTTTTCCATATCCTTTTTATAATACAGTGACCAAAACTGAACGCATTACTCCAAGTGCGGGCGTACTAAGGAATTATACAAAGTGAGGACGATATTATCGGATTTATAATCAAATGCTCTTCCTATGAATCCAATCAATTTATTGGCTTTTTTCACAGCTTCTGTACATTGTTTGCTTGGTTTCAAATCACTTGTTATTATAAGTCCCAAGTCTTTTTCATGGTTTACCCTATCAACTTGGACAATATTAATGCTATATCTTGCTCTTACATTTTTACTGCCAATGTTTAACACTTTGCATTTATTAATATTGAAATCCATTTGCCAGACTTGGGCCCAGTTAAACAGTTGATCAAGATCTCTCTGAATTCCCTGTCTTTGCAGTGCTGTATCTGCTCTGTTACCTACTTTAGTATCATCAGCAAATTTTGAAATCTTACAACACAATCCTTCGTCAATATCATTTACATATATTAAGAAAAGAATTATACCTAACACTGAACCCCGCAGCACTCCACTTCTTACGTTTATCTAGTCTGATTCTTTTCCATTTATTACAATTCTTTGGTATCGTCCGGTAAGCCAATCTTTTACTCACCTGAGAACACTGCTGCTGAAACCATGTGCCTTTAGCTTCTGAAGGAGTCTATTGTGTGGAACTTTGTCAGAAGCCTTTTTAAAAATCAAGGTAGACCACATCAACAGATTTAGTCTCGTCATACATGTTCAGTATATCATTGAAAAAGTCCAGCAGATTCGTGGGGCAAGAGTGATTATTACGAAAACCATGTTGCCAATCTTTTATGAGATTGTTTGTTTCTAAGTGTTTTACAAATTTGTTTCTGATAATAGTTTCAAGCAATTTGCAAACCACCGATGTTAAACTAATTGGGTGGTAGTTTTCTGGTTGGGCTCTGTTGCTCGTTTTGAATATTGGGGTTACGTTAGCATGCTTCCATTCATGTGGCACCTTACTGCTCCTAAGTGATAAGTTAAAAAGTTCAGCTAAAGGCTTTGATATTTCATTCTGTAGTTCCATCAATACACGTGGTGATATTTTGTCCGGTCCTGGTGCTTTATTCTCTTTTAATTTGTTTATTGGAAGCAGTACGTCACGATCGCTAACTGTAATGTCAGTGATTATGTTGCCCTCTTCTATAGGAATGGGAGAAACAATAGGAATTGTATGTATATTTTCTGTTCTAAATACTGACGTGAAGAAAGTATTAAGAATTTTCGCCATAATAGTTTCATCATCAGTGTGCTCTTCGTTATCCGTGACTAAGGGACCGATTGACGGCGTTATTACTTTTTTTGCTTCTTATGGTACTGAAAAATTCTTTGGGATTTGATTTACTGATACTTGCAATATGTGTCTCAAGGTTTTTCTTACTGTGTTTAATTAATTCTGGGGCTTTTCGTCGAAGGGCATCGTATTCATTTTTGTCACTTTGACTCTTTGTGGTATTATAATTCTTATATGCAAGATTTTTTGCTTCTAGACAATGTTTAATGTTGGAGTTCCACCATTTGGGTTTAGAATTTTTGGTGGGCCTTCTGTTGCACATTGGAATACATAATCTGATGGCACTGTTGAGAGTTTCTGTAAAGCAATTCCACACGCCATTGATATCTAAAGTTTCGACAATGAGATGCCAGTCACCTGTACCTGCAATTGACTTTAATTTCTTAAAATTTGCTCTCTTGAAGTCGGGCACTTTCTCACAGCTGGCCTTGACACTGTCTTAACTGAATTTAATGTTAAATTTAACTATGCGATGATCACTTGCACTAAATTCTTCTCCTACAATAAAATTACTCACTCCATTTTCTGATGTAGCTAAGACAAGAACTAGGATGTTAGCTCCATGTGTCGGATAATTTACAAATTGATACAGAGAACTTTCTTGGAAGTTTGTATATACTGTAGGTCTAACCCTGTGTGTGAGGATAGGGCTTCTCCCCATTTTGAAACTGGTAAATTAAAGTCACCAAATATTATAGTGCTTTGCATACAAGATAGTTCGCCACTTTGTAGATTTCATTATCGATGTTGAGTGGGTGACCAGGTGGACGATAAATTAGCCCATGAGTGATTATATGACAAAATTCATGACTAACATGAATATAAATAGTGTCAATGCTTTCAATACATGGCTTGGTAATTTCAACTGGGTGAAATCCTGATTTAACATATAAGAACACACCGTCCCCTGCTCGATTCTTCCTTTCACTAATGAAAATGTGATAGCCTGGTAAATTAAACTCAGCTAGAAAGTCTCTATGCTCAGTATTTAGCCACGATTCTGATACTCCAATTACATCATAATCTTCGGTAAAGGAAAGGGCCTCTAAATCAGAAAATTTATTACGTAGACTACGAGCATTTCCAATGGTTGCTTTAATGTGCTTTCCTTTTTGATGTGGGGAGCTTCCATTATTTAAGAAAAAAACAAAAACAAGGTTAACAGATAACCAAGTTCAATATCCAATCATTCAGAGGTGCATGGACACACTGCGTTTGAAAGAGTGGAGATCATAGGCAATAGGAAATACAGACAAGCGGACAGTTCCAGAGTTGTCCTGTTGCATAAATGAAGGACTGCGAGTAGTGGTTAACTCTCACATTAGAGAGCTGGACAGAAAAGAAATGGGAGTTTGTTATCAGATGGGTGTTACGTGCTCGCCATACTGGCGAAGGGATGCAAACAGACAGCTCAGAGGAGCAGTGACCATTGAAACAGTGATAGAAAAGAGATAAAGATGCAACAGTGCAGCTAAGAGACAGAGGTAGAAGGGAACCAGTAGGAGGAGGAGAAGTAATGACATGAAAAGCCTTTGATTCCATCTTTTTGAGAATAGCTGTATGTGAGGAGACTCCCCACGCATGAGAAGTGTACTCTAAACAGGGGCGAATAAAACCCGTGTATAAAGTCAATAACTGTGCAGAGGTAAAGAAAGCATCGAGTCGGCTTAGCAAACCCAATCTCTTTTACGAGAGAGGTGATATGTTCTTTTCAAATTAAATCCAGATATAATGAAACCCCAAGTACGTTTAAAAGTGATGCAGGATTGAACAAGATACAATAAAAAAATTAGGGGGTACTCCTGTGGACGATTTTTCCTGGTTGATAGATGTAAGATCTGAGGTTTGATGCATTAAAAACAAGATTACTTTTACCCCAATCAGATATATGAGCCAAATCATACATTCGGTGTGCCACAGCCTCATCCCTTGTTTGCTGAAGTAACTGCTGAAATGGAAACTGTGGGAGGTGAATGGAAAGGTGGAGGGTGGAGTCATCAGTGTATGAGTGGATATGGTCAGATGTAAAGCTTATAAGGTTATTGATAAATAAAAGGAAGAGTTGGTGATAAGAACACCACTATTGATAACTCTTGGAGCATAACGGTGGCCGTCTACAACAGCAGCAAAAGAATGAGCAGAAAGGAAGCTAAAGATGAAGGCAGAGAAAGATAGAAACCATAAAGGGGCAGTTTACAAATTAAAGATTTATGCCAGTTTTAAATATTTATGCCAGACACGATCGAAAGCCTTTTAGATGTCAAGTGCAATGGCAAAGCTTTCTCCAAAGTCCCCAGAGGAGGACGACCAAGAGTCTGAAAGGTAGGTGAGAAGATTGCCAGTGGAACTTCCCTGGCGGAACCCATTCAAGTGATGAAAAGCAAGGTTATGATAAGAAAGATGCTTAAATTCTTTTGTTAAAAATAGACACCAAAACTGTTGAAATATGGGATATTAATGAAACTGATCTAAAGAGAGGGCTGGGAGTGGTCTCCACTATTTGGAACAGACTGACTGCGAGCATACTTTCAGTAAGAAGGTATAAATTTACGGACAAAGGTGAAAAAGTTCATTTCGGCAGGGTGTAATCACAGAATCACAGTTCTTGAGGACAACAGGATGGATCCCATCAGGCCCATATGTCTTGTTAATATTGAGGCTGATGATGGCAGAAAATACATCAATTGAAAGCATTCTAATTTCAGCCATGAGGAAGTCAGAAGGGGGAACTAATAATGGAACAGCACTTAAATCGTCCAAGGTGGAATTGGAGGAGGAAGTCTGAGACAAGAGTTGTATTTTATCAGTAGCAGAAATAGCTACAGAGCAATCGGAATGGAAAAGAGACGGAAGGATGATGAGGTAAAGTTGTTAGAAGGGTTTTTGGCATGGTGCAAGAAGGAACGGTAAGAACTGGAGTTTGAGAGTTCAGAGCATTTAGTGCAAATGATAATACTTTTAGCTGAGCAAAGAACAATTAGCTCATTTCTGGGCAGGAACATAAAAGAGAAGAAATTCAGGAGTGAGTTGACTCCAGTACCTTTTGTAGGCCTTCTCTTTCTTGTGGAGAGCATTAGAAAGAGCGTGATTAAACCACTTTTTTTTTAGCATTAGTCTGAAGACATGAGAAAAGAATATATGCTTCCATGCCCATGGGAATAACATATGTAATGTGCAATGCGCAATGCACACTCAGTTTGCTCCAGCACATGGAAGCAATATTCATTCCAAGGATAATAAAAAAAAGTATTGCCTGAGGGCATCCCAATCTGCATCTCCAAAGTGCCACAGCCACTGGTCCTTCGGAAGGTCCACAGGCCTTACTGGAGCGATAGGACAGGTTAAGATGATAATGTTGCGACTTGAGGAGCCCAATGGAGAGGAAAGATTAACCGTGTACACTAAAGGATTAGTTGTAATGTTGGAGCTCTCTGCAAGATGATCAGGGATATGGGTAGGGTGCTATACAAGCTGTTCCATGTCATTAAGGATAGAAAAGATGTAGGTTTGTTCACAAGGTGGATTAGTCAAAGGAAAGGGGAGCCAAAGGTTGTGGTGAATATTGAAATCTCCTAAAACGGAGATTTCTGAGAAATGAGAAATTGACAGAATGTGTTCCATCTTAGAAGTAAGGCAGTTGGAGAGATTTTCATAGTCAGTAGAAATAGGGGATAGGTAAACAACATAGATATATTTACTCAGAGAATGACAGGAATGTAGAAGCCACAGTAAACAATTCTGAAGATTAAAGTTCAGGAACACGAGAGCAAGATATGTCAGTGTGTACACCTACCAAAAAAAAAACACCTTTGGCTTTGAAATGAGTCTAGGGAAGGAAGGAGGATACAGAGAAGGGTTTGCTATCAGTCACCTCATACAGCTGGGTCTCAAGTAAGGTTTACAGGAGGAGAGGTGTTGCTCAACAGAGAGACAGTTGGAGGAGAGGCTGCGAATGTTGCAGAAAGGAAGAAGTGAGTCATATTGTGGGTAAAGGTATCTCACTTGGTCGTCACCGGGAGAAGGGCGTGGTCGGGGTTTTGATCTTTCCTTGGGGATTCTGAGGCTAGGTAAATATTTTCAATTTTTAGTTTGTAAATCTTTTAATAGGAAGTGAAGTGTGTAATGTACATGTAGTCTGGTGTTGACAGAGGAACTTGTATTGGAGAGCTTGTGGCCTATTCTCTGTGTTACTGAAACACAGTAAAAGTTCAGCAAAGGGGGATGGTCAGGAGCTAGTCCCGAGGACTGGTGAAATGGGAGCTCCAGCACTCCCTGTGTCTGCTATAAATGCCAAAAATTTACAAGCTCCAGTGCCGCATATTTGTTTAGTTTTAGATAAAGATCGAGGAAGGTTACACACACCATGTGGACATCGCTTTAGGTTTGGTAAAGGGTATGTGTGCTCAGTTTCAACAACCCACTAGAAATTTATTCAGGTTTTTATATATGATATGAAACACTGTACGCCCACAAAGAAATGCAGAAGAATTTAGAATGAATCACTGGAACTGCACTTAGACTTTCAAGTGAAGAGGCACAGCCTCTGACACTAATTATCCTGTTAAAAATATGAATCGTTTTTAGGTTAAAGGAATGGAATTTTGGCTCTATTTGCTTACAGGCTAAATTAGGTATTTGGCACGATAAGATTCAGGCAAACCACAATCCTTGACCCTCCCTCCCCCCCGAAAAATAAAGACTAATTGTTTTCAAGGTTCACGAATGAAATCTCTCCATAAATGTCGGGACTGAGTATCCCAACCCCAGGATTGTACAGTTCTGATTTATAGAATGTAATGTCTTGTGTGCATTAACCCCTGCGAGCAGGCTAGTCGTCACGATTCAGGGTGTGGAGTGCCGCCGGCTGACCAGATATGTTGCAAGCACCTTCCCGGCACCCTTTGAACTCACGACCATTTTCTATGACAAGCATAGGGTAGGCAGGTACCCAAGGTACCCCACTGATGCACGGCTCAGCCTGTACACGGCACTGGGAGAGTGTAGAGGCATGTTTTCCTTATCTTCCTCATCCGATTCAGAGTGCATCATCGACCCCCGCGAAAGTTCTGCCTTTACTGCTGGGGAAAGGGCTCAATGATTGAGCAGGAGTGTGGGAAATTGTAAATAGTAAACAGATATGCATAAGTGTTTTTTTTTATACATAAGTGAAATGTAAGATATAAGTTATATCTAGTGTTATGAAATGTGTTTTATATTAAGTTTTACAAGTGCATTGCAATAAGTGTTACTGTTTATGGTTATTTGTGAAACAATGATTGGAAATACCTTGAGTAACCCTATCTAGTACAATGAAAGAAAAACAAAAGTACATTGGAGAGAAAGATCACCTGGTTGGCTGTAACAAAAGTTTTTCTCTCGTTACTCAGCAAATAATGGCGAATATGTGAGCATTAGTGTATTTGTGATGTGAAGTGCAAGAAATGTAAGTTGTGTATAACATTGGTAATATTTTCACGATGTCTCTGATTACTACAAATTAGTCACAATTTCTGTACAAGTAATTACCTCATACTCAACCATAGTTCGTGAAACAGCCAGAGCATTTACTTCTCAAAGTGCAGTTACCCGTAATCGTGATGTCAGTTGCAAATATAAGTGCTGTAGCAGGGAGAAATTATTATAACTGATGCAAGAAGTGAGTACAGAAAATAAAGAGGTATTCTTTTCCTATATATCCACGGGGCATAATGGCACTATGAAACAGGTGGAAAAAACTATGGGGAGCCACATGGACAGGGTGATGACTCATCCTTTCGATGGTGAGTAAGGAAACATCGAAAGAATGAGTGCAATATTCCGAGAGGCCGGGCAGTTTTACAATCACCACTTCAGTCAGTGTTGCCTTTGCTAGCCAGCGAGTCCAAGGTCACTGGCAGTGGCGCGCACCTGGATTAGCCCACCAAAACATGGAAAACCAGTCATCTTTAACGTATCCTTACTCATTGATGGGACTACCAGCAGACTTTGAGATTATTTCATTTGAAAGAGGAAGAGTTGAAGAGTGTTATGTATTCTTACTTTCTTCTCTAGTTATAATAATTTGGATGATATCAGGGTTTGAAATAAGGGTACTTTCCCCAAAATCTCGGAAATCCCCATAAGGAGTGGACGATGGTGGGAAGGGCCAGGTGGATAAGGGTTATTACGGACTAAAACAGGTCATGGGGATCATTGGATGTATATACTGACCCCCACTTCAGATTCTCGATCCCTCATCACCCCTCCCCTCCCCCCAGACAAGTTCTTCAAGATCAGAAAATGAATTAGTGTGTTTGTTATTTGGTGAAGAAATGTGTGTGATTGCTGTTTCGTCCATCCATGAATTTGTCTACTTTTAAGGATTTCTAAAATACCGTCATCACTTTTCCGTAATATGGCTAACTCTAGCAAAGATGGGTAGCACTGCTAACTGCATGTAAACATAATTTGACTTAACATTAGAAACAGATGGAGGCTTAATGTTGATTTCGTTGTCAGAGGCTCATCTTTAGGTAAGTCCAATGGACTGCAGAGTGAAAGTGCCCTTTTCTTGTAGTCCACAATCTTCCCTCCTAGAGAAAAGAGGTGAGTTGCAAGATACTGTTTAAACAGACTGTGGATCCTTAGTGCCAGTGTGTGAATGTGCCGCTCTCCATTTTCTTTTGATAAAATAATATTAATGACCAGGTGGGCGAGTCAGCATTTAGTGAGCTGTAGAGTTAGCTCCTTTCACTTCTGCTGGATGCGGAAGGGAACTATATCCACAAAATCGTGGCAATAAATACAGCCTAAAAAAGGGGAAAGCTGGCAAACGTGAGTACAATCTTCCCATATCTTTACCCCATTACCCCTTCTCTGTCCTTCCTTTGCTCAACACTGGTGTCGGCAAGGCAAGTCATTCTCTCTCTCCGTGCAATGCTTGAGCAACACCTGGGGACAACAGCAATCCTCTACGAGGTGTGCACCAGCATCTTCTCGACTCTGTGCTACTACTTTCACGGTTGCATGGTAAGCCTGCATCTTGCAGGAAGTGCCCTTATTTAATTTTTTGGTCATTTGTCTTTCATAGTCTCAGTATGTTCATTTCTGGTTTGCAGCTCCACACTGTGAAAATTTCAATAGATATGACTGCACTGGTTTGCTTCTGTCATGATAGGCTGTTGGGGACTGGACTGCTGTCTTACTATACAACATTGAAAATATGGTTTTAAGTGTGGCTCCTGGCTCCTCATGGAGCACAGAGTTCATCAAGCAGGGCAAGCTTCCTGTACTACACGGTGCTCATCCTAGACTTTTCTCGCATGGAGCTGCAACATGTTGTGTTCCATTTGTGTTATTTTTCGTAGTTACATGCTTTTTGACTTAATTGCCTTAAGCCCCAAGGTCCACATAGTGGTCTGTCAGTCCAAGCAAGACGAGCTATTTCCATCACGCTATACTTTTCTTCTCAGGCCAGATTTTAGTTTTTTACTCTTCATAATGTCAATATAGTGTAGTTTTTAGTATGCTGTTTCAGAATGAGGTTCACAACTTTTTCACTGTATTCTGGCTAGGCAGAATTCTTCTGTCATGCCATACTTACCGAGGCCATAATTGGTCTAGTACAGTAGTGTGTGGCTTGCACAGTTGCACACAGTTTTCAGTGTGAATGGGCACGACGAGCTATTTCCATCATATGACGCTCACCCTTGTTTTCCTGAGGCTCCACTCATTGTTTTCTCCTGATGGACAATTTAGCATTAGTTCCAAGTTCGTTTGGTCTTTCTGGCCCATGTGGCACAAAGTGTTTACACTGAGCAAGTACTGTGAACTGCTGTCACTGTTTTAGCCCGGGGCTCTGGTCATGGTTCTGCTTCTTAAAGCTTACCTTGGTGATTACTTTCACCACATGGTGTGCAGCTTGCAATCCACATGTGCCTGGCAGGCTACCTCCTTCCCAGTTTGTTTGCCCTAGGTCATGTTCGCCCAGGTCTCTGGCCCTAGGTTCCTGCCTTGATTGTTTCTGTGGGTAATTCAGTGTAATTTTCTTTGTTCTCAACCACGTGGTTGCCGACCCCCACCCACCGCTCCTCTAGGAACAGGAGTGGGCGACTACCTGTGTGCCTTCCTATAAGGAACTTTCCTGCTTAATCCTCTTTCCCCCTCTACCTGACCTTCTCCCACTAATATTTGTCCCTGGGGTTTTCTTTCAGCTTTTGGGGCATGTGGCTAGGGAGGTTCCCTTGAACAGAACTTCCCCTAGTCCCATGTGGAGAGCGACAGGGGAAAGGGGAGGAGGTAGCAGCCCTTTTTTTCTAAATTCTGTGATTCTGTGTATGCCTCCTTCCCAGGCTGACATTCCCCATCCAAGGTCAGATTTCTCCTTCAGAGGATGCTCTGGGAGGCTATGTAGGGATGGCCATATTCTTTGTATGTCTCACACCTGATATATGGAGGGCTATGTTTTCATTTTCTAGTGTTGTGGCACCTGCTTTCCGTAGTGTGACGCCCTGTCTACTGCTCACAACTTGGTCAGCCTCCTGGAATACACCTGCCTGGTAGCCCATTGGAAGAGGGCTCAAAAGTCAGCAGCTCACCACAGAGAAAGCAGTCTGACATGAGAGAACAGTGAGATGGCTATGAAACTTGGTTTCTGCTTGTGAAGGATGTCCAGTGATACAGCTCCATCCTTCAACACCTCTGCCCGGTCTGACAAGGCACAATTAGATGGCAAGACAGTAGCCATAAATGGAGGTGAAACGGCACTACCCCTGACAACGCACGGGCACCTAGGGTATCAAACAGGAAATTCATCACCTGGCTACTTCAACCATCCAGAGCATAGAGATGAGCGAACAAAGGCCACGACACCCCCCACACACCCACTACACTCTCTCCCGAACCACAGCAAGGACCTCACTCACCACTACCAACAATCCCCGCTGCAGAGGGTGACCGCGGAGATCGATTCCTACCACTATTCATCCTCTCCTACCTCACTGATCGACCTCACCTTACTCTCATGTCTCCATTCTTCCACTTACTAGATGCTGGTATTCCCAAAGGCCCCCTTCGTCACTGTCCTCCATCTCCTCATTCCCAGATTCTCATCAGTCACTTGACTGGGAATCCAAATGGGGTTCTCCGGTCCAGCAGGGGAGCAGTCCCCAACCCTCTTTAAACAACTACACACCTTTACATTCACAAGGGGAAGGGAACGAGGATGACGAGATAGCCAGACCTAGCGAAGACCACCTGCTTTAACTGACAGTTAGTCCTGAAGGGTTGGAAGCTGCTTGTGCAGCACGGAGCATTTGGACAAATCATTACTAGAATGCCAGAACGTAGAACAACGATGGGTCTTAATGGTGCAGGAATCCATGGAAGTCCAGTTCCCCCCTATCTGGCTTACGATGGTGCAAGTGAGAACAGGACCTTTCACGACCAATGCCACAGCCATCACAGACGCCTACAGTGGTGAGGTAACTGCCGTACCTTCCACTGAAGAAGACGGCATCATGCAGCTAATAATTTCAGAGGACAACACTACCAGCATTGATGGTGATGCTCCCCTTTTCCTGGGCCAAGTGGGAACATGACAACCACGATATTTGGAAAGTGGAAATGTTCTCAGAGTAGTTCACACTCTCATTTTCACTGGCCAGCTTCCTGCCATGCCTGGAGGAATGGACTGACTCTTACAAAGTTCCTCATAGGGTAATGCCTATTCAATTCTCAGTGTCAGTGAAGAGCATTGAAACTGTCATCTAACTACTCAGGTTCTGTGCTGGTACTCGCATCTCAGTTTCAACAATAATTTAAATGGCTTGCTATTAATCTCCATTGCAGACAGTGACAAACTGCATTAATGTGAGAAATATGGCATTCATCATGACGGAGTGAGTGGCAAGGGAAACAGTGATCTGGGAGGCTCCCTTTCCTCCCAACCAGGTCATAGATGCATACTTAGGGGAGGCATATACTCGCTTCCCACGTACCATACACCTCCCGCTCTCTGCTCTAACCTTTCTTATGCAAAAGAAATCGCCTTCTCCTTATCACTACAAGCTGTCCAATGTCCCAGACTGGACGACAAGGCACGAGCCTCATCACTGAACACACTCAGCGTGATAAAAGGGCACAAAGGCCCCTACTCCTTAAAACTTAACACTAGCACAGGAGTGTCACACAACAAGCACTGATATAGAAGGCTTACTTATTCACCAGTCAACATGCTGGCCTGTTGGTCTTTGCCTAGCTCGTCATGTCTTCATCAGACTAATAAAGGTACTGGTGAATCATATGGTAAAAGAGGGGCTCAATGTATTAATGTTTCTCAACAACTGGCTTCTCACAGCAGCCACCGAGGAGGAGTGTCCAGAAAAGTCAAGCTAAGTAATCAAGTCATCTGGGGAGCTCGGCTTCAAAATCAATATGGAAAATCTTTGTTAACCCCTATGAAGCAAGTAATCTAGTTAGGTCTGGAGTAGAACACCAGGCAAGTATGAGTTCGTTCTTCCCTGGACAGTGCATGTTGCCTTTGGGAAAATTGTTTAGGACAGTTCATGCCAACCTGAAGGTATGAATACATGGGGAGCCACCGTTGAGGGTACTGAACTTGGCAGGTTGTGCCACTACCACCTACCAGGGGAGGTAAAAGAGATCCCAGGAGTAAGGATGTTGCACAGGAGACATGCTCCATCCAGTCCCTGCCAGCCAGACTCCTACGATTGTAACCAATGCCTAAGACTTGGGAGGGCACTCTGTCATGAGTGGGGCACCAACAACTGGGGGCTTGGACATAGACTGAAAGCATCAAGCACATAAATATCAGGGAAATAGGGGTGATGCAAACCAATTGGCGGTGCATTGCATGAAATGATATGGCATGTCAAGGTCTGAGCCCTTCCTGGCACAGACAGAACAAATCCAGTGGCTAACTCACCATTGCCGTTGGTACCTGTCAACTGGGAATTTTCTGAGGAGAAGAACCAGAGGGCCAATGCACACTCCAGGTTTAAGGTAGCCTCAGTTGAATGGACTGTCTGGAGGGTTATAATCAACTCACTGGTTCTCAGGTATGGCTACATGCATGTGGACGTCTTTGTCACCAGAGACACAATGCAGTTACTGCTCCACCTATCCAAAGTGCAATGTATCCCGACAAGTGGCCCTAATGGGGTAGGGGAAGACTGGATGAAGTTGACACTCATACACCTGTTTCCCTGACCTGCAACCAAAGTTCTAAACGTAGTTAGCGATATCAGCCTTGACTGTGAGAAATCTGGTCCTAGTACCAGAGTGCTGCAAAGCATAAGCCCTAACCCATTGCCTCTGGACACAGAGTGCCTCACCAACCCCTAACAGAGAAGCTCTGAATAATATTGAATTTTTATGCATGATATTTCTCTAGTGGGTTCTATCCTCTGCCGAATTTCATGGAGGATAGGCTATGAACATTGTCGAACTCCACCAATCCCTCTGGATTACTTTCCTCTGTTTCTGAGCAGAATAGAGAGGCCCTTTACTAGCAGAGTCCCAGGTCCTGTCATTACCTTCACCAAGGAGGTGATGTTTTACCCTGCATTGGGTTGTTTGTCGGTCGGTCTGCCAGTCTCTTAGCAGGGTTACTCTGAAAGTTATGAATAGATTTTGACGAATTTTTGTGGAACTGTGAGCCATGGGCGAAGGAAAAAATGATTAAATTTTGTGCCAGATATGGATCCAGAGTATCCCATACAAAATTCTCAAAAAGTTCTCGATGAATTTCAATTAAATTTTGTGGAAAGGTGCGCCAAGGACCAAGAAAGATTTGATTAAATTTGGGGTCGTATCCAGATCCTGTATCCACGGATCAGGATCCAGGATTACTCAGAAACTTGTGAACGAATTTTGATGAAATTTAGTGGATGGATGGGCCATTGGCCAAGGAAGAAATTGTTGAATTAGGGGCGGATCCGAATCCGGATCCGGAGTATCCCGCACAATATCTCCGAAAGTTCTAAATGATTTTCAGTGAAATTTTGTGTAAAGGTGGGCTATGAACCAAGGAAGAACCGATTTAATTTTGTGACAAATTCGGATCCAGATCCGTGGATATAGGATCCGGATCCTTTTTAATGGCAATGGCATTGTTGAAGATATGTGCTCTGCGAGCGCCTTCTAATATCTATCGAGTTTGGTGCAGACGAAAAGCAGGGTGGGGACTGTTTTAAATTTATACACTGTTCCCAGCATGCACTATCATTGCATAGGATGGACTGGCGGTGTTCCTATTGCCATCCCCAAAGCCGCTTGCAAAAAACGAGAAAGAAGACTTCAGGTTTGCTCCTCTCACAATCCCAGCCTGTAGGATACATACTGTCCATCATCATCTATGCCCAGTAGCAGCGCTTAAACAGTGCCCGGAAGTTTCATTTACGTGCAGACTCGAGAGAGACATTGTTCTGTGCAGATTCGAGTGCCCCCTTTTTCAGTGAGGGCATTCTCAGCTTAGCAGAGAGTCTACTAGTAGAGTCTAGCAACACCCGTGAAATAATAGCAGAAGAAGACTTGGTAAGTGATCCGTGAACACACGGTCTTCGGGAAATAGTAGCATCCCTGTCATTTTTCCATACACACACTCACTCTCACTTGAACAGAGAGGTGGTCGGTGAAGTTCAGGGACGTCCTTCATCATAACATACATAAATCACGCCCTGGGGGATGCCCCATGCATAGCAGTAAGCGTCTTCCCAGGCAATAACCAAGGAAAATAACACTGTGCTCCATACCCTCATAGAAGTGACGCTTACGGTTTCTCTCGCTGTCACGCTACTCCATACCAGTTAGGAGACGCCTGCGCAATGTGCTCCAACCCACTACTGGCTGAGGAGGGCAGCAGGCGTCCACTCATCACCAGAGGTAGCGCGGTGCACCTCCCTTGTGCTCTCTATCACAAGATTATTTCTTAGGTTCGTTTGTGATCTTGGCAGACAAAGTAAAAGAGAATTAAATCACTGCAAGCGAATGACAGTGAAAAAATAAAAATAAAATATGGGTGATATAATGTGAAAAGGTGAAAATTAATGTGTGCCCACTTTATGTCTCTTGTGTGCTATGCGATCCATCAGTGTGATGACTTGGCCCTAGGACCCCTTACCATGCACATGCCTTGTATCAAGTCAGGCACTGAAAAATTTATCTTTTACACACGTTGTCCACATAAAAAAAGGGAAAGTAAAAAAAAAATGATCCTCCCAGATGAAATGTCCAGTGCTATATCTAGCCTGCGAGCTGTAGTCCGTGATCCTCAGTGTATATGTTGTTCCTATCAAGCATTAAACTTTACAAAATAGAAACTATGTTGTTTTATTACCTCTTTCCATCATTTTGGTATGGAGCTAACTAATCGCAAACTCCCCAACCTTGTCATAACACATGTTGAAGATGAATGTGAAAAGGCTTTTTATGTCAGGGGCCAGAGGGGTGGTCGCATTTATCATGATTACCCATCCCACTTCACATCTTCCCCAAATGTGATCTGGTGTTAGGTCGATGACCTGTCTTGCCAACACCTGCATTGAGCAAGGAAAGGGCAGATATGGGGTAAGAGGGTAAGAGTATGGAGGTGATTGGACACGTGTTTGTTGGTTTTGTCAATGTTTTGGTGAACATCTTTCTTGGCATAAATAGGGATTTCGTCTTCGGCTTCAAAGCCAGTATTTATATATGTCACAGCAACTAGAAGAAAAAGCAATTATTAACTTATTATAGAAGTGCATTACATGGATATGAATCTTTACTTATACAACAGCCGTACACTAATATACATTTGGGGGCCCTTTGAAATGTTTGTTATTACATTTCAAATGTGATATGCATTTTTTACAAACTATATGGTAGGTGGGCGTGGCCAACATCCATTTCCTCCATATATTGCATCTTTGTGGTGACTCTATGCGAGTGACAAGCCAAATGGTTTCTTCTAATCTAGGGAAACATATACCATAATGGGTGGTACCTACTTAACGAAATCGACGCATTCTGTCCTATTGCGTTTTGGACAAGAACCATAAGGGTTTCAGTCTGAGGGTTGTTTCGGGATCATTGCTAAAACGATGCCTCTCGGGCTTATCAGGGTTTGTCACCCTTCCCTTAAATGCCTGTACTTAGTATCGTGGCTCCAGACCCGTATCTACTGATGAGGAAAGGAGTCTTGCATGACAGATACATGAACTTTCTACATTGCTAAAAGGCTGATTGCCCTCACAGATATTGGCCCTAAGGATGATGAAGCTTGGTCTGCTGCTGGTCATCTTCTTTCATGCCACCTGTGATGCAAGGAGCTCTTTGCTTACACCTCTTGCAGGTACAGTTGCTTAAAATACGCACACACATTCAGTGCACACATATACCTATATGCATATATGGTAATTATTACATGATAATCAAATAATTTTCACTCACATATGAGTCGGTCTCACACTATACCTTCTTGGACTCAACCAACACGTACCTAATTTCCCTTGTGAACCTGTTCATTGGATCCTTTTCCCCCACTGGCCTGTTTCCTCAGGAGCTTTTTTTCCCTCATGGCCAATTATCTGCCTCTTACCCACACCTACTTTTTGCCACTAACTCATTATCTACATGGTACTTATACCTCCCCCTGAACTTATGTTTCCCTTATACCAGATCAGTCTAGACTACTTTTTATAATGGAAATACTTAACTTCATGACCTGTTTGCTACATGGAACTATTTCTGATCTGTGGAGACATTTTTTTCCACATTTATATTTTCCTGAAAAGACTTTTCTTCCTTCAGGTGCGAAATTCCTCAAGTAATTAAGAGATCTATATTCCCATAGATCAGTTTCCTTTCCCGCAGAATAACAGTAATGGAAATAGTAATAATAATAATAATAATAATAATAATGTTCTATGTATCTATCTATCTATTGCCATAAGCCTTAATACCATAAGGGGTGGCCACAAACAAATCGCCTCCATGTTGCCCTGTCCCCCGCCTTTTTATTGCCTTACTCCCAGCTCACACCCCCCTCTCTCATATACCTCTCCACTCCATCCCTCCATCTCATCCTTGGCCTCCCCCTCCCTCTCCCCCCTCCACCTCACTCACATACACTCTTCTCGTCAGTCTCTCGCTATCCATCCTCTCCACATGTCCAAACCACCTCAGTGTGTTTCTCCTAATCCTTCCTATCACATCCACATCCACACCACAATGCTCCTTCACTTCCTCATTTGTCAGTCTGTCTCTCTATGTGACTCGTCATGTTCCTTTCAAATAACTCATTTCCACTGCTCTTACTCTTGACTTCTGTCCCTCCAACAAGGTCCAAGATTTCCATACGTTAGAGCTGGTATCACAATACTGTCATGTAGTAGCTTTTTCACTTCCATGCACACTTCACTGTTTCTAACCATCAACCTTTCTTCCCTGTTGCACCCTTTCAAGCACTTCACACTCTAAACTTCCATCATTACTCATCATACTACCCAAGTACTTAAACGTACATAATAATGATAATATTAGTAATAATAACTAGAACACGACAAAATTGTCCAGGGAATATTTTTATAAAGAATAACTTCCCACAGCCGTTACTTACTAGAAGCCGAGCTATAGAGAGACCTTGAAGTCAAGGTCACTGATATTGTGCATGTCACCTTAGGCATTAGAGTCTATTAGTCGACCAATTAGGTGGCTGTAGCTTTAATCCTTCATGGAAAGTCAATTGACATGAAGAATATAGGGAAAAGCTCCGTTTTTTTCTTTTTTCTTTTTTTTTCCCAGCCGATCTCAGAATAATCAACCGAGTAGCACCATACTTCTTACTGCACCGTATCTGCCGTCAGTCTATGTTTCAGTAAAATTTTAGCTTCCTAGCTTAAGCGGTTCTTGGGATAGGATGGCTGAATCACTTTTCTATGTTCGGGGTAACAGCCGGAAAGCCAGTTGACGGACTGCCGCTGTTTTTGGCCAAAAAAAGCTGAAGGTTCTCTAAGCTGACCAAGCTACAAGACTCTAGGCCAAACAGAACTTGAAATATCGACTGTCTACTTAAGCAATAATAATAAAAATAATCACTAGAAAAATAAAATTTTCCACAGGGTTCTGGAAAGTATTAATAAAGATCATTTGCCACCGAGATCTATCTTTAATATTTTACAGACTTACGTTCACATTTGGGACTAATTACCCAAAAACCTGTAACTTCACGGGCCAGTTCCAGAACGGATCATTTATCCACGATTCTCTTCCCGACTGGACCAAATTATATATATATATATACTGTATATATATATATATATTGTATATATATATATATATATATATATATATATATATACTGTATATATATAGGTTGATTCACAAATTTTTCCGGAAACTCTGGGAAATGCAAGCTTCTGCAGTGCTAAGCGTATAAGTATAGGTGTTTAATGTAATAGTTTACAAGTGGGGAAATTTTTAAATCTGACAAATATGTCGGCGGGAGACAGCCGGGCTGGCAGCAGCCTTGCTGTGTTGCCAAGTTACTCAATTTTCTTTTAAATTTTACACTTCGTTCTTATTCTGAATTAAACAATTCTTTCATTAATTGTCAGGTATCACGGTGTTTAACCCTTTAACCGCGGGTGTCATCCCAGAATGACATTGCAAAAACTGGACCAAACCGCGGGTGTCATTCTTGAATGTTTGTGAATATTTTGAATATCCCACGTTTTTTCCGTGCGGCAATTGTTTCAAGGGAGAGTAGCTATTAAGTTCTTTCTCTCCAGCCGACCTCCACCTCCCTCCTCTCACCCCCCGGGCCCCCACCTCCCACCCCCCAGGCCCCACACCCCACCCCTGACCAACACGCATCAGTATCTGTCCAGCTGTGTGAGTAACAACATCGCTGATGTGGCAGTGAAGTGCAGTCAATTACAGTGCCTTTTACCTGCCTCAGTGAACACAGAGTGGGTGTTTATCGTATGTGCAGTGTTCATATATGTTTATAGTATTATTATCAGAATGAGGTTGGCATTTGGTAATGGTGTGTGAGCGAAAAATAGTGATAACAACACCGCTGATGTGGCAGTGAAGTGCGGGCAATTACAGTGCCTTTTACCTGCCTCAGTGAACACAGAGTGGGTGTTTATCGCATGTACAGTGTTCATATATGTTTATAGTATTATTATCAGAATAAGGTTGGCATTTGGTAATGGTGTGTGAGCGAAAAATAGTGATTACAACACCGCTGATGTGGCAGTGAAGTTCAGGCAATTACAGTGCCTTTTACCTGCCTCATTGAACACAGAGTGGGTGTTTATCGTATGTGCAGTGTTCATATATGTTTATAGTATTATTATCAGAATGAGGTTGGCATTTGGTAATGGTGTGTGAGCGAAGGTAATGGTGTGTGAGCGAAAAATAGTGATTTTAGATCGCTCACTTCTAACGGCACTGCCCATCCAGTGGTAGTCAACGAAATCATGAAACCTACATCATTGCAAAGCTGAAGGTTATTACTTTCTAATGGTACCTTATTTTTCGCTCTAGATTTAATCTGTGCAGAGTTATAAAGGTTTAAAGTTTGTTTACATTTTGGCTGGAACCCCCGCGGGAGAGGCCAGTCGGGGCAAAACAATGCCCGCGGTTAAAGGGTTAAGTGGACCAGCCGAGTGACGACGAGAGGCAGTGGCTGGGTACTGAGGTACTGTACACCCGCCACACCACCCTCACCACTATGCGCAACAGTTACCGCAGAGTAATTTCTCTCTGGTTTTGATTTTTTTTTCAACACCGCCCATGAGGTAAAAGTCTCGGCGTGTTTTTTTTTATAGAGGTTTCCCCAGGAGGCCTAATCCTCTCTGAAAGTTCTGAGATGCTGATAATGAATGAATACAATTGAACAAACTGACAAAATTAATGATGTTCAAAGTGTCCGCCATCAGCTGCTACACATTTCGTTGCACGATCCAACACAGACTGTGCAGCCTTCCTCAGAACTGCTGGGTTGTTCCTAATAATTTGTGTTGTTTCCTTGATTTGATGGAGTTCTTCTCTGCTGTTTATCTTTTTCTTGTATGCCAGTGACTTCACGTGTCCCCAGAGGTGAAAGTCCAGTGGTGTTCAATCTGGGGATCTTGCAGACCATGGGTGAGGTCCTCCACAGCCTATCCATCGAACTGGGAAATCTCAATTTAGGTATTCAGTCACTTGTCTGCTGTAGTGTGGAGGCGCCCCATCATGTTGAAAAATGATACGTCGCCGTGTCTTCAGAGGCACGTCTTCAAGCAACAAGGGAAGTTCATTTCTGAGAAAATTAACGTAGACATCTCCTGTAAGCTTCCCTTCAAAGATATGAGGTCCAGTCAGCTGGCTGTCAATCATACCACAGCACACATTGACTGAAAATCGGTGTTGAAAGTTCCGTTCAGCTGTTTCCTCGGGATTTTCTTTCGACCACCAATGTGCATTACGAGTATTATGTGATCCACTGCGGGTAAATATGGCTTCATCAGTGTATAAAATGTACTTGCAGCTGAGGATGATCTGCTAACCAAGTACAGAAATCCAGTCACTGAGAAGAATCCCTGTGTTGCAGATGCTGAACTTGTTGTATGTGATATGGGTGCAGACCTTCCCTCTTTAATGTTCTCCATACCTTCGCTTGTGGAACACTAAGTCGGGATGAAATTCTTGTACTGATGCTAGGGCTGCGGTGTACCATTCCTACTATACGTCGTATTACATCTTGCCTCTCCATGCGTTCTGCTGTGGCTCCAGTTCCAGGAAAACAACCTTTGTCCTGGAGATGATGATGGACACGGTAAAACACTTTTGCATCCAGGCTCTTTCTGTTTGGATACTTCCGTCTGTATTCTCTTGCTGATTCTTCAGCGTTGCCATTGCAGAACCCATAAATAAAAATCATATTTGCATACTCCACATTTGTAAAAGTGAATGGCATTGTAATGAAATGTGGGTGAAGCCCTCCCTGGAATAAATAGACCTTCCTCGCTCACCTAGGACTTGGCGGGAACTGACAGTTGAAGCTCCGACTTTCCAAGGAACCTCATCTCGTATCACTGGTATGCCATGTGTACCCCTTCAATAGTTGATTTATTTGTCACTTTAAAGTGACATACTTTTCTATGTAGAACATTTACTTTCCTGACGATTAATGAAAGTATAGTTAAAGTCAAAATGAAAACAATGTGTAAAAATTAATAGAAAACTGAGTAACTTCGCAACACAGCAAGGTCGCCGCCAGCCCCGGCGGTCTCCTGCTACTTTAATGGTCACTGTTCCTCTGAACTGTCTGCATGCATTCCTCCACCTCCACGGCAGGCGCGTAGCACCCGTCTAGCAGCAAACTCTCATCCCTTTTCTGTCCAACTCTCTAATGCAAGAGTTAACCGTTACTCCCAGTCCTTCATTTATGCAACAGGTCAGCTCTGGAACTGTCTCCCTCTGTCTGTATTTCCTGCTGCCTATGATCTCCAGTCTTTCAAATGCAGTGTGTCCATGCATCTCGAAATGATTGGATTTTGAATTTGGCTCTCTCTTGTATTTTGTTTTTCTCTTGGAGGGATCTCTTATTGCGGACTCATGGCCTTTGGTTCCTTCTTCCTTGCATAAATATATATATATATATATATATATATATATCTATATATATATATATATATATATATATATATATATATATTTATTCATATATGAAATGTGTAAGATCGGGAATGAATGGGCGAGGAAGATGTAAGGATGGAGTTGCTTTGTTGATGAATGAGCTGTGGCACAGTGGAGTGAGAGGCTACAAATGTGTCAGCTGGAGGTGTATGTATGTCAAGTTCAAGTTTGAGAAGGTGAAAGTGGTAGTGATTGTAGCATATGCACCATGTGAGGACAGGAGTGAGAGAGAGAAAGACAGGTTTTGGGATGAGCTGGATGAAGTAGTGGGAGAAATGCCCAGGAGCTATAAAGTGATTGTAATGGGGGATATGAATGGAAGAGTAGGCACTGGTCCTGAGGATGATATAATGGGTTGTAATGGAATACCAGGAGAAAATGATAATGGGAAGCGACTAAAGGATACGAGTCAGGAGAGGAGGTTGTGCAATTGTAACTCATATTTCAAACACAAAGATGCACATAAATATACATGCTATAAAGGAAATTGGGATTGTGTTGAAAGAAGCCTGATTGGTTATGTACTCGTAGAGAGGTCGATGATGGAAATGGTTGCTGATATGAGGGTCGTGAGAGGACGATGTGGATGTCTGTCAGATCATATGGTTGTGGTATGCAAGATCAAGCTGAGAGGAGTGAGGTAGATCAGGAGAGAGAGGAGCAGTCAGGGAGAAAGACTGAAAGTTGAAAAGCTGAGGATCATAGAAATGGCAGATGATTACAGAACCAAAGCAGAGGAGTTAGAATCAGTGAATTGGAATGAAATGGATCTGGACAGCCTGAGGGATGCATATAAGGATTGCTTAATTAGGAATGCTAAATTGGTGTGTGGTGTGGCAAGAGTAACAACAAATAAGAAATATATGGCATGGTGGAATGATGAGGTGAAGAGAGCAGTGGGGGAAAAGAGGAAGAAGTGGCTAAAGTAGTCACAGTATAGAGGTTCAGTTGAAATAAGAACTGAGTATATTGAGAGCAAAAAGCACATAAAGAGACTAGTGAGAGGAAAAAGGAGGTAAATGATGATCTGGGAAGAAAAATGAATGCAAACTACTCTGAAAATATGAAGTTATTCTGGAAAGAGGTGCGGAAATGTAGAAGTGAATGTGGAAAGAGATGTGATGGTGTGAAGGATGCAAGTGGTAGATTAACCCATGGAGATGAAGTAAAGACCAGATGGAAAAAATATTTTGAAAGCCTAATGAATGGGAATAGTACCTCCACTGGTCTTGCCTACATCAAGTACTTTACATTATTCAATGTTAAATTCCATTTGCCAAGTTTAAGACCATTTGAACAATATATCGAGGTCCTTTTGTAAGTTATGGCAATCGTCAGTCGAGTTAATGATACGTCCTATTTTTGAGTCATCGGCAAATTTTCAAATTTTCATAGTGATTCCTAAGTCTAGATCATATATATATATATATATATATATATATATATATATATATATATATATATATATATATATATATATATATATATATATATATATATATATGCAGAGACTTCACTTCACCGTGAAGATATGTATGCAAACTAACCACAGGAGAAATGAAAGGAGCGACAGTGAGTACTTTCGTATATTACATCTTCAGACAGAGTGAGACAGAAACGTAAAGGGTAGAGGTCTTTTATGCACACCCGCAGCAGGTAGTGGCACACAGAACAATGGATGACCTGAATTTTTACCTGCGGTTTAATTTATGGTCACCTGCAGCAGGGAGTGGAACACAACAAAGGATGACCTGAATCTAAAAATGTACGTGACAAAGTAGGAGGGATTAGGAGGGGAGGAAAGGGGAGTTGGAGGGAAGGGGAAGGGGGAGGGGAGGAGGAGAAGGGGGAAGGGACCTGAATCTAAAAACGCACCTGACAAAGGAGGAGGGAGTAGGAGGAGAGGAAAGGGGTGTGGGAGGGAGGGGGAAGGGGAGAGGGGGGAGGGAGAAGGGGATAAATACTGCTGCTTAACTTAAGACCTAGAGGATTAATGCTTGGTGTGTCCCACACAGGTGTGACTACACCACCAGGAGATGACAGGGAACAATCACGTGTTAGTCTGGGGGATACTGCTTTAAAATTAATTCAGTTAACAATTTATCACACTTAAAATGACCATAGCTCATGTTTACATTCTTTTCATATGTGCCAGAAATTAGACAAGACTGTTACATTTCTTTCAGCTAAGCTTTTTGATCTTGCTAGAATCTTGGAGCCTGTCCAGTCAATATGGTGATCACTGGATGCTTTGTGCTGAAATAAACCACTACTCTGTTGGGCTGTCCTTTACACTGTATTTATGTTGTGAGATTCTAGTTTCCAAATCTTTTCCAGATTGTCCTATGTAAAATTTGTTACAGCTTTTACACGGGATTTTGTAAACAACGCCTGAATTACTGAAAGGGCTGTTCTTGATGAGTTTTTTTTTTTTTTATGGTGTTCTCATATTTGAATACTACTTGTACATTGAGTTTCCTCAGTATGTGAACAACATCAAGAAAATTTTCATGGAAGGGGAGGACAAGGGTTCTTTGATTGTTCTGGCGATCTGGCTTATTAGTTTTCCCTTCAAGGAATCGTTTCTTGGCTGTATTGTGGCACTGAGTTAGTATGCTTTGTGGATATTTTAGCTTCTTTCCAATACTCTGAATCATTTTTAGTTCATCATCTAAAAATTCTGGGTCTGAAATTCTATATGCTCTTAGGTACATGGATATGAACACAAATCTTTTTACATTAATATGATGGTTTGAATAGTAATGCACATATGACAATTTTGTAGGTTTTCTGTATACCTTAGTCTTCAAAACATTTTGGTCCCTGATAACTTTTACATCCAAAAATGGCAATTCATTATCCATTTCCATCTCACGAGTAAATTTAATCGACGGAACTAACGAATTTAATTGCAGGAGAAATTCATCAATGGGGAGACTGTTAGGCCAGAAGCACAGGATATCATCAACGTATCGGAGCCAAACTATGTTTTGCTCCTTTATGGAGGTCAGTAAATGTTTCTCAAAGTATTCCATGTAAATATTTGCCAGAACTGGGGAGAGGGGATTACCCATGGCCATACCAAATTTTGGTGTGTAAAATTTACCTTCAAAGGTAAAAGAAGAGTTCACAATGCACAATTTAATTAGCTTGATAATGTTTTCAGAGGGAATACCGTCAGTGTTACTACCCAGAATGCTTGGCAGGAAAGTTAAAACATCATCAACAGGGACATTTGTGAATAATGATTTAACATCAAAGCTGACTAATTTGTAGGGGTACATGACATTTAGAGATTTTAACTTTCTTACCAAATCCTCCCCCCTCTCCCCTTCCCCCTTCTCCTCCTTCCCTCCCCCTTTCCCATCCCTCCAACTCCCCTTTCCTCCCCTCCTAATCCCTCCTCCTTTGTCACGTGCATTTTTAGATTCATGTCATCCTTTGTTGTGTTCCACTCCCTGCTGCAGGTGACCATAAGTTAAGCCGCAGGTAAAAATTCAGGTCATCCATTGTTCTGTGTGCCACTACCTGCTGTGGGTGTGCACACCTCTTCCCTTTACGTTTCTGTCTCACTCTGTCTGAAGATGTAATATACGAAAGTACTCAGTGTCGCTCCTTTCATTTCTCCTGTGGTTAGTGTGTATATATATATATATATATATATATATATATATATATATATATATATATATATATATATATATATATATATATATATATATATATATATAAAATAAGGGACCGAGTACTGAACCCTGTGGTACACTGCTAGTTACTAATCCCCAATTCGATTTAGATTCATATATTAATACTCTCTGTTTTCGTCCCTCCAGCCAGGAGTATATCCATTTTAAGATATCGCTATCGATACTGTGTGCTCGAACCTTTCTGACTAACCTTTCGTGTGGGACCCTATCAAAAGCTTTACTAAAGTCTGTATAAATAATGTTGTAAGCTGTGTTGCTATCTACTGCCTGATAGACCTCCGAGAAGAATGACAAGTTTGTGAGGCAGGATCGTCCTTGCCTAAATCCGTGCTGACTTTCATTTATAAGATAAAATTTTTCTAAGTGTTCTCTAATCTTATTTGCCAAAATTGACTCTAGCATTTTTCCTACTATTGACGTTAGACTTATTGGACCATAATTAAACGCAGATGCTTTATCACTCGTTTTAAAAATGGGCACTACGTATGCGGTCTTCCACGCCTCTGCAACTTCTCCTGAAATTAAAAAGTAATTAAATAACGTTAAAAGTGGGTGACATAAATCGTCTTTGGTTTATATTTTTTGTGTATATATCGTTCGGACCTGGCGATTTTTGAGGTTTTAACTTCTTAATTTCTCTCAGCACGTCCTCCTTAGTAATGGTCATTTTACGAAGAATATTATCCGTATTATCATCGTAAACATTTGCTGCTTGAGGGACCAGGTCTAGCGTTTCCTTGGTAAATACTGATATGAAATAATCATTTTGAATGGAGCACATTTCTTTTTCACTGATAATGACACCTGTATCTGTTCTTAGAGGTCCTATCCTATTTTTATTTTTCGCATGGTATATTTGCTATAAACCTTTGGGGTTTTCTTTCGATTCACTAGCAACCTTAATTTCATAACTTCTCTTTACTTATCTCATTCTTTACTTCTCTATTCAAAATTGCATACTGATTATGTAAATGTTCCTCTCCACGTTTTATTTTTCTATATATTCCTTCTTTGGCATATGAGATATTTATTTAACCATCTTGTTTTTGAATTATTCGTTCTAAACGATTTTTAAGGGATATATCTATCTTGGCCTCCGTGTATTATATTTGCTAACTCATTATAATTCTCACTGGCCGAACGGCTGCTTGGTACTGGACCTGAGTTAATGCCCGGCACCTGAACTACACTCCCACCTTTCCCAGAGACCTGGTGCACATTCTCACACGTTTCTTGCGCCTGCCCTATGACGTGGGATTCCCCACTGACCTGGCTCTCCCTAAAGTAGTCGGTCTTCCTATGGAATACCGTTCTAAAAATAAGATCTAAATCCATCATAATCTCCTACACGAAAATTAGGAACGGTAGAGGGATTTTCAGTAGAACAGACATACCAAATAAAGTTGAACTTAGTTTCTTCATGATCACTATTACCAAGTGGTTCACCAAAGTCTATGTATATCAGTAATGACATTTTCTTTATTAGATAAAGGCAAATCTAGTATATTATTATCTCTGGTGGGCTCCCTGATATGCTGATAAAGGAAATTATCCTGTACTACCTCTAGAAATTCCTCTGACTCTGCATCCTCTGTCTGATTTCGCCAGTCTGTTCTTGGCAGATTAAGATCCCCTACAGTTATTACTAGGCTGGACTGTGACGCTTTCCTAATTTCCTCCCAAAGGTATAAATCATCTGCTTTACCTAATTTTGGAGATCTGCAAACAGCTCCTAAAACAAATAGCTTCCTATCGGTACTAATTTCAATGCAGACACTTTCTGCATCCCTGTTTACTTTAATGTCTGCTTTATTGTAATGGATAATTTACATAAATGATTCCTTTACATAAATAGCTACCCCGCCCCCCTTTTCTTCCCAGACGGCTTGACACAAAAATACTATAGCACTTTATCTGATATTCTGCTAAAAATTCTCGAGGGTCTGTATTCATCCAAGTTTCACTAATAATGGCAATGTCTGTTTTCTCTGTACAAATTAAAGCCCTCAGTTCATCCATTTTATTATGTAAACTCCTGCTTTTTGTATAGTACACGTTCAGGTTATTAACAGTACTATACCTCTACCTTGGGACTTACTAATTTTTATTTTTTTACTAACTGGGAACTCTTTACTAATATAACAATTTTTTGTACTATCACATATCGCCGCTTTTATCATCGATTGTTCTGTCCTGTATCATCGCCTGCTCTTTTTGAGGTGCCTGAGTGGATGTATCTACACTAATGGTTAAACTTTTGCAAGTCTTGCTACATCTTTCCAAACCTGATGATAATGATTTCTTAGTGTAGTTGCCGTAACTTCCTGCAGATCTAATTCTCAGCCTCAAAAAAAAAAAAAAAAAAAAAAAAAAACTAACTCCGTATCTATCATTCCAGCTAAAACAGTAACTCCCTGTCTACTAAGATGTGTCCCATCCCAACTATACACGGCACTCCATCCATAAAACTGTTGCCAGCTATCTATGAAAGATATTACATTATCTTTGCATTACCTTTCAAGGTGGCAATTAAAACCTATCGCCCTACTCAACCATTCCCTCCCAACTCCCCTCCTAAGCAAACCACCGAGTACTACAGGGATCCTTCCCCTCTCCCTAACCTTCTCCAACATAACCTTGTACTGCTGCCACAGTACCTCATTCTTACGCCTACCAGAGTCATTGCCTCCTACACTGAGGCATACAGTGGGTCTGTCTCCACTATCCTTCGCGATGTTTGAAATTTTTTCTATCATATTACCCTTCCTGGCCCCCGGAAGACACACATGTTTAGTGAGTGGAGTATACATTGCTCTGTTTAGATATCTTACTGTACATGGGAGTCTCCAACAATGAGAACATTTTCTTACCCTTCTTGATTTATGTATACTTGCCTGTATGGAAAGTTTTCTCACTGTCCATCTCCACTACTGTACTTTCCTCTTTGCATTCCCTTCAAATTCGTCACGTAATGTGTCAAATCCATTTGTGCTTGTTATTTCCGCTTGTTTCGTAAGGATGCACCCATGTGAACAAGTGTCCAACTTTCAGCCTTCTTTACTCTCTCTTCCAAATCTCCAACAGTTCCCTCATTTGTGACTTCTTCTGCCTGAGAACCTGTACTTCTCGCTTCAATTTGGGAAGGTCTTCCTTTAACTCAAGGTAGTCCTTCTCAAAACGTGCAGCGAGGACAAAACTCTCCGTAGAGAAAGCCATCACTCACAAATTCACACAAAGGTATGACAGGTCACTACAACACAATAGCACAACAATATGACAGTTCACTAGCACAAAACTGTCACAAGTCAGGTCACTACAACTCACTAGCACAACACTGTCACAGGTCACTACAACAACACTAGCACAACACTATCACAGGTCACTACAACAACACTAGCACAACACCATCACAGGTCACTACAACACACTAGCACAACACTATCACAGGTCACTACAACAACACTAGCACAACACTATCACAGGTCACTACAACACACTAGCACAACACTATCACAGGTCACTACAACACACTAGCACAACACTATCACAGGTCACTACAACACACTAGCACAACACCATCACAGGTCACTAAACTCAGAGACATTTCTCACAAGAGGTTAGTACAGCTAGTTACTGTAAATCAGGAATGCCATGAGACATGTGAACAGACTGACATCATGTGAGCGACTGCCAACTGACGTCTCGTGTATCTGTGTGTGTGTGTGTGTGTGTGTGTGTAAAATATATATATATATATATATATATATATAATCTCTCTCTCTCTCTCTCTCTCTCTCTCTGCATATACATAATTTAACGTGTTCAGAAAAATCGAACCTTCAGGAACTTCAAGAGCAATGTGCTTATTCAGTTCCACTACTGGTGGAAACTACACCATACTTTGCAATTTTTCTTTGGCCCTTCTCAAACCCATGCCTCATTTCAATGCGAGTTTCAATGCAAGTGGTAACTCCTGCCTTGATCGCAGCAGGGCATGACATGGGGGAACTTACGTTGTCTGTCGGATCTCTCCACTTTGTGCGGAAGGAATCAAGGACTGTGATCGGTGAAAAGATTAAAAAAGAATTCTAGCCACAAACACCCTTGATTCTCCATTTTGATGGAAAGTTCTTGCCCAACATCGATGGTAACGGCCGCAGTGATCGCCTGGCGATTGTTATTACAGGGATTGGTACGGAAAGGATCCTGGCAATCCCTAAGATCCCAAGTGGAACGGGCAAAGCAATGGGAATGGCAGTGCTAAGGACTCTACATGAATGGCCGGAGGTGAAGTCCTGGATTGCAGGGCTCTGTTTTGATACTACAGCGTCTAACAGCGGGTTTCACAGCGGAGCTTGCTTTGTCACTGAAAAATGTCTCCAAGTCCCGCTGTTTTTCTTGGCATGCAGGCACCACATGTATGAACTCACGGTGGCAGGGATCTTTATCCTCTTTTTCTCTTCTTCTGGTCCTAAAATTTCTCTCTTTCGTTGAATCAAAGAGTTCTGGAACAATATTGACACAGATGCCTTCGTTCCCTACGATGATGACCTAGATGAAAAATCTCAGTTGTGGATTGCCAACAGAGCCGAGGACATTGAACACTTCATATCCAGCCACAAGGATTGTGTGCAACCCCGTAATGACTACCTTGAGCTCCCCCAGCTGTCTTTGGCTTTCCTCTGCAATAAGCCAGCGCTAATGACCTTTCACCGTCCAAGTGCCTATCACAGAGCACGTTGGATGGCCAAAGGCCTTTACTGCTTCAAGATCTTCCTTTTCGGAAAGCATCTGCAGGATCCAGCCTCCTTCCCCTTCACATGGCATCAAAAGGAGGCCATCAAATGTATCTGTGTCTTCCTCGTTACCATCTATGTGATGCACTGGTTTGAAGCCCCAAATGCTGTCGACACTTCAATCAGGGACCTCAGTCTCCTGAAGATGATTGAAGAATTCAAAGATGTGGATCCTGTTGTAGCAAAGAAGACACTGGACAAAGTCAAAAGCCACCTCTGGTACCTCAGTTGAGGACTTGGCTCCACTAGCCATGTATTCTGACAAAGTCTCTGCTGAGGAAAAGCAGGAAATGCTGAAAAATATGACCACAGCACTACCGAGGAAGAAGGGTCTGCACCGTTTGAACATGAAGATTGATAGATCTGAGATTTTCGAAGTTTGTCACTCAGAAGTCAAAAAACCTCATCCACTATTTGAAGCTGGATACTCCAATGAAACATCAATGACCTCTGCCCCATTCCTGATGTCATGACCCACCTCAAAGTGGTCAATGACGTTGCTGAGCGGGCAATCAAACTGGCAATGATCTACAACATTGGTCTGATGAAGAATGAAGAAGAACGACAGCTGATCTTCCGTACTGTGCAACACCACTGAGTCCTCTGCGACTTGACCAAAAAATCCCACATGTAATAAACTGTTTATGCTTGTTGTATAGCTCAATGATATTGTTTTTTTTTTTTTACCACATTGTTTATTTTTACCTTTCTTCACCATATCCTTCACGTACTCAGATCAGTTAGATTTACAGACTCCAGGGGGAGTGAGTGTAGAGAACCTATGGTGTGTCCTTGTGGAAAACACTCGTATCATACGGTCAGAAGTTAACCGAATGACTAAGGACCCTGGCGATCCTTATCACTCAGTAGTAAGGGAACCGATAAGCAAATCTTAAAATATAAATATAATTAACCAGCTATATACATAAGGAGATATACAGTTAACAGCTTAAATCCTCAGTAACACTTGTTTAATTCCAATTATGGTTCACTTGCCCTTCATACCAGCACTCAAATATCCTCTCGTCGCAATACACACGTTCTATTCCATAAGTAACAATGACGTTGAAGATGAAGATAAAGTTGGCACCTCATATTCCTTTTGCGACACAGCCCCACACTACTGTGGCACGTACTCGAGTGAGCACTCTGCACACCCATGGTCCGTCACTCACTCTGCTCGCAAGAACTCCTGCAATTCATTTGCCTTTGCTAATTTACATGTGTGAAGGGTACTACCCATTCACAGAGGTGCATAATGCCTTATTACCCTTGAATAAACACAACATAACCCAGTTAAAGTATTTAATAGTTCCCTCGAAAACATTTAGTACAATGTCACCAACTAGTTTATAATGATAAACGAGTGCAATTTCCCAATCAAACATATGGACGTGTTCACGTTGTACATAGTCTCACCCCCGATTATATAAATATGAACAGTCTAAGCATTTGGTATTTATAGTAAACACTAACATACCGTTTGTGATACATGAGAGAGTCATGGTTTACGGGCATAAGGGCAATATCCATCCTCTCTGGTCCTTAGGTAGACACCTGTGATCCAGTGAACCACACTGCCTCAGCCCCGAGCTACGGCATGGCTGATTCCCAAACCTGCTCACTGTTCACAGAAAAAATCCGCCACGAATTTCCTAGACATCGCAGACTATCAAAACAAACCCTTAACTACCGAGCAAATCTTTCACATTTTACACTGTATAGCGTTTTGTCATGACACTACCTCCCAACACAAGAACAAAATACGTTTTGTTTCCACAGAACTCAACACAATCTGCTTAAACAATCAGCTCTTACATTTTCGCTGCCGTTAATATTACATACTCTGAAACTAAACTGCTGAAGGAACATACTCCACCTCATCAACCTGCTTTTTAAATGAATAGCTGTCTGTAATTACTGTAATGGTTGATGATTAATTTCAAGAGTAAAGTGGATGCCATAGAGATACCTGGAAAACTTTTTAATACTCTTTCTCTATAATGGAATAATTCCTTTCAGCACCTTCTAGTTTCCTGCTAGCATAAGCTATAGGCCACTTTTCTCCATCCCACACTTGTAACAGTACTGCTCCTATACCTACGTCAGATGAGTCAGTCTGCAGCACAAAGACTCTGGATATATCCACCAACTTTAATATTGGATGCTTACTTAACGTATCTTTCAGTTCACCAAAAGCTTTTTCGTGCACAGGTTGCCATTCAACCTTATTTGGTGATGATTTCTTTGTCAGATCAGTTAGGCAGGAAGCAATGGTACTATAATTTGCTATATACTGACGGTAGTACCCTGTCATACATAGAAACGGCCTCAGCTCTCTCTTGCATGTTGGTACTTCCATCTCCAATATACCTGCTACTTTGTCATGTACAGGCTCCGATATTCCGCATCCTACAGTATGTCGAAGATATTCAATGCAGTAGTTGCCTATTTCACATTTTGAAGGCCGAGCTGTTAGTCCTGCACCTGACAAGATCTCTAGTACAGATTCTAACCCTTGCACATGATGTTCCCAGCCACTTGTGTGTATCAGCATATCGTCAACAAATGTCTCCACGTTGTCTACACCATTGAACAAGGTACGCATTAATCTGTTAAAGCTAGCACTTGCATTATCTAACCCAAAAGGTAACACATTGAAATGCAACAAACCTTAGCTTGAGTGGAAGGCAGTAATTGACTTACTGGATTTATCCAAGGGAATCTGCCAATAGCCTTTTGCTAAATCAGTCTTTGAGAAGTATTTGCTGGAGGATAACCTTGACATTATATATGTCTGATCCGGCATCTGCTCCCCATCAAACACTGTCAGCTTATTCATCTTCTGAAAATCAAGACAAAGTCTGTTCGAGTTGTCTTTCTTCTTTACAACCACAAGTGGAGCTAAATAAGGCGAACTGGAAAGTTCTACAACTCCCAAGTTCAACATCTGTTGAACCTCCTTATCAATTTCACCTTTTACCGAATAGGGTATGGGATATTGTCTACTCTTCACTGGTTTCGAATCTTGGAGCTGGATACTATGTTCTAGTACATGTGTATGCCCAGGCAGATCACTAAATACGTGGTCATTGTTGCTAAGATCTCTATTAATATCACTTTTCTCAATCTGACTTAACTGTGAATTCACCTTTACCATATCCTTGGTTTCGGTTCTCGTAAAACTAGGGATGACATCTATTACCGCATTATCATCATCATCCTCTACTGCAACAGGTACACTGTACTGTCACCTCTGCGATCCAGACTTTTACATGGTCAAATACTATTGATGACCACTGTGTGCTGGAACGGTCAGGAACTCAGATTGATGGAGACTCTCTCCCATTAGCGGCCTCTTTGATTGCGTTTATTACATTTCAAGTGGCCAAGTTAAGAGTGGTAGCATGCCAAAATGACAGGGCCAGTCTCCAACTAGGCCAACCCAAGCCCAACCTTCGCAGTTTCCCAGAATGCTTCTAAGTTGCACGTTAATAAACTACTAGGTAAGCTCTATACCACCAGTTCTCAAGGGTTATACAAACAATAAAGTTCGAGTGGGAGGGAATGTGTATTAACAAGACCAAAAAGTAGAAATCTTCCCCAGCTACTTGCTTTACAGATTAAACATGAATCAGTTGGCACATTGTTCGAAAAAGATATCTCTATATGGTCCTAATATCAAATCCACAAAACTTAGCTCCTCTGTCCCGGTCCAATGTGTTTCTTCATAATCGTCCCTCTGAGCACAAATTTCACTGGTCTAGTCCTCTGCCACTCCCGACCTTAACTTCCACAACTGGGACTGATTCACTGGGACTTCGACCTCCACGCCTGGACTTGGACTCTCACTGGTACTTAAACCTCCACACTTGGATTTTGACTCACTCAGGTACTTCGACCTCCACACTGGGACCCGCTAGAAGTTAATATGAATAATGAATAACTATTCTCCCCAATGCAAGTAATTCCTTCACATGATCAGAAAGGCTTCATAATAAAGAAACATGAGTCACAACACTCGGCATCTCAAATAATAACAGAATAACACATGGCGCCATAGACACACTGGTCTGCCCAAAATAATACTTATTGTAGGGATAACACGGAAGAAAAAAAAATATTGTAACAATACACAGTAAGCATAAATAACCATGAAAATCTTCACTGTATCAATATCATTGTGCCTTACAAAGTAACTATGTGAACATTTAGTTGCAACATAGCCCTAATAAGTACTGAATTACAAAGTCATTTCAACACAATAATAAATAAATCACGGGGCAGATAAAACCCCTGTATAGAGTCAGCATTTGTGCAGGGGTAAAGAAGGAATAGAGTCGGCTTAGCACACCCATTCTCTTGGAAGCAGATTTTACAAGAGATGTAATATGATCTTTTCAAGATAAGTCCCGAGTAAATGAAACCCCAAGCATGTTCAAGGATGATGCAGGATTAAGCTGAATATTATTAAACATTAGTGGGTATACCTGTGGAAGATTTAGTCAGGTTGATAGGTGCACAAACTGTGTCTTTGATGCATTAAAAACAATAAGAAATATTTTTACCCCAGTCAGAGATACTAGCCAAGTCAGATATTAGGTATGCCATAGCCTCATCCCTTGTTTGTTGAAGTAACTGCTGGGATGAACATTGCGGGAACTGAATAGAAAGGTGAAGGGTGGAATCATCAGCGTACGAGTGGATAGGGTTAGATGTACAGCATAGAAAATCGTTGATGAGTGAAAAGGAGAGTTGGTGGTAGGACAGAGCCCTGAGGAACACCACTGTTTATAGATCTAGAAGAAAGATGGTCGTCTACAACAGCGGTTATAGAAGGACCAGAAAGGAAGCTGTAGATGAAGGCACAGGTAGAAGGGAAAAAAAACGTAAAAGGGCAGTTTGGAAATTAAAGATTTATGCCAGACTCGATCGAAAGCCTTTGAGATGTCAAGTGCAATGGCAAAGCTTTCGCCAGAGTCCCGAAGGGAGGATGACCAGCAGTCTGAAAGGTAGGTGAGATCATCAGTGGAGTGTCCCTGACGGAACCCATACTGATGATCAGAAAGAAGGCTGTGATAGGAAAGACGCTTTAATTTTTTATCGTTAAGAATAGACTCGAAAACTTTTGAGACAGGTTGGTAAAGCAATTGGACGATAGTTAGAGGGTTGGGAATGGTCACCCTTCTTTGGGCCTGGCTGAATGAGAGCAAACTTCCAGCAAGAAGGAAAGGTATAAGTTGAAAGACATAGGCGAACAGTTTGCATAGGCAGGGTGTAAGCACAGAAGCACAGTTCTTAAGGTCAACAGGAGGGACTCCATCAGGCCCGTATGCCTTGTTAGTATTGGGGCCAATGATGACAGAAAATACATCAGTTGAGGAAGTTTTGTGTCAGCAATGGGGAAGTCAGAGGGGGGAAATGATGGAGGAATGGCACCAGAATCATCTAAGGTGGAATTGGAGGAGAAAGTCTGAGCAAATAGATTTGCTTTATCAGTAGAAAAAATAGCTACGGAGCCATGAAAGAAGAAAACAGGAGTGGAGGAGGATGAGGTAAAACTGTTAGAAAGGTTTTTGGCAAGATGTCAGAAGAAGGAAAAGAATTCGAGATGGAGAGTTGAGAGCATTTAGTATGGATGAAATTATTTTTAGCAGAGCAAAGAACAGACTTAGCATTATTCAGGGCAGAAACCTAAAAAAGATGTGATTCAGGGGTGCCGTGGCTCTGGTACCTTTTCTAGGCCCTCTTCTTGTTGCAGACAGGCTTAGAACAAGCGTGATTAAACCAAGGCTTTCTTGCCTTAGTCAAAGGATATGAGACAGTAATGTATGCTTCCATGCCCGAGAGCATAACCTCTGTAATGCGCAAGGCTCACTCAGATTGCTCCTGGCCGTGGAAGCAATAATCACTCCAGGGAAAATCAAAGCAGTACTGCCTGAAAGCTTCGCAATCTGTAGCTCCAGAGTGCCACAGTTCACATTTCTTTGGAGGGTCCACAGCCCATACTGGAGTGATAGGACAGGTTAAGGTAATAATGTTGTAAAAGGAAGGGCCCAATGAAGAGGAAAAAATTAGCAGTGTAAGCACAAGGATTAGTTGTAAGGAAGAGGTCAAGAATGTTGGAGCTCTGTCCAAGGTGGTCAGGGATACGGGTAGGGTGGTGTACAAGCTACTCTAGGTGTTAAGGATAGTAGAGATGTAGGCTTGTTCGCCAGGTAGATCAGTGAAAGGATAGAAAACCCAAAGGTGCTAGTGAACATTGAAATTTCCTAGAATGGAGATAAAAGACAAAGGAGAAATGGATAGAATATTTTCCATCGTAGAAGTAATATAGTCGACGAATTTTTTATAGTAGAATAAGGGGATAATTAAACAGTGCAGATATATTTAGTCAGAGAATGACAGGACAGCCTAAGCCATAGATTGGAGAATTCAGAAGAATCAAGTTCAGGAACATGAGAGCAAGGTAAGTCGTTGTGTACGTATACACAACAGCCACCTTTGGCTTTGAAATGAGTATATAGAAAGTAGGAGGATACAGGGTTTGCTGTCAGTTGCCTGAGATAGCTGAGTCTCGTTTAAAAAGAGAAGGTGAGGTTTAGAGGTGTTCAAGAGAGAGAAAGTTAAAGGAATGTTGCAGAAATGAAGAAGTGAGTCAGACAGTGGTTCCAGGCAGCTCGCAGAGTCGTCACCGGGAGAGGGGCGGATGGTGGGAGCATTCGTGGTCCCTCCCCCCGGGGACTCCGAGGCATGGTAAAGCGCGCTTGTTTCCTTTTTTCGATTTTGAAAAGAAAATGCAGTGTGTACTAGGCATGTAGTTTGGTGATGACAGTTCGAGAAACTTATATTGGAGAGCTTGCTGGCCTACTTTCTCTGTTACTGAAACACTGAGAAAGTTCAGCAAAGAGGGATGGTCAGGAACTAGTCCCAAGAACTGATGAAACGGGAACTCCAGCTCTCCCTGTCATTAGCTTTCCACCCACCTTGAGAGTACTACCCTGCTCGACTGGTGCTACAGTCTACTTGTGTACTATATATATATATATATATATGAACTTGCGAAACACATTCTGTTTAACCCGTCACGTCCCGAGGTTTTCTGCATCTCCGACATCCCCCAGTCCCGAGGTATTTTCGAAAAAAAAAATTTTGGCTAAAACCTTCGCTTTTGGTGAGAAACATCGAAAATTCATAGAGAAATTGCTCACCTGAGGTTTAAAATACCCAGTCCAGATAGGAGTTCCTCCTTACCTGAGTGGGTTTTCTAACATGCTGGCACCAAAGAAAACGAGTTCTATGGGAGGGTAACTATTTTATCCACTCATAAACGGTATTTATTTATTTACTTGGTACGAATGTATATGTAGTATGAGAGTATATTGGTTTTCAAGCAGTAATAAAGGCATTATAAGCATTGTTTCACTCACTAACTAATCACCATACCTGACCTTTTTTTGCCACATTACCTGATCATTATTCCTGGCTGTTTCTTCTTCTAATGCTATGTAAACATTGTCCTCCACATTGTCATCGATTGGGGAATCACTCTGGCCCTGATTATCTTTACTAGCCAGGTCACTGGTAACAGGTCCTTTGCCAAGACAATGGCGTGAGGGGGGGAGGGGGGAGGTTTTGCGGTGTAAGGCATTGTCCCTGCTTGGCATCTTGTAGAGGAATAGAGGAAGGTGTCCCGTGTATACATACGAAAAATCACGCGCGAAAATTGAAAATTGTGCAAATTAAGGACCTTTCAATTGCACGATGTACTGGTACGTCGCCGGGACTGGCAAATGCAAATCGTTGCAATGTACCCATATGTCGACGGGATGGGGCGGGTTAACGAAGGAAACACCAAAGAACCTTTTCCTTCATTACTTTATTTCCAGCTGACAGTATCATATTCTCCAGAATGCCTTTTATACTTCTATATAATTAGTATAGTTTGTATCTAACAAGAGTATATTAAGGTATGTAGACAAGTTATTCTCAAAGTAATACGGTAAATAATGTGAGTTAGAAGTTTGACTGAGATATCTCCTAGCAAACAAGAATATTTGTCGAAAGATGCCTTTTATGGCAAAGCCTTATGAAGTGCCATATAAGTGTTCTAACTACTGAGTCTCACAAATGTAATGTTGTCATCACTATTACAAAAGCAAACGAGAACCCATAAGAACATTTTATTTTATTTATTTTTTAGAATTGGGAAATAGGTACAGAAAGATACTACAGTACCGATTAAATTATTAGTTGACACTGTTGCATTCATTGAAAACTGTATCTTGTTCAAATTGTTGACTTTTTGTCAGAGAGATATATATATATATATATATACAGCTGCAAAACATTCACAAAGGTGGAAGCGTTGTGTTAATATGAAGACAACCTCCACCGTGATCAGGAACATCTTTTAATAAACCCCCTGAGGGTAGGGGGGTTTCAAGAATACTCCCCCAGTATTCCTGCTTGTCGTACAAGGCAACTAAAAGGGTTGGTGGTGGGTTAGTGCCCCACCTCGTGAAAAGAACTAACTAAAAAAGCGAATAAAGCACCTCAGACCCGGACGGACCATACGTTGACGACTAAGGAATGGACAAAGGACATTCTTAGGGTGGGAACATGGAATATGAGAGGAGTGAATGATGAAGTGAAAGAGGGAGAGATTGTTCAGGTGCCTGAGGATGCAAAAGTGGATACATGTGGATTGACTGAAACTAAATAGAAAGGTGAAAGGGTGAGAGAATAGGAATATGGTTTAGGTATATGTGTGAGAGTCAATGAGAATGCGAGGGCAAGAGAGGGACTATGTCTGATGATAAGCAAGAAGTGGAAGGAGAATATAAAAGAGTATGGAACAGTGGGTGCAAGGATTGTATGGGTGAGGATGAAAGTAGGTATACAAGCATGGGCAATTGTATGTGTGTATGCCCCGACAGAGGATCGAGTTACAGGAGTGAAAGATGAGCTTTGGGCGAGAGCAGAAGCATGTATGGACAAGTTTGAGAGGAGCGAGAGAGTGCTGTTGATTGGAGACATGAATGACAAAGTTGGGAATGTACGAGTGGATGGAGTGGTTGGTCAGTGGGGTGTTCCAGCTGAAGTAGATGGAAATGGTAGTGCTTTGGTGGACATCTGTGCTTGTAAGGGGTTGGCAATAGCCAACACCTACTTTCGTCATAAGATGATCCACCGGTATACATGGAGAGTAATGAGGAGGATGGATGGTGAACTTGTTGAACGAAAGGCAATGATAGACTACGTGTGTGTGGATGAGCGAATGAGAAGACAAGTGTTGGATGCAAGAGTGTGGAGAGGGTGGGCGAATGGAGTCTCGGACCATCAATTAGTGAAGGCCAAGGTAGACCTGCAAAGAAAATGGTTGAGGAGATGAAGAGGAAGACTAGAGGAAGCAGCTCCTGTGAGAAGAGTGGAGAAATTGCAAGATAGTGAGAAAATGACAGAGTATAAGAGCATAGTGGAAGAAAGACTGGGAAGGTATGAGCTAGAGCAGATGGAAGGGGTGGAAGATGTATGTAAGATATTCACGGAAGAGATAGGTGCAGTGCGTGAGGCGGTTTGTGGAGTGAGGAGGAGATGCAAGGATGTGCAAGGGACAGCATGGTGGAATGATGACGTGAAACGAGCTGTGGAACAAAAGAAGAAGGCATATAGTGAATGGCTAGCGAGTTGAGGTAGGGGAGAAGATGAGAGAGAGAAAAGAGAGGTATATGTGAGCAGGAGAAGGGAGGTTAAGAGACTGGTGAAGGAGAGTAAGAAGAAAGTGGATGAAGAGTTTGGGAGGAATCTGTGTATGAAATGGAGGGAGAGTAAGAAATTGTTTTGGAAAGAGGTAAAGAAAGTAAAGCAGGGTGAAAGGGGAAATAGTAGGGGAGTGAAAGATAGGAATAATAGATTGTTGATGGAGAAGAGAGAGTAATTGAGGAGATGGAAGGAGCACTTTGAGGATTTGTTGAATGTAGAGAATGAGAGCAGTGCGAATATATGTGGTTGGGGAATGGCTGGGAGAAGAAGAGATGAGAGAAGGGTGGAAGAGATCAGTAGGACGGAAGTAGTGGAAGCGATGAAGAAGATTAAGTTGGGAAAGGCCCCAGGAATTGATGGAGTGTGTGGTGAAATGCATATGGAGGTGAGATTGTTGTGGAGTGGATATGGAAGTCGTGTAGATTGGCTTGGGAAGAGGGAAGGGTTCCAGAGGACTGGAAATCAGGTATAATTGTTCCTTTATATAAAGGAAAAGGGGAGAGAGAAATATGTGGTAACCATAGGGGTATTTGCCTTCTTAGTGTGACTGGTAAAATATATGGCAGAATACTCATTGATAGGGTTAGGCATATGACAGAGGAGCTAGTTGGAGAAGAACAAGGGGGATTTAGGAAGGGAAAAGGGTGTGTAGATCAGATATTTGTTCTAAGATGTTTAGTGGAGAAGTATCTAGAGAAGGGAAGGAAAGTGTATGCTGCCTTCACGGACTTGGAGAAAGTTTATGACAGAATAGATAGGCAAGGTATGTGGAAGGTATTAAGAATATATGGAGTGGAGGGAAAATTGTTGAGTGCTGTGAAGAGTATGTACGAGGGAGCTAGGGCTACGGTGTGAGTGGATGGTGAGCTGAGTGAGTTCTTTGATCTCATTGTGGGACTGAAACAGGGTTGTGTGATGTCTCCATGGCTGTTTAATGTATACATGGATGGGGTTGTAAAGGAGGTGCAAGGTAGGGCAGTGGATGTGGGGGTGGCTCTAATGAATGAGGATGAGATTTGGGAGATTCCGGTGTTGCTGTTTGCTGATGATACAGTATTGTTGAGTGAAGATGAATGGGAGTTGCAAGGTTTGGTGAATTAATTTGGGACAGTGTGTAGGAGGAGGAATCTGAAAGTTAATGTAAACAAAAGTAAAGTTATGGTGTTTAAGAGGAATGAAGTCACAGAGTGTGCAGTGAGGTTGGATGGTGAGTATATGGAGAATGTGAGTGCATTCAAGTACTTGGGTAGTGTTATGAGTAAGGATGGAACTTTGGGGGATGAAGTGCGTGAAAGGGTACAGCAGGGAAGGAAGGTTGTTGTTACACTGAAAGCAGTGATAAGAAATAGGGAGGTGAATGTGGGAGTTAAGAAGTCACTGCATGATGGTATTGTGATCCCTACCCTGACGTATGGAAGCGAGGCATGGACCTTGCAAGAGGGGAACAAGTCAAGAGTGAGAGCAGTGGAAATGAGTTACATGAGAGGAGCATGTGGAGTGATGTGGAGGGACAGGTTGACGAATGAAGAAGTGAAGGAACGATGTGGGGTGGATGTGGATGTGGTTGAGAAGATTAGGAGAAATACACTGAGATGGTTTGGACATGTGAAGAGAATGGAGAATGAAAGACTGACTAAGAGGGTGTATGTAGGTGAGGTGGAGGGAGGGAGAGGGAAGGGTAGACCGAGGATGAGGTGGAGGGATGGAGTTGAGAGGTATATGAGGGGGGATTGAGTTGGGGGGAGGGTAGTCAAATTGTGGGTGACAGAGCGACTTGGAGGCGTTTTGTCTGCGGCCACCCTTTGCGGGATTAGGGCGTCGGGTTATAGATAGATAGATAGATAAATAGTAAAGGTTTGACAACTAATTTGTTATTTTCAAACCTAGGTATCATAATCATGTTGTGTTTGTATTTTTATCATTGACATGGTGTTTACTGTGGTGTTTATTGTATTTTCCCTAGGTCTGAAAGTGACAAATGAGTTGTCGAAACGTCACCAATTGATAAAGATGTTCTTGATCACGTAGGTGTTTATCTATCTATTTATCTATCTATATATATATCTATCTATCCATATATATACAGTATATGTATATATATATATATATATATATATATATATATATATATATATATAATACAGGGAGAGAGAGAGAGAGAGAGAGAGAGAGAGAGAAAGAGAGAGAGAGACTGAGTCATTATTTCATTACAGATTCTAGAGATCGTCTGTGGGAATCGGTACCGATGGTTGGTTCAGTGTTGGAAACTTGGCTACGAGGCAGTTGTTTTCCAATGCTGCTCACGGACAACTTAGTAGCAAACAGCACCATATTAAAGGTAACAGGAGAGATGGACTTTAGCCCCTTAACCGCGGGGCGTCACTTTCGTGACGCTTGGGAGCAAGGGATCATACCGTGGAGCGTCGCTTTTGTGATTCTGTGTTATTTTGAATTCACCCAGGCTTCCAAGTGGGGGCTTGTATCATCTATCAGTACTGACAATGTCCAACACTAGTCAGCACTCCTAATCTCATCTGTACTCCCATCCATTGTTGACAATTTAGCCATTTCTCCCCGTTCTTGACTCCCTTCCCTACCCCCCCTCCATTACCCTATCCTCTCGCCTGCCCGGCCATGCTACGCTAAGTAAATCTTCCCTGGAATTTTTCACTGATTTCATCCATTGAAATAAGCCCTATGTCGTATTCTTATACCAAATAATATATACAAGAAAGAAATCAGGTAAGTGAGAGTGCCATACACCTGGAATTGGCTAATTATCACCTGACAACACCTCACGTGCACTCGTTCGCTAATTTTCGCTGTTTTTTTCCCCTTGAAATATGCCGTATAATCTATTTTCGTAATAAATATACATGTAAGGAGGGAAGGGAGAAGCCTAAGTGATATTTACATTCACCTGGAACTACCTAATTTATAATGTACTGTCTAGATTTCCTACCAATCATATCAGTGCTACACAAAGCTGTTTCAAGATTTAACATTGGTAGCTCTGATTATATATCTCCTAAGTAGGCCTCTAATCTATTTTCGTAATAAATATACATGTAAGGAGGGAAGGGAGAAGCCTAAGTGATATTTACATTCACCTGGAACTACCAAATTTATAATGTATTGTCTAGATTTCCTGCCAATCATATCAGTGCTAGACTTAGCTGTTTCAAGAAGTAATATTGGTAACTCTGAATAACCCCTAAACAGGCCTCCAGGCTGGCTGGCCCTGAGTTATCAGTTTACTCTCATCTTCCGAAGTGAGAGGACGTATGTTTCTTCTTGCTGACTTCAAGGCCTTTTTTCACCCCCATGCAAATGGCTCTGTGACCTTTACCCCCTACTAAACCTCGTGTGGAAAGAGGTAAAGGGCTGACAATTGATAAAAGAGTGACTACGATCTTTCTATTGAGTAAAACAGTGCAAGTGGAATTGTAAATAATGTGTAAACAGCAAGTGAAAGTAATGAATGTAAATGTACGTGAACAATGGAAAATAGTTTTTTAAGTTATTTCAAGTGACAGTGCACAACACAGTGTAAATAAAATAGAAATGTAAATAACGTAAATAAAATAGAGAACGTAAATAGAAATGTAAATGAGTAGTATTATAAGAATACGAGTATATACCCTAGGAGTAATGAAAGTGAAAGTTTCACTCTAGCATGTCTGAATGCTATGAGTTATGAGAGTGAAGATGGAAGTGACATTCACTCTCAATGCCAGTATACAGGACGAGAAAGTGAATGCTACGTATTTTACTGAAAGAAATTGAATCCCTACAGTGACAATAAACTAATACTACTGAAGGAAACTTATGGATAAGGACTGTAGATATATATATAAGTGTTATATAGTAATAGAAATATAAAGTGTGAGGGGTTTAAATGACAGACTACCAAGAGCGAACTAGTGCCAGTGCGACGATCAGACGCGCTCGTAATTTCCATTGCTTTCACAGTGTTTTTTTTTTTTGAGTATGAATCCCAAACTACTTGAAAATTGTAGAATAGTGTTTATAGTGTTTGTATCTGGCTGTGGTAATCATATTACGGGTTGTCGGGAAGTGTAAAGTGGAGACTTCGTTACCCTACTTCAGAGGTCTCCACAAGTCCTACGGTAACCGACGAAGGCTCAATAATCATTCCAGGAGAAAGCTGAAGGTATGTGCCATAAGCATATGTAATTTTATTATTCTAGGACTAATAACTGATTTTTGGCAAATATTTTTTGAGAGTCTGTCGGAGCCCAAATAACCCCGCGGCACACGCAAGTCATTGGTAAACAAGCCCGCGGTGTAGGGGTTAATTAGGCTCCAGTACTGGATGAGATCCATACTTTGATATCTCAGTTCATTACCAATGCGATGGTCTCACAGCTAAAACCGAATTTTAACTTGAAAGTTTCCTTTGGTACTCAATAATGCACAGAAAACAATGTTTTCTTTTATCAAAGACATTACTGTACTGTGATAAATACCTTGATAATTAGGAAGGAGGAAAAGAGAGACAAAGTGATAAAGAAGAAAGTAGGGGAGTGGAAGATAAAAATGACTGATTGCTAATGGTGAAGGGAGAAAAAGTGAACAGATTGAGAGAACACTTTAAGGAATTGAAACACAGGGAATGAAACTGGTGTGAGTATAAGTGGCTGGGGAGTAGCTGGGACGAGGAGGGAGGTAAGGGACGAAGTGATCAGTACGTTAGAAGTGGTGAAAGGAATGAAGAAAGTCAAAATGGGGAAACCCCAGGAATTGATGAAGTGTGTGGTGAAATGGTGAAGCATGGGGGAGAGATAGTAGTGAAGTGGATATGGAAGATTTGCAGATTGGCGTGGTAGGAAGGCAGAGTCCTGGAGGACTGGAAGTCAGGAGTAATTATTCCCCTGTAAAAAGGAAAATGAGAAAACGAAGTGTGTGATAATCAGTGGCATTTTTCTTCTAGGTGTAACATGAAAATTATATGGAAGGATTCTTATTGATAGAGATAGGAAAATAACAGAGGAATGAGTTAGAGAAGAACAGGGAGGTTTTAGGAAGAGATGGGGTTGTGTAGATCAGACATTCGTCCTAAGATCATCAGTGGAAAAGTTTCTACAAAGGGAAAGAGTTGTATATGACCTCCATCGATCTGGAGAAGGCATATGGCTGAGTGCATGGACTAGGAATGTGGAAAATGTTAAGAATATATGAAGTAAAAGGGAAGCTTCTGAATGCCGTGAGGAGTATGTATGAGGGCGCTAAGGCTGCAGTACGTGTGAATGGTGAACTGAGTATATTTTTTCTTACTGAATGTTGGATTGAAACAAAGATTTATCATGTATCAATGGTAGTTCAATCTGTATATGGATGGAGTCATAAAAGAGATACAAAGTAGGGCAGTGGATGCTAGAGATGTCCTAATGAGAGAAGGCAGCGTTTAGAAACTTCTTGTTCTGTTGTCTGGAGATAATACTGTACTGTTAAATGCCGACGAAGGGTAATTACAAAGCTTGGTGACTGAGTTTGGGAGAATGTGTAAGAAACGGAATCTAAAGGTGAATGCAGGGAAGAGTAAAGCTGTGGTCTTCGAGAGAAAAGAAGTCACAGAATGCACAGTGAGGCTGGATGATGAGGAAATGGAAAATGTGTTTTTTTTTTTAAAGTACTTGGGTAGTGTGATGAGTAAGGATGGAAATCTGGAGGATGAAGCCCATGAAAAGGTACAACAGGAAAGGAGAGTCCCTGATTCTTAGAAAGCACTGATATGGAATAGAGAAGTGAACATGGAGACAAATAAGCCTCTGCATGGTACGACTGTGATACCAGCTCTAACACATGGAAGAGAAGCTTGAACCTTGTTGGAAGGGCACAAGTCAAGAGTGAGAGCAGCAGAAATTTGTTATTTGAGAGGAGCATGTGGAAAGTGTTGTGGTGTGGCTGTGGATGGGATAAAAAGCGTTAGGAGAAATACACCGAGGTAGTTTGGCCACGTGGAGAGGATGGGGAACGAGAGCCTCACGAGGAGAGTGTATGTGAGTGAGGTGGAGGGGGGGGGAAGAGGAAGGGGGAGACCAAGAATGAAATGGAGGGATGGAGTGGAGAGGTATATGAGCGAGGAGGTTAGAGCTGGGGGAAGTCAGCAAAATGGCCGGGAACAGAGCAACATGGAACCAATTTGTTTGTTGCCTTCCCTTGCGGGATTGAGACATCTGTCAATAGACACATGGATAATTAATAACTGAGAGTAAAAATACACCTTCCTCCCCGGCATCATAACTCTATGAAAACTAATTTACTCTGCACAACTATGTAATGCTTTCATTAGAGTATTGGTGATGTTGGAGCGGCACGGGGTGTGGGTGTGTTCGAGGTGGGTGTGGACGGCCAGGACACTAACGTGACGCAGGCACAGCTCTCCACAGTGGTCAGCCAGGCTCGTCGGGTAGGTCACTTACATTCATTTGCTCATGTGGGAAAGTCACTCTAACACCTTTGTTGTGGCGGGTAGGTCACTCTCACATTACTCTTGAGGCTGTCAGGCATTCTCTCATTAGTACTAAGGTGGGTTTACCATTCTCACATTACTGCTTATGAGGGTAGTTCACTCTCACATTACTGATGAGGTGGGTAGGTTATTCTCACATTGCTGGTGAGGCGTATAGGTCACATTTACATTAGTGCAGAGGGGAGTAGGTCACTCTCACTGAACTGCTGAGGTGGGTTGGTCAACCTCATTACTGCTGAGGCAGGTAGGTCACACAGCTAACTTGTACCATGGTGACGTCAGCAGCTGCGGCAGGTGTCGTGGTGCGTGATGGTGGTTGTGGTGAGTGACGACCCAGCCTTCCTCACTGCCTTCGCCAAATGGTCCCTCAATGGCCGCCTCCTGGTGTGGTCGACAAGGCTCCTAGTGGTCACCTGCCTGCCCAGGAAAGACCTCGGGGATCTGCTCATTTCCCACTGGACATTTTCCATGATGAACACCTTGGTCATAAATGATGAATCCTCAGCATCTGACAAACGGCAAGTTATTCAACAACGAACACTGTACCTCTAATGCAAAAATTCTAATTTGTGTTTTTGTTGTAGGACACCATGTATTTGAAAGTGGCGTATGCTTCCATTTTCTTTATTTGCCATAAATATTAAATTGATTAAATCCTTTGCCATGCTTATACTAATCTTGACCTTGTGTACTAAACCCACCCTTCTTCAACACTTAAACATTCTAATCATTTCTAATCATTCGTCTCAGCTCAAGCAACCCTTTTCAGCTTCTTGTGCCTCACAAAGAATTTCTAATCAAAAATTTTAAATAAATTACCAGCAGTACCTGTCCTACAGTACAAGTCTACAAAAAGTGTAGATCTACTCAAACCCCATGAGCAGAGCTTCAGTCACCATCGTACCACTCCTGTTCATTATCATTGTGTATATGTACGCAACGACCTATCTTGCTCTCGTGTTCCTGAACTTGATTCTTCTGAATTCTCTGCTCTCTGGCCTCGGCTCTCTTGTCATTCTCTGACTAAATATATCTGCGCTGTTTACTTGTCTACTATCAACAATTATTCGACTATCTTAATTCTACGATGGAACATTCTATCCATTTCTCCTTTCTCTAAAATCTCCATTCTAGGAGATTTCAATGTTCACCACCACCTTTGATTCTCCTCTCCTTTCACTGATCCACCTGGTGAATAAGCCTTCATCTTTTCTATCCTAAATGACCTAGAGCAGCTTGTACAGCAACCTACCCGTATCCCTGACCGCCTTGGAGTGAGCTCCAACATACTTGATCTCCTCCTTACAACTAATCCTTCTGTTTACACTGTTAATCTTTTCTCTCCGTTGGGTTCCTCCGATCATACCCTTGTTACCTTAACATGTCCTATCACTCCAATACGGCCTGTGGACCCTCCAAAAAGATGTCGTCTGTGGTACTTTGGAGCTGCAGATTAGGAGGCCCTCAGGCAGTACTTTTTTTATTTTCCCTGGAGTAATTATTGTTTCCATGGCCGGAAGCCATCTGAATGTGCCTTGTGTATTACGGAGGTTATTCTCTCAGGCATGGAAACATACATTCCTATCTCATATCCTTTGACTAATGCAAGAAAGCCTTGGTTTAATCACGCTTGTTCTAATGCTGTCCGCAACAAGGAGAGGGGCTATAAAAGGTACCGGAGCCAACCCACCCCTGAATCACATCTTTTTTTATGTTTCTGCCCGGAATCATGCTAAGTTTGTTCTTTGCTCTGCTAAAAATAATTTCATCCATACTAAATTCTATCAACTCTCCAACTCGAATTCTTCCCGCTCCTTCTGGCATCTTGCCAAAAACTTTTCTAACAATTTTACATCATCATCCTTCCCTCCTCTTTTCTACTCCAATGGCTCTGTAGCAATTTCTTCTACTGATAAAGCAGATCTGTTTGCTCAGACTTTCTCCTCTAATTCCACCTTAGACGATTCCGGTGCTGTTGCTCCATCACTTCCCCCCTCTGACTTCCTCATGACTGACATTAAAATTTCTTCAGCTGATGTATATTCTGCCATCACAGGCCTCAGTACTAACAAGGCACATGGGCCTGATGGAGTCCCTCCTGTTGTCCTCAAGAACTGTGCTTCTGTGCTTACACCCTGCCTAGGTAAACTCTTTCTCCTTTGTCTTTCAACTTGTACCTTTCCTTCTTGCTGGAAGTTTGCACTCATTCAGCCAGTCCCAAAGAAGGGTGATCATTCCCAACCCTCTATCATCCCATTGCTTTAACATCCTGTGTCTCAAGAGTTCTTGAGTCGATTCTTAACAGAAAAATTTTAAAGCATCTTTCCTATCACAATCTTCTTTCTGATCGTTAGTATGGGTTCCGTCAGGGACACTCCACTGGCGATCTTCTCACCTACCTTTCAGACTCCTGGTCATCCTCCTTTCGGGACTTCGGCGAAAGCTTTGTCATTACACTTGATATCTCAAAGGCTTTCGATCGAGTCTGGCATAAATCTTTAATTTCCAAACTGCCCTCTTATGGTTTCTATCCATCTATCTGTGCCTTCTTCTATAGCTTCCTTTCTGGTCGTTCTATTGCTGTTGTTGTAGACGGCCATCGTTCTTCTCCTAGATTTATCATCAGTGGTGTTCCTCAGGGCTCTGTCCTATCACCAACTCTCTTCCCTATCTTCATCAATGATCGTCTAAGTTGTACATCTAATCCTATCCACTCATACGCTGATGATTCCACCCTTCACCTTTCCACTCGATTCCCGCAACATCCATCTCAGCAGTTACTTCAACAAACAATGGATGAGGCTATGGCATACCTAATGTCTGACTTGGTGCTTGTCTCTGACTGGGGTAAAAAAATCTTGTTTTTTTTTAATGCATCAAAGACTCAGTTTTTACACCTAGCTACCCGTCAAAATCTTCCACAGGAGTACCCAATAATGTTTAATAACCAACTCAATCCTGCATCATCCTTGAACATACTTGGGGTTTCATTCACACAGGACTTATCTTGAAAGATCATACTGCATCTCTTGTAAAATCTGATACCAAGAGATTGGGTGTGCTAAGCCGACTCCGTGCCTTCTTTACCCCTGCCTAGATGTTGACTTTATACACAGGTTTTACTCGCCCCTGTGTAGAGTACAACTCTCATGTGTGGGGAGGCTCCCCACATTCAGCTCCTCTCAATAGGGTGGAGTCAAAGGCTTTTCGTCTCATTAACTCTCCTCCTCTTACTGGCTCCCTTCAACCTTTTTCTCTTTGCCGAACTGTTGCCTCTTTATCTCTTTTCTATTGGTACTTCAATGGTCACTGCTTCTCTGAACTGTCTGCTTGTATCCCTTCACCTCTATGACGGGCGCGTAGGACCCGTCTAGCAACAAACTCTCATCCTTTTTTTGCCCAACTCTCTAATGCAAGAGTTAACCGTTACTCCCAGTTATTAATTTATGCAACAGGTCAACTCTGGAACTGTCTCCCTCTGTCTGTATTTCCTACATCCTGTGATCTCCAGTCTTTCAAATGCAGTGTGTCCAGGCATCTCGAAATGAATAGATCTTGAATTTGACTCTCTTTTATATATATATTTTTTTTCTTGGATGAAACTTTCATGCGGGCTCAGTCTTTGGTTCCTTCTTCCTCGCATTAAAAATATATATATATCTCCAACAGCTTCAGAATGTAGTTTCCCAAGTATTATGCTCACTTCATCGTTAACCCTTGAATCTTAGGGGGTCTTACAAGCGAAGCCCTTCGAGTACACATTTTTTCCTTGACAGTAGGCTTTTTCAAACAGTCATGGCTGCGTAATTACAGTATACTGATCTTTCAATTAAGGACCGGATTATTCATCTGTCCTTCATCTTTCAATTGCAAATGTCCCCAGGTCGGCTCTAGGTGGAGGCATTGTGGAGGTAGGAGGTGATGAATGGAGATAATTTGGGGAGTCATGAAAGGATGTTTTCGTACGGGGGCGAGTCAGTAGTTACAGCCCACAGCCCTCGCCCCAGCCTGAAACAAAGAGGGATTCCATGCTTGCATACACTCTTGCTCCCCCTTGCCTCACTTGTCCTTGACACTCCTTTCCATTGTCCCTGGCCACTGCCACATGAATGAATCATCACCTTTATATGTTTGGCTAACTCAGTTCATTTTTCCAATTTTTCCGATTTATTCAGGGTGACAATGTGCATTACAGTGTGTTGGATTGGAAAGAGAAAAGAAATTCCATGGTTTAATACACATGACTAGCCATTACAATTTATTTTACTTTGTGAGTACATTTTCTGTGTCATATAAATCATTTGAGCTATCCCTGTGGTCGCGTCCATTTCTGACACGCATAGTTTTCTTCTTTTCTAAAGCACTTACTTAGCTAAGTTTTTACTGCACGAGAGGAACTGCACACAAAAAAATACGTATGGTGCACTATATTGCAGGAATTCCTTTTTTTAATGCACGAAAAAAAATAAAAGCTACACGCCTGCAAACTGATTCCTCTTAGCAAAAATAAATACACGACAGTAGATTCCCAAATTGAGGATCTGTTCAAGATACTTGGACACATTGCGTTTAAAAGACTGAAGGTCATAGGCAGTAGGGAATACAGACAGAGGAAGACAGTTCCAAAGCTGACGTGCTGTACACATAAAGGACTGACATTAACAGTTAACTCATGCACTAGAAGGATGGACAGAAAAGGGATAAGAGTTTGCGCCTACACTGGTGCTACCTGCCTGTCATAGTGGTTGAGGGATGGAAGCAGAGAATTCAGAGGACCAGTGACCATTGAATTAATGAAAGAAATGGGACAAAGATGAAACAGAACGGCAGAGATTGGGGCTGAAGGCAGCCAATAAGGGGAGGAGAGTTAATGAGATGAAAAATCTTTGACTTTTGTTGTATGTGGGGCGCCTTCCCACACATTAAAGTAGTGGTGTAAGCAAGGGCAAATAAACCCTCTGTTTAAAGTCAACAGCTGTGCAGGGGTAAAGAAGGTACAGAGTCAACCTAGCACACCTAATTGCTTGGAAGCAGATTTTATAAATGGAGGTAATATGAGCTTTCCAAGATAAATCTGGAGAGAATGAAGCCCCAAGTATAGACATAATATAACACAATACTGTGTTTAACTATATAGCTATAGATAACAATATGTAAAACAGGTAGTTATGTCTGAGTCCTCCAGGAGGAGTTAGAGAACACATCCCCTTGGCTAGACGAACCAGGAATGTCCATTCACATAATGTATATCCACAGCCTTTGTTGTCCCAGACCATCAAGAATCCTTAACCATATGCTGTATCTCAAACTTCCTCGTAGCCCAGGCGACCAAGAATTTCATGACGTATTCAAACACATGGAGTAACCAGCCCTAGTCAGTTAGTCCACGTGATAGGAAGTTTACCATACACATCCTCCCCACGCTGTATATAATGTCAGAGAGATTCCCTTCAGATCAGAAGAAAGGGCTGGAGAGTAGGCTCGTTAACACGAGGGTCAGACACAGTGAGAAGGGGGAGAGAAGGGCTAGACAGAAGGTTCCGACGTTAGGGTCACGTTCTGCTAAACTGTAACTCACTTTTTATAACTGTTTTCAATAAACTCAGTAACCCAAGCGTGCTGTAAATCACCTCGTTGACACTACGTCTCACTACTTTATTCTGGCTGAGCTTAACGATCCATAATGAAGTGCCTTATCCCCTTACAAGTAACTAAAACTACACTATCAAGATTGGTGGCCAGATAACCTTCTCTGAATAATTACACCCCTTGGCTACGTCTACTTACATTGGTGACAACTGTGTACAATGATAAACCACGTCTACTTACATTGGTGACAGCTGTGTACAATGATAAACCACGTCTACTTACATTGGTGAACAGCAGTAATAATGAACCAACTATGATAAACTTTGCCACTCGAGACTGGTGACGAGTGGCAAAAACGAATCACAAGCAAGCTATGCCTTATGAGTTTATACTAAGATATCTACCTCACTACGTTCACTGAGAGTGGTGGTGAGCTGTAAACGAAGCGAATTAACGTCTCAATCACAGCAGTCTATAACTACGCTCAATTTGGCAACGTCACAATCAAAAAACAAACAAGCAAAGCAGAGAACGAGAGCTGGCGTCGCATCACCACAGCGTAATTTCGTTCCTAATAGCTCCTAAACCACAGCTCCACGATTACAAGAAACAGTATCAACGATAAACTATGTCTATCAACAACTCTACAAGCCTGCAAGTTAATCTCAACGAGTAAGGAAAATCAAACACTACGAGATGAAGAAGTGAACAAGGAAATAAGAAAGTGCATCTGTGTGTTGACCCAACTTCAGCACATTTTCTCCCCCTCCACCACTTTTCACCACCACTTCCACCTTCTCCAACACTATCACCACCATCTTCCCCACCACCACTACCAAATGAGGCAACCACTCAGCAGTGTGTCATCATCAGCTGAGTGGGGACACAGACACAGAGTGCTGATGCAGACATACCAGGACCCTGACCTACTGAATCATCCCTACCAACACCCTTCACCCATCAATACTATCATCAGCAGCAGCAACCTAGCCAGTATTCCCACCAAAGTATTTATCAGTGAGTCGAACATTAACTCTATTAGTTTAATAGTACTACTGAATTTATATACAACCTTACATATTATAACAGTGATAGACAAGATCCTTACACAAACATATGATACATACATATGAAAATCAAATAAGAACAGAAATTTAAATATAAGTACGCATGAATCATTCATATTACAGTGACAGACAAAATCAAGTGAAAATGACTAACAAAAATGGAGCTAGCAACAGTGTGTTATACTCAACCACACACTCTAGTACTTGCAACCAATACTTTAAGATGAATTTTAAAATGAACAAACATATCAAGCTGACTTCACAACCTTTGGAGGACTATAGTGTCAAGTGATGTGTGAAACTAAGTGAACACTGAACATATTGTAAATGTTGTATATATAATTTTATACAAAATAAAATATGGGTTACATATAATATCATCTTATTTCAAACTGTGCAACATAACTAAGTCAATACATGCATGGTGTCTCCAACAAACCGTGCAACATAACTAAGTTAATACATCCATGACGTCTGTAATAAACTGTGCAACATAACTAAGCTAATACACCTATGATGTCTCATATAACTAATACACCTATGGTGTCTCACATAACTAAGCTAATACACCCATGGTGTCTCAAATAAACTGTGCAACATAACTAAGCTAATACACCTATGGTGTCTCACATAACTACTACACCTATGGTATCTCACATAACTAAGCTAATACACCCATGGTGTCTCAAATAAACTCTGCAACGCAACTAAGATAATACACCTGCGATGTCTCACATAACTAAGCTAATACACCCATGGTGCGTCATGTAAACTGTGCAATGTAACTAAGCCAATACACCTATGGTGTCTCAAATAAACAAGTACATCAAATATGACTGATTCATGAGATGATTGTATTGCTATTATTGTATTAATTTTATAGATATGTATCAGTTATATAGCTACAATGACCACACTTGTGATTCCTACAATTATGTTATACTTGTTACAATTATGTAACTACAAATGCTTGCATTACCTTGCATTACTGCAATTACAGTTACTATAATTATGTAACTACAAATGATAGTATTACTACAATTATGTTACAGTTCCTACAATTATGTATCTACAAACAATAGCATCACTACAATTATCACAGTTGCCACAAGATGTAACCACAATTTTATTGCCAACACAATTATGTAACAGTTGCATTAACCCCTTAACCGCAGGGCGTCACTTTCGTGATGCTTGGGAGCAAGGGATCATACTAAGGGGCGTCACTTTTGCGATTCTGTGTTATTTTGAATTCGCTTGGGCTTTCAAGTGGTAGCTTGTATCATCTATCAGTACTGCCAATGTCCAACACTAGTCAGCACTCCTAATCTCATCTGTACTCCCATCCATTGTTGACAATTTAGCCATTTCTCCCCATTCTTGACTCCCCTCCCTACCTTCCCTCCATTACCCTCTCCTCTCGCCTGCCTGGCCGTGCTATGCTAAGTAAATCTTCCCTGGAATTTTTCACTGATTTCATCCATTGAAATAAGCCCTATGCCCTATTCTTATATCAAGTAATATATACCAAAAAGAAATAAGGTAAGTGAGAGTGCCATACACCTGGAATTGGCTAATTATCACCTGACAATACCTCATGTGCACTCGTTCGCTAATTTTCGCTGTTTATTTCCCCTTGAAATGTGCCGTATAATCTATTCTCGTCCTAAAAATATATATAAGGAGGGAAGGGAGAAGCCTAAGTGAAATTTACATTCACCTGGAACTACCTAATTTATAATATACTGTCTAGATTTCCTGTCAATCATTTCACAGCTATATATTAGCAGCTCTCAAGAGGCTGACATTGGCAGTAATGCTTTCTCCCTTGGTAGGCCACCCCGGCCCACCACTATCAGTTTACTGTTGTCTTTCAAGGTGAAAATACGCCGGATTCGCTCTTGCTAACTTCAGCCACTTTTTAGTCCCATGCAAAGGGCCCTGTGACCTTTACCCGCTACTAAACCTCATGTGGAAAGAGGTAAAGGGCTGACACTTGATAGAGAGTGACTACGATCTTTATGTTCAGTAAAGCAGTGCAATTCGAATTGTAAATAATGTGTAAATAATGTATAAACAGCAAGTGAAAGCAATGAATGTAAATATAAGTGAACAATGGAAAATAGTTTTATAAGTTACTTCAAGTGACAGTGCATAACACAGTGTAAATAAAATAGAAATGTAAATAATGTAAATAAAATAGAGAACGTAAATAGAAATGTAAATGAGTAGTATTATAAGAATACGAGTATAAATATACTAGGAGTAATGAAAGTGAAAGTTTCACTCTAGCATGTATGAATACTATGAGTTATGAGAGTGAAGGTGAAAGTGACATTCACTCTCAATGCTAGTATACAGGACGAGAAAGTGAATCCTACATATTTTACTGAAAGAGAAATTGAATCCTACATATTTTACTGAAAGAGAAATTGAATCCCTACAGTGACAATAAACTACTATTACTGAAGGAAACTTATGGATAAAGACTGTAGATATATATAAGTGTTATATAGTAATAGAAATATAAACTGTGAGTGTTTTTTTGAATAATAAATGACAGAACACCAGCGGCGAACGATCAGAAGTGGGAAGGTCATACGCCCTCGTAATTTTCATTGCTTTCACATTTTTTTTTTTTTTTTTGGAGTATGGATTCCAAACTATCTGAGAATCATAGAATAGTGTTTCTAGTTATATCAGGCTGTGGTAATCATATTACGGGTTGTCGGAAAGTGTAAAGTGGAGGCTTCGTTACCCAACTTCAGAGGTCTCCACAAGTCCTACGGTACTCGACGAAGGCTCAACAAACACCTCACGAGAAAGCTGAAGGTATGTCCCATAAGCATATGTGATTTTAATATTCAAGGACTAATAACTGATTTTTGGCAAATATTTTTAGAGAGTCTGTCGGAGCGCGAATATTCCCGTGGGAGCCGCAAGAAAAAGCAAAACAAGCCCGCGGTTAAGGGGTTAACAAAATGTAACCACAGTTTTATGGGCAACACAATTATGTAACTGTTGCATTAACAAGATGTAACTATGGCAACAGTAACACAATGTTATGTTACAGTCACACTTCCATAAAAGTTGCATTAAAATGATGCAACTACAATAGCATTAAGACGATGTAACTGCAATTATACAATATTCATACAGTTATGTTACTTTTACAATATTATGTATTTCACTGAATTAGCTTATAAGTTCATTATAATGTGTATAAAATATATATTAACCCACCCCCATCCCGACGTTTTCTGGGTAGTGGTACTCCCCAGTCCCGACATTTTTGGACCTTTTTTTTTCTGGCTCAAACATCCGCTTTTGGTGAGAAACATCAAAAATTCATAGAGAAATCGCTCACCTGAGGTTTAAAATACTCGATCCAGGTAGGAGTACCTCCTTACCTTACAGGGTTTTCTATCAGGCTGGCTGCAAAGAAAACGAGTTCTATGGGAGGATAACTACTCCACACCACTCATAAACGGTATTTATTTATTCATTTGCTACGAATTTATATGTAGTACGAGAGTATATTGGTTTTCAAACGGTAATATAGGCATTATAAGCATTGTTTCACTCACTAACTCATCACCATTCCTGACCTTTTTTTGCCACATTACCTGATCATCATTTCTGAATGTTTCTTCCTCTAATGTTTGTCCTCCACATTGTCATCGATTGGGGAATCACTCTGGCCCTGAATTTCGTACCGTGGCATGACATGGCTTTACTGGCCAGGTCACTGATAACAGATGAATTGCTGAGAAAAGGGCATGCAGGGGGGGGGAGGAGGTCATGCTGTGTAAGGCATTGTCCCTGCCTGGCATCTTGTAGAGGAAGGTGTCCCATATATACGTGCCAAAAATCACTCGCGAAAATTGAAAATTGTGCAAATTAAATTGATAATTGTGCAAATTAGGGACCTTGCAATGTTGCCGCGTTAATTTACGTCTCCGGGATATGAGTGCACATCATGTGAGGACGTGAATTCACATCTCCAGGACGGGGCGGGTTAATATGTTATGACTATTTACTGTCGTTTCGCGTGACCGAGCGATATCTAGGCATAATATAACACAATACTGTATGTAACTATATAGCTATAGATAACAATATGTAAAAGAGGTAGTTATGTCTGAGTCCTCCAGGAAGAATTCGAAAACACATCCACTTGCCTAGACGAACCAGGAATGTCCATTTACATAATGTATATCCACAACCTTTGTTGTTCCAGACAATCAAGAATCCTTAACCATACGATGTATCTCAAACTTCCCCATAGCCCAGACAACCAAGAATTTCATGATGTATTCAAACACGTGCAGTAACCAGCCCTAGTCACTTAGTCCACGTGATATGATATTTACCATACACATCCTCCCCACGCTGTATATAATGTTCGAGAGATTCCCTTCAGATCAAAAGAAAGGGTTGGAGAGTAAGCCCGTTAACACTAGGGTCAGATACAGTGAGAAGCGGTTAGAGAAAGAAAGGGGAGAGTAGGGCTAGACAGAAGGTTCCGACGTTAGGGTCACGCTCTGCTAAACTGTAACTCACTTTTTATAACTGTTCAATAAACTTAGTAACTCAAGAGTGCTGTAACTCACCTTGTTGACAATACGTATCATTACCATATTCTGCCTGACCTTAACAATCCATAAGCAAGTGTCCTATTTCTCTACAAGTACCTAAAACTACACTATCCAGATTGGTGTCCAGATAACCTTGTCTGTATAATTACACCCCTCGGCTTCGTCTACTTACAAAAGTATGTTCAAAGATGATGCTGGAATGATAATATTGTTAAAAATTATAGGATATTCCTACAGTAGATTTTAATGGGTCAGAAGATGTAAGAACTGGGTTTTCGGTGCATTAAAAACAATATTACTTTTACCCAAATCAGAGGTATGAGCCAAGTCAGATATTAAGTGTGCCATAGACTCCTTTTTCGTTTGTTGAAGTAACTGTTAAGATGGACACTGTGGGAAGTAGATGGAAAAGTGAGGGGTAGAGCCATCAGCATATGAATAATTAGGGTTACATGTAAACCTTGGTGGATCATTGACGAATAGAAGGCTGAGAGTAAGTGACAGACCATTGCCCTAAGGAACACCATTATTGATAGCTCGAGGAGAAGAACAGTGGCAGTCTACAACAGCAGCTATTGAACAACTAGGATAAAGGAACATATAGGACTGAAACCGTAAGTTGGCCATAAATTTAAAATTTATACCAGACTCGATAGAAAGCTATTGAAATGTGAAGTGCAATGACAAATCTTTCACCGAAGTCACGAAAAGGGAATGACCCATTCATGCATGGATAAGTTTCATAAGTTTTCTGTGGCGTGATGCATCGGCTTATCCCCCCTCCCCCCCTCCTGCCACACACTTCAAAAAGTGTATTTTCAGTTTATTTTCACCACCCAAACATATTCATTTGCCACAAAACCCACATATTCCAATTTGCCATTGTTTATTCTACACGATAAGAAAAAAAAACAAACAAAAAAACTATACGTGCATTAGGGCCTCGGGAATATACATTCAGGAACATAGATCTCACTTCCCAACATCATAAGTCGAACGTTTACTGATCAATCTCTCCATGTTATACCATCATTGGAAAGAAAAATTTATTTGCCTTCGAATGCCGGAGATTCCAGTTTGATACGGGGTATGGTGTTTGGGTAATAAGGGAAAAAGTAAAACCCATTTCCGACGGACAACGGCTTTTTTTTTTGAGGTGGGGGAGCTCTAGGAAAAAACTTTTCTTGCCACTGTTATGTTTTAATTTTATCATCCTATGCAGAATTTCAGTGGCTTTCGTTTGAGCCAGAATGGTGATCCTAGGCCTCATAGTTTTCAAGAAAAATGGGAGAAACTACATTGAACCCACGCCATGTTGTGACTGTAGGACAGTTTCCTGCTTTCCTCTAAAATCCTGCACGTATTTCACCAATTCCTTGTACACTAGATATGCACACTATATTCTTATGATCCACTGTCACTATATTTATAGCTGAATACTCACATTTGGTGGAAAGTAGAGGCAGTGTAGTTGATTAGAAACAGTAGCACAATCTTCTTTGGGCCAACGGCTGATGACGACCAGGAATGCTTCACAGTCACCAAATTTCTTATTGCAAACACCAAATCTAATCACAACAGTGCCCAAACAATATACACAAGCAGTAGCACAATCTTCTTTGGGCCAACGGCTGATGACGCCCAGGAATGCTTCACAGACACCAAATTTCCTATTGCAAACACCAAATCTAATCACAACAGTGCCCAAACAATATACACAAGCACTATTGGTATAGTGAAATATGTTGCATGGCGACAGGGGTTAGAGTTGAAATTTATAGGGCCAAATCACACAGTAACTCCCCCACTCACAGCTCATTTTGAAATGAATAATTTTTCCGCTCTCTTCCCGGTATCGGGACCCACAGTTGCCAACTCATTACTTTTGACGAGCAGGAGCTAAGCTATGAGGCCTCCATAAATGACGCTGATTGGCTGAAAACTTTTTCTTTGACGAAAGTTTTTATGCTTTACTGATGACAAGAGCATCAATAATTATGGGTGTAGCCATACCCAAATGACGACGAGTGTGTCAAAGCATAAGAAGGGGTTAAAGGAAGGTGAAAAGATAGCCAGTGAAGCACCCCTGCCTTAGCCCCTAATGGGAATCAGAGGTTATGATAGGAGAGGTGCTTTAATTATTTTATTACAGAAGGGTTTCAAATACTTTACAAATACAGGATGTTGGTGCAATTCTTTAACAGCATGTATTTCAAGTTTTTTAGTCTATTCTTAACCGAAAATTTTTAAGGACTCTTTCCCGTCACAACGTTCTTTGCAATCGTAAGTATTGGTTCCGCCAGGGATGCTCTACTAGCAATCTTCTCACCTACCTTTCATACTCGTGGTCATCCTCCTTTCGGGACTTTGGCGAAAGCTTTGTCATTGCATTTGACATCCCAAAGGCTTTCGATCGAGTCTGGCATGAATCTTTAATTTTCAAACTGCTCTCCTACGGTTTCTTCTATCTGTGCCTTTATCTATAGCTTCCTGTCTGGCTCTACTATAGCTGCTGCTGTAGACTGCCATCATTCTTTTCCTAGAACTATCAAGAGTGGTGTTCCTCAGGGTTCTGTCCTATCACCAACTCTCTTTCTTTGATTCATCAATGACCTTCTGTGCTGTACACCTAACCCCATCCACTCTATGCTGATGACTCCACTCTTCACCTTTCCATTCACTTCCCACAGCATCCTTCTCAGCACTTACTTCAACAAACAAGGGATGAGGCTATGGCACACCTGATATCTGACTTTGCTCACATCTCTGATTGGGCTAAAAGTAATCTTGTCATTTTTAATGCATTACAAGCTCAGTTCTTACATCTATCAACCCGACAAAATCTTCCACAGGAGTACCATCTAATTTTCAACAATACCCAGCTTAATCCTGCATAATCTTAAAACATACTTGGGGCTTGATTCTCTCGGGATTTATCATGGAAATAACATTTTACCTCTCTTGTAAACTCTGCTTCCAAGAGATTAGGTGTGCTAAGCCGACTCTGTGCCTTCTTTACTCCTGCATAGTTGTTGACTTCATACACGGATTTTATTCACCCATGTGTAGAGTACAACTCTCATTTGTGATGAGGTTCCCCATATACAGCTCTTGTCAACAACGTTGAGTCAAATGCTTTTCGTCTCATCAACTCTCCTCCTCTTACTAGCTGCCTTCAACCTCTGTATCTTCACTGTACTGTTGCATCTTTACATTATCTTTTTTCAGTCGCTATTTCAATGGTCACTGCTTATCTGAACTGTAAGGTTACATCCTTCCTCCATTATGGTGGGTGTGTAGCACCCGTGTAACAACAAAATCTCATCCCTTTTCTGTCCAACTCTCTAATGCAAGAGTTAACCATTACTCCCAGTCTTTCATTTATGCAACAGGTCACCTCTGGAACTGTCTCCCTCTGTCCGTACTTCCAACTGCCTATGATCTCCAGTCTTTCAAACGCAGTGTGTCCAGGGACCTCAGAAGCAACAGTCTTGAATTTGGCTCTCTTATCTTGTGTTTATTTTTTCTTGGAGGGAGAAATTTACAGGCTCCTGGCCTTTTGTTGCTTCTGCGACAGTTACAGGGCTGATAATTATCAACCTTCCATACCAGCAAAATTCCACCAAGAAGGAAAGGTACAAGTTGACACACAAAGGCGACAGAGTTTACCCAGGCAGGATGTAAGCACAGAAGAACAGCACTTAGGATAACTGGAGGGACCCCATCTGCACCCCATCAGGCCCATTGCCTTGTCAGCATTAACACCAATGAAGGCAGAAAACACATCAACTGAAAAAAAATTTAATGTCAGCCATGAGGAAGTAAAAGGAAGGAAGCAACAGAGGAATAGCACCAGAATCGCCTAAGGTGGAAAGAAAGGAGAAATTCTTAGCAAAGAGTTGTGCTTTATCAGTAGAAGAAACAATTGCAGATTCGTAAGAGTGGAAAATGGGAGGAAAGGATAACGAAGTAAAATTGTTAGAAAGGCATTTGGCAAGCATCGGAAGGAGCCGGAGGAATTTGAGTTAGTACGACTGATATTATTTTTTGCAGAGTGATGGACGGACTTAACCCTTTAACCGTGGGCATTGTTTTGCCCCGACTGGCCTCTCCCGCGGGGGTTCCAGCCAAATGTAAACAAACCTTTAAACCTTAATAACTCTGCACAGAATAAAGCTAGAGCAAAAAATAAGGTACCATTAGAAATTATTAACCTTCAGCTTTGCAGTGATGTAGGTTTCATGACTTTGTGGACTTTCACTGGACGGGCAGCTCCGTTAGAAGTGAGGGGTGTAAAATCACTATTTTACGCCCCACACACAAGTACCAAATGCCAACCACTCTCTGATAATAGTACTATAAACATATATGAACACTGCACATACGATAAACACCCACTCTGTGTTCACTGAGGTAGGTAAAAAAAAGGCACTGTAATTGCCCGCACGTCACTGCGGCATCACACGCTCACTGACGTTTGGTTAGCGGCGATGTTTTCATTATTTCTAACTTCTGTTACTATTTTACATATAATCTGGGCAATATACATTATATTTACACTGCACTTATTACTATATTGTATCACTGTCGCATCACAGAATTACAGCAGTGCCGCAGATTTTCTTATTACCATATCACTTATATACTGGCCATATTTACATAATTTTCTAGGTAAAATATCTCTTATTACTATATTATACAATTTTTGGTAAAGCACATCACTGTTGCATAATAGAATCACAGCAGTGCCGCAGATTTTCCTATAACCATACCACTTATATACTGGCCATATTTACATAATTTTCTAGGTAAAATATCTCTTATTACTATATTATACAATTATTGGTAAAGCACGTCACTGTCGCATCACAGAATCACAGCAGTGCCTTAGATTTTCTTATTACAATATCACTTATTATACTGGTCAATATTTACATTGTTTTCTAGGCAAAATATCCCTTATTACTACATTATCCCTTATACAATTATTGGTAAAGCACGTCACTGTCTCATCACTGTATATCACTGTCACTGTCAGTATTTACTCAGAGAGTGGTACTCGGCAAAGCACGGAGTCACACAGAGAGCGACTTGGCATTCCTGGCACTGGTGTGTGCTCATTTTTCTCACCCGAGGCCTCCGTGTGGTGTTATGACACTCTGCAGCGGCCCTGTGACAACCTGCCACCTGCGGTGAGAGGCAATTTCACAAGCTGGTGCCGGCTCATGTAATTGCGGCACTCAAGACAGTCAGGTTGTGTGTCAGAGTGTCGCTTCAGGACCAATGCCGTCACCTGACCAAATCGTGCAAGCAGCTGTTGCACGACAGTCTTGGAGAACTGTCTCAGGGATGGTTGCCTTGTGCCCCCGACTTGTGTCTTGTAGAGGAGGAAGGCGTTGAGCATGCACATATCGAGCATGTGGAGGCAAGCCTTCCTGTACCATTGGGTGTTTCTCCTGAGACAGTCTATCTCGCCAATCATCATGTCCGACTTATCAACAAGTCTCATGTTGATATTGTAGTCAATGACGGCATCGGGCTTCATGATTGGCTCTCCCGTCCTGTAGCTGACCTTCCCAGTTCTCTGCAATTCCCCCTTGTGGATGGTGCTAAGCATATTCACGACCTTCTTGTCGTGCCACCTGATCGCCAGAAGCTTGTCAGACTTCTTCAGGTGCACATCTCCCTTGGATGAGGATGATGCTTCAGGGAAACTTGGCCACTCTTTCCTGTGGCTCCGTACAGTGCCAACAGTGCTGATGCCGTGTTCAGCCAGGTATTTGGCGAGTTTCGGTGCTGTGTAGTAATTGTCTGTGTACAGCACATGATTCCCACCAAAATACCTCTCCATCAGCACTTTTACTACGGAGCCAGAGAAGCCAAGGGGGTCTTTCCTGTCCACGTCCATTGTGCTTGCAGAGTAGATAATGAAATCCAGGATATACCCCATCTCACAGTCACACAACACAAAGAACTTTATCACAAAGCGGTGGCGTTTGCTGGGGATGTACTGCATGAATTTGAGACGTCCTCTGAACAATACCAGGGATTCATCTATGACGACTTTTTGCATAGGACGGAAAAATTGCATAAATCGATCCCTAATCCTGTTGAGGAAATCCCTCACTTTCCACAAAGGGACAGTTTGGGACGGGTTTTCATTGTCAGCGAAGTGCAGGTATCCTAGCAGCTGTCGGAACCGATCTCGTGACATGTATTTGCCGAATGTTGGGATTGAAGTGATGTCATCAACCAGCCAGTACTCCTCCAACTCATGTCTCTTGATATGGGGCATCAAGAACATGAGAGCAAAGAACACATACAGCTCTCTGATCCCGACAGGCAACCACGACACTTGTTTTGGTGAGCCAATAGGTCCCAGCCCTTCTGTTGCACACTGAGCTGCATACCTATTGGTCTCATTGCTGACAAATTGCACGATTTCGTCATCCATGAAGGCCAGGAAGTAGGCCACAAAGTCATCTCCTTCATTGCATAGGAAGGCAGGCTGTATTCCCGCGTTTGTCATGTCAAATGGCGGATTGTGTGGCTGAAAATCAGCACCATCAGACCAAACAAATGCATCCACTTTCCTGGTGCGTGGTTCAGTGGCAGTGGCAGGTCGCATTGCACTCTTTTCCCCGTGAGAAGGAGTTGAGGTAGAGGCAATGGGTAAGGCAGGAGGTGAGGCAGGAGGTGAGCGGGAGGGGGGTGAGTGGGGGAGTGGTGAGTGGGGGGTGGTGAGGGTGAGGGAGCTGGGCGGGGGGCAGGTAGAGGGGTTACTGACCTGGTGTGTGGTGAAATCTGACCCTTTCTTCCCCGCTTATCACCTCGCTTATCACCCCACTTTCCCTTCCTGCTGCCACGCATCCCCTTTGTTCTAGGCCGGCCTGCCCTGCTTACCCTGCCTGCACGGCCTGCACGGCCTGCCTTCCCTCGCTGTGCAGGCCCTGGGAATTCATATTCCTCAGATGATGTAGACTGAGGAGAGGGCACGGCAGAAGATGAAGATGATGTGAGGGCAATAGGGCTAGGGGAACGGGAAAGTGGTGGGAAATGCTTGCTAGGGCCGGGTGTAGGAGACGTAAGTTTCCGCTTCACTCCCTTCCCACGTGCGACACCCATTTTCCCCATGGGCGCCTTCCCTTTCCCAGAGTAAGTTGTGGGCAGTGGGGGGGAGACAACATGTTCACTTTCATCACTGTCAATGTCAATCATAAACGGTTCGCCACCAATAACTGCATAGTCATCACTACTTGCGGTAAGTATATCACTCTCACTGCCACAATCCAGAGTTGTACTTACAGTTTTATCCAGCTCTGTCCTAATTTCTGGGGTGCTCAACCCCTTCTGCCTCGATGTCAGCAGTTCCTTCTTTGGTGTAGAGGTCGAAGGCACACTAGCACGAGGAATTTCTGAGGAGGAAGCGAGCGATGATGACTCGGGACGGAGTGCCATTATCACGCACAGAGCTGGACAGATACTGACTGATGCGTGTCAGGGCAGGGGTGGGGGGGGGGCCCCTGGGGGGTGGGAGGAGGGAGGTGTGGGAGGGCTGGCGTGAAAGAACTCGACAGCTACTCTTGCGTGAAACAATTTGCGTACAGGAAAAATGCGCGGTGTTCAAAATATTCATGAAAATTCCAGAATGACACCCGCAGTTTGGTCCAGTTTTTTCAATGTCATTCTGGAATGACACCCGCGGTTAAAGGATTAACATGATTCCAGACAGAAAAGTAAAGAGATGAGATTCAGGAATGGTTTGGCTCCGGTCCTTTTTTGAAGATCCTCTCCTTGATGTGGACAGGATTTGAACAAGCATAATTAAAGATTTTTTTTTCATTAGTCACATGATACAAGATAGAAATGTTTGTTTCCATGACTGAAAGAATAACCTATGTAATGCTTGAGACACAGTTGATTCTCGGCCATGGGAGCAATAATCATTCCGGGGAATAAAAAATATGTACTGTCAGAGGTCCTCCCAATCAGCAACTTCAAAATGCCAAAGTCACTCCTTATTGGGATGGTTCACAGGCCTTACTGAGGTGACAGGACAGTTAAAGTATTAAGACTGCAATCATAGGAGGCCAATGGAAATAAAACATTAATAGCATAAGCAGAAGGATTAGATGCAAGGAATTGGTCAGGTATGCTGGGACTCTCTACAAGACTGTTAGCAATATGGGTTGGGTGCTGTCCAAGCTGCTCTTGGTCATTAAGGATGGAAAATATGTAGCCTTGTACGTGGATCAGTGATAGGAGAGGAGAGCCAAAGGTGGTGGTGAACAGAGAAATCACCTAGAATAGGGACTTCAGGGAAAGAAGAAACTGACAGGATGTTCCATTTTAGAATTAAAATTGTCAAAGAATTTGTCATCAGGAGTAGCAGATAAGAAACTGTATAGATATACTTAGTCAGAGAATGGTAGGATTGACAAACCTAGAGACTAGAGAATTCAGAAGACCGAAGTACAGGAACATGGGTGCATGATATGTTGAGATGTACATATACACAACAGCCACTTTTTGCTTTGAAGTGAGTATAGAGAAAGTAGGAGGATACAGAGGAGGGTTTCCTTTAAGTAGCCTTAGACAGCTGAGTTTCAGTACTGGGCAGAAGGTGAGGTTTTGAGGAAGTGAGATGGCGTTCAGCAGAAATAAAAATAAAGGAAAGGTTGCGATTGTCAGAAATAAATAAAAGTATCAAAACAAAACCAGTTTGCACCAATATTACCCTATATTACCGTAGCACATATCTGCACTTGTAATGCAAGTTCATTTCCGCTATATCCTGGAAATAATTTCTTTTTTTCTGGTACTTGAACTGCAATTTCATGCACCATATCCTGATATCATTCCCTTACACCTGTACTTTTTCTTATATTCTAAATTCTTCTGTGGTAAAATCATTTGCCAGGGTAATTTCTTAGTGCACTAGAGGAATAGCACAAGGTAATTTCTAGTTTACTATCACAACAAATCCAGTTTGCATGTATATATCAATATATTACCAAAACACTTATTCGCAGTTGTCCTGCATGTTCACTAGCAGTGTAATGTGAGTGTTTTCTTAAACCCATATATTTTTTATATTATAAACTATATATATGGCAGGTTGGGGAGCCCATCATCCACTCACTCAGTGTAAAGATGCCATATGATCTCTACACTGAGTGACAAGCCAAATGGTTTCCTGTGCCCAGGAAACCATTTACTACGTTGGATGGTAACCATTTAATCAGGGTTTTTGGCAGGGATAAGTGTCGCCCAGATTCCCCTATCCAAAATCACTTACTCATGACAGTCATTTCAGAGAGCCTAGGAGGGCCCAATACCTGCCCAGGGCCCCAACCAAATGGGCAGACTCGCTTGGCCATGTGGAATGTGAGAGGTGTGACTGAAGAAAGCAAGAGGTGGAAGTGGTGAATGTGTTCAAGAGTGCGAGATATGCCGTGATGGCATTGTGTGAAACGAAGATAACAGGATGTGAAGTGGAGGAGTGGGAGGGTGTGAAATGTGTAAGATCGGGAATGACTGGACGAGGAAGATGCAAGGAAGGAGTTGCATTGTTTATGAAGGAGGTGTGGCATAGTGGAATGAGAGACTAGAAATGTGTCAGCCCGAGGTGTATCTATGTCAAGTTCAAGTTTGAGAAGGTGAAAGTGACAGTGTTTGTAGCATATGCACCATGTGAGGACAGGAGTGAAAGAAAGACAGGTTTTGGGATGAACTGGATGAAGTAGCGGGAGAAATGCACAGAAGCTATAAAGTGATCATAATGGGGGATATGAATGGAAGAGTAGGCAATGGTTCTGAGGATGACAAAATGGGTTGTTATTCACTACCAGGAGAAATGATAATGGGAAGAGAATAAAGGATATGTACCAGGAGAGGAGGTTGTGCATTTTTAACACGTATTTCAAACATAGAGGGGCACATAAATACTGTATGTATGGTATAGAGGAAACGGGGATCGTGTTGAAAGAAGCCTGATTGATTACGTGCTCGTAGAGAGGTCATTGATAGGAATGGTTGCTGATACGGGGGCCGTGAGAGGACGATGTAGAGGTCTCTCAGATCATGTGATTGTGGTATGCAAGATCAAGCTGAGAGAAGTGAGGTGGATCAGAAGAGAGGGGAGTAGTCAGGGAGAAAGACTGAAAGTTGAGAAGCTGAGGATCAAAAAAATGGCAGATGATTACAGGATCAAAGTAGAGGAGGAGATAGAATTAGTGAATTGGAATGAAATGGATCTGGACAGACTGTGGAATGCATATAGGGACTGCATAGTTAGGAATGCTATAGAGGTGTGTGGCATGGCAAGAGTAACAACAAAGAAGAAAGGTACGGCATGCTGGGATGAGGAGGTTAAGAGAATGGTGGAGGAAAAGAGGAAGAAGTGGCTAAAGTGGTTACAGGATAGGGGTTCAGTTGAAATAAGAACTGAGTATATAGAGAGCAAGAAGCACGTAAAGAGACTAGTGAAGAGGAAAAAGAAGGAGGTAAATGATGATCTGGGAAGGATAATAAATGCGTACTCTGAATATAGGAAGTTATTCTGGAAAGAGGTGTGGAAATGTAGAAGTGAAATGGGAAAGAAATGTGATGGTGTGAAGGATGTAGGTGGTAGATTACTAACCAATGGGGATGAAGTAAGGACCAGATGGAAAGAATATTTTGAAAACCTGATGAATGGGAATAGAGAGAGCAGATTGGCTGTAAACATGATTGGTTTTGGGGGTGTCCAGAGAAGGAATGCAGTAGCAGGAGACGTGATAATAGCACAGGTGAAGAGTGCTATGAAGTGGCTGAAAAATGGTAAAACAGCTGGGGCTGATGAAGTGTATGCATTGATGCTTAAGTGTAGTGGAAAGAGTGGAATGAAGTGCTTGTTGGAGATATAAGATGGCATGGGTGAGTGAAACTATGCCTGCAGTGTGGAAAAAGGCTGTGATTGTATCCCCGTACAAAAATAAAGGTGAGCGGAGTGAGTGCAAGAATTATCGTGGCATAAGTTTATTGAGTGTGGTTGGGAAGGTGTATGGAAGAATTATTATAGCGAAAGTAAGAGAGATATCAGAAGTCCTAGTGAGTGTTGAACAGGGTGGCTTTAGCAGTGGCAGACGATGTGTGGATCAAATATTTGCAGTGAGACAGATAGTAGAGAAGAGTTGTGAGAAGGACCAGAAGGTGTTTATGGCATTCATGGATCTGAAATGACCATGGGACAAAGTGGACAGAGAAGGATTGTGAAAAGTTTTGTGCATGTACCTTTTAGATTGTAAGCTGCTAGGTGCCGTCAGGAGTTTTTATGATGGTAGTGACGCATTTGTAAGGGTAAATGGGCATCTAAGAGAATGGTTCACGATCAGTGTGAACTTGCGACAAGGTTGTGATGTCCCCATGGATGTTTAATATATATATGGATGGGGTGATGAGAGAAGTAAAAACAAGTGTAATGGAGAGAGGGATGGCGTTGGTAATGACTAACGAATGGTGATGGATGGAATACCTCAAATTTGTTGTATGCTGATGATGCAGTACTGCTTGCAAGTACCAGACAAGAACTTATTAGGGTAGTGTAGAGTTTTGCTGATGTCTGTGAGCGTCGTGCCTTGAGAGTATATGTAGAAAAGAGTAAAGTGATGGTTATTGAGAGAGAGGGTGACTCCCAGTGCGATGTTAAAGTGAATGGAATTGGTGAGAGAGTTCAAATACCTGGGTACAGTGATAGAAAAGAGAGGAAAATGTGCAAAAGAAGTTGAAAGTAGAGTGACACAAGGAAGAAAAGTAGCTGGTGCAATGGAGGCCTTGATAAGAAACAGTGGCTTGAGTGTTGCAACTGCGTGAGGCATACATGAAAGAGTGTTAGTGCCAACTTTAACATATGGATGTGAGACTATGATGTAGCATGAAAATGAGTAAAGAGTTAGAGCAGTGGAGACGGGACTGCTGAGGAAGGTATGTGGAGTACAGAGGGTGGATAAGATACGAATAATGTGATTCGTGAAAGATGTGGAGTGAGGAAGTCGGTGGACACCAGAAGTGAAGAGAGTGTACTGAGATGGTATGGTCATGTGGAGAGAATGGGTAACAGTAGAGTGATGAAAAAGGTCTATCTGAGCAAATTCGTAGGAAGGAGGAGGCAAGGTTGGCCAAGGAGACAGTGGAGAGATATGGTGGAGGAGTGTGTGAGGAAGAGAAGGTTGGAAGTCGGTGAGGCTATGGAACTGACAGAAGATCGAGCTGACTGGATGAATGTTAAAAGAAGTGCATGAGCGGGGTTTGGCACCCCTCTTTAACATGGCAGCGTCTGGATTGACTCTATCTGATACGATTATGTGAAGCTACAGAACGTGTTGAATGTTTTTGGCATATCCGATAGAGCCAGGATTCCGGGGGCTTGGATGATGAGTGAATGGAAGTGTGGCCCATTGGTTTGGGAAAATTTGGGTTGTCTGGACACTGCTACTCCTCACCCTGTGCTAGGGTGGGAAAGAAGGTCCGGATGAAGATGATGATGATTACAAATTCTTATGTAGTAAGATTACTATATACACTATTTACACTATCCCACACACCAGTGACTGAAGAAATCTCCTTTAACTCTCTGCACTGGAAGAGCATTTGCTTGTGAACCTGCTGCCATCACGGACAGTTCAGGCAGACATGGCACTGCATGTATAGTTGTTAACCTGCAAGTGCCCAGGTTCACAATGCAGTGACACATGAGGTAGCCTGCCTGGGTGACCCTGTCAGGCTTTACTACAGCATTATGTCCTTGATGCAGCAGTTATGCCAACAACCTGTCTGAACAATATGAATGCATTCACAAGTGATAGCAGAAAGGTGTAGGAACACCTTCTTTTACCACCTGCAGCACATCCCGTTTGTCATGCCAGTGGATGACCAACATGTTACCACATTTCTTGATGAGTAATGCATCATTCTTGGTCTTGGCAGAGATAAAAGGGTAGTGCTTCCTACTTGGCTTGACAGTACCGCTGGTTCCTGTCCCATCTTCAAGGAGAAACTTAGCAGTTACATCATACAAGGAGAAACACAGGCGGTTTCAGTATCATCTCGCTCGGTAGGCGATAACTACAAGGTCCAGCATATATCCAATCATGGAGTCACAAGCAACAAAGACTGATGCATAAGCGATGACATTGGACGATGTGTATTGGATAAATGCCAGTCAACCCCAGAACAATACATGCAACTCAACCGCCACAGATCTATGGAAGGCAAAAAAAAAAAAAAAAAAAAAAAAAAAAACAAGAACCTTTTAGCATGGTCAGAATTGGGTGAATTTTCCACACCCTGTCACTGGGTAAGGGTCCCATGGTGGGGGAAAAGTGCAGGAACCATAATATGGCAAAGTCCTCTGTAATGTGCCATGTACCTCACAAAGACAGGTGTGGCTGTGAGGTCGTCCAGGATCCAATAGTCTTGTATGGCATGCCTTTTTTATGTGTGCCATCAGTACGGTCACAGCTTGCCACATGTATAATTCACCGACTTCAACAGGATACCATTCCGTCATGTTTGCTCTTGTCCAGTGCAGGGAGAGTTTCTGGTGATAATGATCATGTGCCCAGGTATACCTTCACGGAGAATGAAAAAAAAAATACTGTGAGAAATGCATGATGCACGAATTGCCTGTCAACGGAATATGTGCCCAAATACTTGCCTGAGGATCATCAAAAGCAGCCTCCAGGGGCTGAAACCTTTCCCCTCCTTTCAAGCAGAAATTTAGATTGTCCCCACACTTGGCTGATGGGAACTAGGGCAATAGGCACGTGCACCACGTACACCACGGCCAAAGGGGTGCATAAATCTCTGTTATTATCAAGGACTTTTTATTCCCTTTTGTAATTTAAGTGTACTGTGATTTCTGTCGAGTCCCCATTGCCTAACCAGAGTAGATTCACTCTTTTTCATTACTAATTTTGCGTGGGACACCCTCTTATGCCCTTGTGTGTCATTTAAATGGCTTTAAGAACGACGTATACGTAATCATAGACGAGATCTTAGCACCTTCAGAACCGTAACGTCTCATAAATTTCAATCGAGAGTAAAACCAAAGAATTTAAATTGAGTTTGGAAGAAGTTTTCGCTGTGAATGATTTGATGGAGGCTATTTTTCACTCCTGTATTTAAAAACTCTCCAAAGTTGAATAAAATCATCTAGCAGTTGTAGGAATCCCCCCCTCTCCCCCAAAAAAATGAATAAATAAAAGACGCTGCACTATCTAGGTGGCTAATATACACGAACACTTTTGAGCAATGGTATCTGCCAACCCTCTAATTTTCCCAACTAATACAAGGAATCGTAGCCAGAGTTCCACACCAGATAAAAGCCTGCTGTCCAGTGCTGAGTTGGTAGTTCAAAGCTTTGTTGGACTGAAGAGAGAACAATGTACAATGATATTATTACTTGTCCGTCTGTATTCTCATTTTTTCCCCTTCATTATAACTTGTCCCGGATTTTTTTTCCTTTTGCATCATTTTTCACACAGCTAAGTGGCAGAATAACAAATTTGTGGTTACATATCCTTTCATTGACAATTTTCATGACCAGCAACATATCATAGTCCTGATATCTAGTTACAGCTTAGCCTTCAGGATGGAGAGGTGATAATATTAGGCCAAGTTAAAGTGAAAAGAGTAGAGTAAGTGGTCTATATCCCGTGAGAAACCCTGAATACGACTTTGTTTCGGCGAGAGAAAAACAGTGACGAGTATATAGAACCAATGGCTCACGTAGGAAGCAAATAACTGAGCAAGATTTATTACTATAAAACATCCAAGGCATCGAAAAGATGGCCCTATGTGATGAACAGACTGTAAGTGGAATTAACCACACACACACACACACACACACACACACACACACACATATATATATATATATATATATATATATATATATGTGTGTGTGTGTGTGTGTGTGTGTGTGTCTGTTCAAGAGTGCGAGATATGCTGTGATGGCATTGTGTGAAACGAAGATGAAAGGGTGTGAAGTGGAGGAGTGGGAGGATGTGAAGTGTATAAGATTGGGAATGAATGGGCGAGGAAGATGCAAGGAATGTGTTCCTCTGTTGATGAATGAGGTGTGGCAGAGTGGAATGAGAGGCTACAAATGTGTTAGCTCGAGATGTATGTATGTCAAGTTCAAGTTTGAGAAGGTGAAAGTAGCAGTGATTGTAGGATATGCGCCATGTGAGGACAGGAGTGAGAGAGAGAAAGACAGGTTTTGGGATGAGCTGAGTGAAGTACTGGGAGGAATGCCCAGGAGCTATAAAGTGATCGTAATGGGGGATATGAATGGAAGAGTAGGTATTGGTCCTGAGGATGACATAATGGGTTGCTATAGAGTACCAGGAGAAAATGATAATGGGAAAAGACTAAAGGATATGTGTCAGGAGAGGAGGTTGTGCATTTTTAACTTGTATTTCAAACACAGAGAGTCACATAAATATGCATGGTATAGAGGGAACGGGGATCGTGTTGAAAGAAGCCTGATTGATTATGCGCTCGTGGAGAGGTAATTGATGGGAATGGTTGCTGATACGAGGGAAGTGAGAGGACGATGTGGAAGTCTGTCAGATCATATGATTGTGGTGTGCAAGATCAAGCTGAGAGGAGTGAGGTGGGTCAGGAGAGAGAGAAGCAGTCAGGGAGAAAGACTGAAAATTGAGAAGCTGAGGATTAAAGAAATGGCAGATGAATACAGGACAATGAAGAGGAAGAGTTAGAATTACTGAATTGGAATGAAAAGGATCTGGACAGACTGTGGAATGCATATAGGGAATGCTTAGTTAGGAATGCTAAAGTGGTATGTGGTGTGGCAAGAGTAACAACAAAGAAAAAAGGTACGGCATGGTGGGATGAGGAGGTAAAGAGAGCAGTGGAGGAAAAGAGGAAGAAGTGGCTAAAGTGGTTTCAGGATAGGGGTTCAGTTGAAATAAGAACTGAATATATTGAGAGCAAGAAACACGTAAAGAGACTAGTGAAGGGGAAAAAGAAGGAGGTAAATCAGGATCTAGGAAGAAAAATGAATGTGAACTACTGTGAAAATAGAAAGTTATTCTAGAAAGAGGTGCGGAAATGTAGAAGTGAGAGCGGTAAGAAAAGGGATGGTGTGAAGGATGCAGGTGGTAGATTATTAACCCATGGAGATGAAGTAAGGACCAGATGGAAAGAATGTTTTGAAAGCCTGATGAATGGGGATAGAGAGAGCAGAGCAGCTGTAAACATGATTGGTTTTGGGGGTGTGCAGAGAAGGAATGCAGTGCCAGGAGACGTGACACTCGCACAGGTGAAGAGTGCTTTGAAGCGGCTGAAAAATGGGAAAGCAGCTTGGGTTGATGAGGTGTATGCAGAGATGCTTAAATGCAGTGGAGAGAATGGAATGAAGTGCTTGTTGGAGATATGTATGAAGGCATGGATGAGTGAAACTGTGCTTGCAGAGTGGAAAAAGGCTGTGATTGTACCCCCGTACAAAAATATAGGTGAAGGAAGTGAGTGTAAGAATTATCGTGTCATAAGCTTACTGAGTGTGGTAGGAAAGGTATAAGGAAGAATTATTATAGAGAAAGTAAGAAAGATATCAAAAGTCCTAAGGAGTGATAAAGAGGGTGGCTTTAGGAGTGGCAGAGGACGTGTGGACCAAATACTTGCAGTAAGACAGATAGTAGAGAAGGCTTGTGAGAAGGACCATAAGGTGTTTATGGCATTCATGGATCTGGAAAAAGCATATGACAAAGTGGACAGAGAAGGATTGTGGAAAGTTTTGCGCATGTACGGTGTAGAAGGTAAGCTGTTAGGTGCCGTCAAGAGTTTTTATGATGGTATTGAAACATGTGTAAGGGTTAATGGGCATCTAAGTGAATGGTTAACAATCAGTGTGGGCATGCGACAAGGTTGTGTGATGTCCCCATGGTTGTTCAGTGTATATATGGATGGGGTGATGAGAGAAGTGAAAACACGAGTAATGGAGAGAGGGATGGCATTGGTAATGAATGGTGATGGATGGAATATCTCAAATCTGTTGTGTGCTGATGATGCAGTACTGCTTGCAAGTACCGGACAAGAACTTGGTAGGCTAGTGCAGAGATTTGCTGATGTCTGTAAGCGTCGTGCCTTGAGAGTAAATGTAGAAAGGAGTAGTTATGTTTATTGAGAGAGAAGGTGACTCCCATTACAATGTAACAGTGAATGGAGAGAGACTGGAATTGGTTAGAGAGTTCAAATACCTGGGTACAGTGATAGAAAAGAGACGAAAATGTGCAAAAGAAGTTGAAAGTAGAGTGACACAAGGAAGAAAAGTAGTTGGTGCAATGAAGGCCTTGATAAGAAACAGAGGCTTGAGTGTTGCAGCTGCACGAGGCTTACATGAAGGAGTGTTAGTGCCAACTTTAACATATGGATGTGAGACTATGATGTGGCATGAAAATGAAAAGTCAAGAGTAAGAGCAGTGGAGATGGGACTGCTGAGGAATGTATGTGGAGTACAGAGGGTGGATAGGATACGAAATAATGTGATTTGCAAAAGATGCGGAGTGAAGAATTCGGTGGACACCAGAATTGAAAAGAGTGTACTGAGATGGTATGGTCATGTGGAGAGAATGGATAACAATAGAGTGGTGAAGAAGGTATATCTTAGCGAATGCGAAGGAGGGAGGAGGTGAGGTAGGCCAAGGAGAAGGTGGAGAGATATCGTGGATGAATGTGCGAGGAAGAGAGGTTTGGATGTCGGTGAGGCTAGGGAACTGACAGGAGATCGAGCTGGATGGATGAATTTTGTGAGGAGATATGCATGATCAGGGATTTTTGGCACCCCTTTTTAACATGGCAGCGTCTGGATTGACTCTGTTGGATACGATATGTGAAGCTACAGAATGTGGTGAACGTTTTTGGCGTATCCGATAGAGCCAGGTTTCCGGGGGCTTGAATGATGAGTGAATGGAAGCGTGGCCCATTGGATTGGTCAATTTTGGGCTGTCTGGACATTGCTACTCCTCACCCTGCCCTTGGGTGGGAAAGGAGGTCCGGATGATGATTATATATATATATATATATATATATATATATATATATATATATATATATATATATATATCGTTCATTCATACTACCGCCAGAATATATCACTCAGGAGACAATTTTCAGACTGAGAGATTAGTTATACTTCTTAACGAAGTGGTTAAATTATAGCCTCGATTTGATATAACTTCCAAAGACTACATGAAACTGTCACTTCATTAGCTAAAGGAAATGATAAATTATACCTTTGTAGTGTCGAGGGAATAAAGATGATTCATTCTGCCTGAAAACTTAAACGTATTCTGCAGGTACAGCATGTTGGTTCACTTGCCATACAGTCCTGACGGTGCCCGGGTGCTGCAAGTGGCTTACTGGACCCCCACATCAGGTCTACGCTATCGCACACCTCCCACCCTTTTCCCGGAGAAATACACCAAGTAATGTGTACAGATTACTGGCCATTTCAGAACTGGAGTATCATATGTACTCTGTTGAAATTATTGGACATTACAAAACTGAAAAAAATATAGGTAATGTATCCAGATTACTCACGAGCACTTACTGGGCTATACCCATTTCATTCCAATCTGGCTTGTTACGGAACAGAGAAAGATAATGTACACTTTAAGTGAGAATACTAAAAATCACTACTGTCCCGTGAAGTTCCAGGTTCAAAACAAAAGAGTTAGGTAAAATTACAACTTAAAGTTTAATGCTCAAACTAACAACAAAACATTCAGGACTCATAAGGATAATGTAATGGCAAAAAACAGGTTAAATATATGGTTAACTGCAATAGCCTCTATTAACACGAAATTAGCAAGAGTAAATTTATCTAAGTCAGCCCTGATAAAATGAGAAAACACTGGATAATGCTCAGTTAACGCAAGATATATTATTACAGATACAAAATAATATTACCTCTGGCTGACAATATGAATTACAAAAACTTTACTAGGCCTAAGAATTAACACCTTATGCTACACAGTACAAGAAAAAATGCAATAACACTCATACTCAAATTACACAGCTGCTAGATGGTTGGAGACTTCCTGAGCACTCACAATAATAACAACTGTACAGGGGAGGACAGAGATGTGAGCAAAATGAGGAGTAGATCTAAGTGGCAATAATGCAGAGACTGAGCTCATTATATAGGGGCCGGCAGAGCTTGATACAACTTGTAAGAAGGATGCGCAAATGAAGCCAGAGGGGACAAAGAGTTGACACTCCTGCTCTGAACAACAGAAAGAACGACTTACTCTGCTATAAAGGAGGAGGGGGGGAGTGAGGTAGAACACGCTCGTGATCAAACATGTAGCATAATGTACGTTAGAATTACACAAAGGATGATGAAATCATAGGCTATGTAACACCTCCCCATAAAGGAAAAAGAAATTTACAAAGGAAATTTCTTATTACTCTAAAACAATCTGTCTAAAGTCTAGATAAGCAATCAGCAATAACATTTTTTTTCCCCTTGACATGTTGTATGTCTAATGAATACTCCTGAAGAAGTAGACTCCATCTTGTCAATCTCTGATTTTTATCTTTAAACTTACTAAGGAATTTCAGTGGGTTATGATCGGTATAAATGACTATGGGGTCAAAACCAGAACAAATAAAATGAAAAATGCTGTAAACCAAAAATCAAGGCCAAAAGCTCTTTCTCAATAGTTGAGTAGTTCTTTTGAGGTGGAGTGAACTTCTTACTGTAATAAGATACAGGGTGTTCAATACCCTGATCATCCTCTTGCAGCAAAACAGCCTCAGCTCCTGTATCACTTGCGTCAACAGCCATCTTAAAGGGCTTAGCAAAATTTGGAGTAGCGAGCACTGGATGACTTAATAGGATAGTTTTAAGTTTGCTGAAAGAGGATTCACAGTTATCGGTCCAGACAAATTTAACTCCCTTTTTCAGCAGGTCTGCAAGTGGTGACACAAGAATTGAAAAGTTAAGAACAAATCTCCTGTAATAACCTACCATTCCCAAAAATCTTTGTAGCTCTTTCCTACTTTTAGGTCTGGGAAGATCACTTATAACCTGAACCTTAGCTCCTAGTGGCGCAACATGTCCACCACCAATTACGTACCCAAGGTACTGAACTCCAACTTGACCAAACTCACACTTTGATAAATTAGCTACAAGATTAGCCTGAACCAAACGCTCAAGAAATTCACTGACATGGCATAGGTGATCTTTCCAGTTGTCACTGAAGATTAATACATCATCAATATAAACAACACACCCTGCCAAACCCTCTGTTACAACATTCATGAGCTTCTGAAATGTGGCTGGTGCATTCTTCATACCATATGGCATTACAGAACATGCAAAAGTCTTTCCTAGTGTAACAAAACATGAGATCTCCCTAGCACGTTCAGTCATAGGTACTTGCCAGTATCCCTTTAACAAATCAAACTTACTTATGTACCTAGCCTTTCCGATCTTGTCTATGCAATCTTCCACGCGAGGGAGAGGGTAAGTGTCTGTTTTGGTTATCTGATTAACACGTCTGTAGTCAATGCAAAGCCGCTGTGACCCACCTGGCTTAGGGACTAGAGTGACAGAACTCCACTCACTCTGACAGGGCTCAATCATCTTGTGGTCCAACAGGTAGCCAAGCTCCTTCTGGATGAGAGGAACTTTCACTGGGTTCACACGGTAAGGAGGCAGTTTAATTGGCTTTGCGTCTCCAACATCGACATCATGCATCAACACAGTGGTTCTTCCTGGAGTGGCACGGAACACTTGCGGGTACACCTGCAGTAATGCCGAAAATTCCTGCCTTTCCTCGGGAGCTAGATGAGAAAGCTTAGTCTGGAGATCATTCATGATATCAGGATTCTTGCCCAATCTATCACTCAGGCTCATGCTGCATGGGAGAACTTCACTTGCAGATTCGGGTGGAACAGCTACAGTGCAGAATGGGTTATTTTCGTCCCGCCTGTGATATAACTTTAGCATGTTGATGTGACAAAGTTGCTTGTTCTTTCTATGATCTGGTGTGGCGATGACATAGCTGACATCACTGAGTTTCTTCTCGACGAAATAAGGACCACTAAACTTGGCTTGAAGAGGTTGCCCATGCACTGGTAGCAGAATCAAAACCTGATCTCCTGGCTGAAAGTGGCGTAACCTGGACTTCTTATCATTCCAAGTCTTCATCTTCTCCTGAGCAGCTCCTAAATTCTTTCTTGCCAGCTGTAAAGCAGTGGACAGCTGTTCTTTGAACTTCATCACATACTCCAGCAGGTTGACGTCATCTTCCTCCGACAGCCAGCATTCCTTGAGTAGCTTAAGGGGTCCTCTTACTTCATGGCCAAACAGTAGTTCAAAGGGTGAGAAGCCCAGTGATTCATTTGGAGATTCTCTTGCGGCAAATACAATGAATGGAAGACCTTTATCCCAGTCTTTCTGATGTTCCAAACAGTATTTCTTGAGCATCGATTTGAGTGTTTGATGATATCTGTCCAACGCTCCTTGGGTCTGGGGATGGTAAGCTGAAGACGTGATCTGGGTGATGCCCAACTCTTTCAGAGACTGCTTGAAAACATTTGACATGAAATTACTTCCCCGGTCTGACTGTACCTCCTTGGGCAGACCAAACTTTGTGAAGAACCCTAGCATTTCCTTAACCACGTTCTTTGCTGAGATACTTCTAAGTGGAATGGCTTCAGAATAAGGAGTAGCCATATCAATCAGGGTCAACACATAAGAAAATCCTGAAGAAGTCTTAGGAAGAGGGCCCACAATATCCACCAACACACGGGTGAATGGCGTCTCAAAAGGAGGAATGGGAACTAGAGGTGCAACCTTTTCGGTCTGATTACACTTCCCCACAACTTGACAGGTGTGACAAGACTTACAATACCAGGAAACATCCCTGAAGATACCTGGCCAGTAGAAGTGTTTCAAAATGCGTGCCACAGTCTTCCTCACTCCAAGGTGTCCTGCCAAACTGGAATCATGAGCCACTCTAATGATATCCTGCCTACAAACACGAGGGATGACAACTTGATGTACAACCTCCCATTCACAGTCGGCTGATGCTGTTGGGGGTCTCCACTTTCTCATAAGTACTCCTGACTTTATATAATAACAAGTAGAAGCACCAGCTGACTCTTCCTCACTGCAAGCAGAGTTAGCTAGACCTTTCAACTCAGGGTCAGCAACCTGCAACTCAACCAACTCTTGACGAGACAAATTATCAACACTACGGGGTACTGCCTCATCTGGTGAGTGGTCCAAAATAGCAAGAAAAGTGTCAGCTAGGATAACATCATCATCATCATCATTATCCTCTAAATCACCAGTAACTTTAGACTTAGCCCTAGTGACAGCACATGCAGAGAACACATCAGGGACATCACAATCCTGGGCTGCAGCCACTGGCTCACTAGACAACTGAGGAGCTGGACACACTTGACTTCCACCAATATCATTTCCAAGTAAGAAAGTTACACCTGAAATTGGGAGTGTCTCAACCAACCCAACCATAACAGAACGATTAACAAAACCAGACTCTAAATTCACTCTGCACAGAGGGACAGAGAAGTAATTATTCCCTACACCTTGTAAGATTACAGTTTCATCAGAGGAATTAACATTAGAGCCTAGAACACTGGTCAGCATAAGGGATTGGCAAGCACCTGTATCATGATATATTTTAACTAATTTCCTGTCATTACTGTCCAGAGGACTGACAAAACCATCAGACAGGAAATTAGCACATGAACTCTTGAGAGTGTCACTCACGTTACTGCTCAAAAGAGGAGCTCCATCATGAGAATTTAATTTACCCCTCAAAGCAGGTTCAGTTAACTCAGTTAAAGAATTCTGGGAACTCTCAAGGGTGGACACTAGACCAATTGACTGAATATTTAAAGACTCCTTTTTGTTCACATCACGCTGTCTCCTGAAACATTTCTCCGTAGTATGACCAAGCTTACTACAATAAGTACATTTACTTTTCTGAAACCTAGAGGTGAAGCTGGTATTTACTTCCTGAGAAACGTCATCTTTATTCTCTTTCCTGTTACCTGTACTCTGAGTAGAGGCAACGTACTTACTCTCAGCTTTCCTTTTTTCTTTAGAATATCTCTTGTGAGTGAGAACATATTCATCAGCTAAAACTGCAGCATCAGACAAATTATCTATTCTTTTCTCATCAAGATATAGGCTTACATCATTATTAATACACCTTTTGAAGTCCTCCAGCAAAATCATCTGCTTAAATTTGTCAAAATCAGAATCCACATTCTTAGAATTTAACCACTGCTCTAACAGATCTTCTTTGATTTTTGCATACTCAACATGGGATTGCTTATCTTGCTTATAAGTTGTCCTAAATTTTACTCTATAGGCTTCAGGAACAAGCTCATAGGCCTTAAGAATCAAGCTCTTAACTACATCATAATTATCAGATTGATCCTGAGGCAAAGATGCATAAGTTACTTGAGCTTTACCAGTGAGAACAGTTTGAAGGAGTACTGGCCAATACTCTTTGGGCCAATTAAAACCTGTAGCTACCCTCTCAAACAACTGAAAATACTTTGTTGAATCAGATTCATTAAAAGGAGGGACAAGTTTAACATTTTTAGCCACATCAAAATCATCAGAGCTTGATGATCCAGTTCCACATTGTTTCATGCGATACTCATGGTCTGCCTGAATCCTAGCAAATTCAATTTGTGCCTGAGCCTCCTGAATACGAGCATTTGCCTGAAATTCAGCCTCCTTAGCACGAGCCTCCTGCAGGGCTAGCTGTAACTTAGCTAATTCAATCTGTGTTTGCTCATTTCAAGGAGTTACATTAAACAAGCTTTCATTAATCATGTCAACAATTTGATCTTTAGAATGATGAGAGCGAACAGCAATTCCCAATTGTTGAGCAACAAGCTTAAGTTCATTCTTGGTTCTGTTTTCTACATCACACACTGTTTGCACATTTGACAAAAAATCCTTGACTTCATCAAGCGTAGTAATAGTAGACATCATGAATAAATCACAGTCACAAAATATCAAGCAATATCCTTATAATAACATCCTGAATATCCTGATAAGAAGTCGCCAAATTTATGTTACGGAACAGAGAAAGATAATGTACACTTTAAGTGAGAATACTAAAAATCACTACTGTCCCGTAAAGTTCCAGGTTCAAAACAAAAGAGTTAGGTAAAATTACAACTTAAAGTTTAATGCTCAAACTAACAACAAAACATTCAGGACTCATAAGGATAATGTAATGGCAAAAAACAGGTTAAATATATGGTTAACTGCAATAGCCTCTATTAACACGAAATTAGCAAGAGTAAATTTATCTAAGTCAGCCCTGATAAAATGAGAAAACACTGGATAATGCTCAGTTAACACAAGATATATTATTACAGATACAAAATATTATTACCACTGGCTGACAATATGAATTACAAATACATTACTAGGCCTAAGAATTAACACCTTATGCTACACAGTACAAGAAAAAATGCAATAACACTCATACTCAAATTACACAGCTGCTAGATGGTTGGAGACTTCCTGAGCACTCACAATAATAACAACTGTACAGGGGAGGACAGAGATGTGAGCAAAATGAGGAGTAGATGTAAGTGGCAATAATGCAGAGACTGAGCTCATTATATAGGGGCCGGCAGAGCTTGATACAACTTGTAAGAAGGACGCGCAAATGAAGCTAGAGGGGACAAAGAGTTGACACTCCTGCTCTGAACAACAGAAAGAACGACTTACTCTACTATAAAGGAGGAGGGTGGGAGTGAGGTAGAACACGCTCTTGATCAAACATGCAGCATACTGTACGTTAGAATTACACAAAGGATGATGAAATCATATCTATGTAACAGGCTTAAAACTGTCATCACTTCATCTTGAATGGGTTTAACAAGAGATTAACACTAGAATATGGTGCTAGTCATGAGAAAGTGTTATGGAAATGAAATAGAGATACAGCTTTAAATCTTTCTGCATCTGAGGTATGTGAAATATGTTGTGAAAGGTTGAAAATCTAGCGCAGATTTGTGTAAAGCAGCTAAAATGTGTAGCTGACAGTATACATGTTGTGGACAATGTAATCAAAGAGAACATCGAGCCGAGAAACAATCAGCTATATGAAAATAATATTAGTTATCCAGTAATAATGATCAAAATTTGTCATGGAGTACCTGTACTTGCTTTGAATGATATGCAATAGTCTTTATTCCTACAACATTATCATGGGCTGAATAAAAAGTCACTTCCACCTAATGCTGCACTGCAACTTCCGTCCGATCAAAATATTACATTATTTTTGGCAGTTTCTATGGTGCGACGATAAACGTGACGGCGATTACATATGAACCCTACTGGAGAGAGTCCACCGAGGGCAACACCACCAGGTACTCAGGCACTGACTACAACCAGCTGGTTACGGTTGCCCAGGCCCTGAATTTTACTTTCCGTGTCCTTCCGTCACGCACCTGGAACGAGGTGAGAATTATATACTTGACTGCATTCAATTTTGCTGTTACTATCTGTTGTTGTTGTAAAGTAATTAATTTGAATATTATATTGGATTTCAATATCAGCATCGTTTTGTTATTTTTCTTATGTGATATATTGGCGATTATTTATAATGCGATCTCTACAGAAACTGCACTGTTTTCCACAGAAAGTATTCAATGCAAGGATTTGGATTTGATCTCGATTTGGCTGCTACTTCCAGAAACCTAATTTCAAATAACATGTCATCTCTTTTAAAGTGTTATTCAAACTCGATTCAGCTCCAGCATATCAGTGTTCTACAATATCATCCTAGATGAAATGTGTAATCATACTGAAACAGCACTTTAACTTCTCCACTACCCTAAGTGATGATCGATGTCGATCAATGAAACATACTGTTAAGAAGCGAGATTTGCTAGTTAGGTAACCGAGATTTTTCTAGTCGTTTCCTGATATTTTACGGTAGCTAGCTCCGGTTTGAGTTAGTTCCCAGTTTGCCTGCTGTTGTGAGCGTAGTTATTTCGCAAGTTGCACATTAATTTTTGTGCTCTTTCAGTTATGTTTTATTTAAGTGACTGCTTGTTAAATTGTGTAATTTAAGTTTGTATGGTAAATGATTTAGGGTGTTATGTAATGTAAGACAGCCTAGGCAGGTTTTGGTTGTCTCTGAATCGGCAACTGTTGTTCTCGTAGAATGTAGACGTTTCTAGAACGAAGTAAGTTTATATAAGGATGGTTAAGAGACTAGAACGATTTCAATCGTGTTTCAGATCAGTTTGAGGGAAATGAAGTCGGTTTTCAGTTCAGTGCTGTAAGTGAAGTTTGTGAAGTGTTGCTGGCAAGCATTAAGTGTAATTATTTTCGGTACTTGGGTAAGAAGTGAAGTGTTGGCAAGCATTAAGTGTAATTATTTTCGGTACTTGGGTAAGACGTGAAGTCTTCGCAAGCATTAAGTGTACTAACAGTAAAATGTTGACAAGCATTAAGTGTAAGAGCAATTAGTAAAGTTCATATAGCTCCAGTGCTTGTGAGAACAGTGGAGTGAAGTTGGAAAGCATTAAATGGAATTACTTGGAAAATAAAGACAGTGAACTTTAAGAAGCCAGTGTTTATTTTTGCCTCAGCTGATCTTATGTACTGCACACCTAAATGCTGACCATAGGAAGAGCAACTCACTAGGCAAAGTCCTTCCTATACTGTGCTACTGCTGTTAAAGCCTGTGGCAGTGTGGGATGAGGACGTAACACTGGTGTCAGGAGTGGGATTATTTAGGGCTGCAATGAGTCTAACCTTCGACATGGAAGTGGAAGGTGTGAAGACAAGGTCTCGAGCTGGGCAGGAGGAGGAAATTTCCCTCGTGACAGTCGTGAAACTAGTGCAGGCACAGAGTAAAAAACTCCAAGCACAATTACAGGCACAGAGTGAAGGACAGAAACAACTCTAAGCACAGCTACAGGCTCAAAGTGAAGAGCTCAGGAACGAATTTAAAGAACAGTTACACGCACAAGGTGCCCAACTATATGCACAGAATGAAGGACTGAAAGAACAACTACAAGCGCAGAGTGAACAACTAGAGGCACAACGTGAAGAACAAAAAAAAAAATTATAGACAGAGAAGAAAGAAATCAAAGAACAATTGCAGACACAGAATGAAGAACAGAAAGAACGATATGAACAACTTCAGGAGGGATTACAGGAGTAACAGAGGGAACTACAACTGAGGATGCAAGGACAGCTAGATGTTTTCATGGGAGAAATGAAGGAAGAACAGGAACAGTTGAAGGAGGAGGTATATGCTGAGCTAAGGCAGCAGAAGTATGAGGTAAGCAATAATGTGACTGAGTGCAAACAGCATGTAGACGACCAGTTGAAGTCAATGAGTGAGTAAATAGTGACAGAGTGCAAACAGCATGTGGACAGCAGGGACTCAGAAAGCCTTCCACGAACTGAAGCATGCGTTGGCAAGCTCTCCAGTATTGCATTACCCAGACCAGAATCAGCCATTTATCTTGGACTGTGACGCTAGTGACCATGGTATTGGCGGAGTCCTATCACAAAAGAACGATGACAAGGAGTATGTGGTTGCGTATTACAGTAAGAAGCTCAGCCCACCAGAGCGGAACTACTGTGTGACCCGTAAGGAGCTCTTGACAGTGATGACGAGCCTTGATTTCTTCCATCCCTACCTGAATGGGTCAAACTTCATCATCAGAACGGACCATGCTGCGCTCAAGTGGCTGAAAACGCTAAAGAATCTGGAAGGACAACTGGCACGCTGGCTCGGGAAGCTAGACTAGCACAATTATGAGGTGCAACACCGTCCTGGGTGGGTACATGGCAATGCTGACAGCCTGAGTCATCGGCCTTGTGATCCAGAGTGCCGGCAGTATAGTAAAAAGGAAGATCATAGTATGAAATGCAGCCATATTGCAATGACAGGGCCAGTGTCACATGAAGACCTGAAGAGGATGCAGATTTACAACCAGTGCTAGAGTGGCTGCAGCAGAGTACAGTGAGACCATCTTGGGAAGAAGTTTCCAGGTTAAGTCCTGCAACCAAGAGATATTGGAGTCAATGGGACCTTCTTCGTTTGAATAATGGACTACTGGAGCATCAGTGGGAGACAGCCGATGGCCTCAGCAAGTATTGGCAAGTGGTGGTTCTGAAGAAGATGAGGTCTGAGATCTTGGATGAGTCCCATAACCAGATGACTAGTGGGCACCTGGGAGTGAAAAAAAGACTAAGCTGGCTGTGACAGAGGTTCTACTGGATTGGCATGCATCAGGATGTTGAAGAGTGGTGTCGGGCCTGTGATGTGTGCTGTGCCAAGAAGGGACCCAAGAAACGTGGTTGCACCCCTCTCCAGCTGTACCAATTGGGTGCACCGATAGAAAGAGTCACAGTGGACATTGCTGGACCTTTGCCACTCACTGAGAGAGGGAACCGGTATATATGTGTCGCCATGAACTACTTCACAAAGTGGTCAGAAACCTATGCTATCCCTGATCAAGAGGCTGCGACTGTTGCTCGGGTGATAGCTGATCAGTTTCTCTGTCGTTTTGGGATGCCACAAGAGCTACATTCAGACCAGGGTAGAACCTTCGAGTCTGCTGTGTTCGCGAATACTGCAAGTTATTGGGGATCAAGAAGAACAGGACGACCCCCCTAAGGCTGCGGCCACACCGAATGCGACAAGCGGGGAGGTAGCATCAAGCGATGGACGGCGAGGTGAGTGTCACCGCGATGGATGTCCAAATAGGAAGCGGCAACCTCGTTGACGACAGATAGTCAGAAGCATGCCAACAGTGAAATATCCACTGGACAATGCACCATCTACTGAGTCATATTTCGTAGATGCATGTATTGATAAATAATAAAAGTGTCGATGTTCATTACACTTATCTGTTTATTAGTTTTAAGCGTACGGTGTAACAAAGGAAATAGAGCACTAAATAATAATATGAATTTTAGACATTAATGGTCTTTGGTAGGTTTTAAAACAACGGTGGAACAAACGTTACTTAAACAATGGTATGACAAAATAATGCTCGATTATAATTTACCATTTGTATGCAGTTATTCACAGATATCTTCCTAGTGTTTCAACAATCCAGTATTTTTGTGGAGTGGATCATTTGGATCCCACACAGCTCTCCATTGGTACAAGGCTGCAATAAGGTGTTCAGTAGACATAATTACCAAACCCAACCTCCCCAGCACACAGTACCAGCATAATTGAATGATGATTCAAATGCCTGGAGAGTGAGGATGTCGCTAGGCAGTGCGCGACATTTTGGAACATGCTGCATCACGTAGCGACGAGAGTGGAGGGTGAGCGGGGCTTCAAACCTTCCCGCTCATTCAGTGTGGCCACCCACATAGGATTTAGTGTGTTTTATCATGTCGCCTCATCCCTCCCCGCTCAAGTCGCTCCGCTCATCGCGCTTGGTGTGGCCGCAGCCTAAGACCACAGTCAGATGAGATGGTGGAGAAATTCAACTGGACCCTGGGACAAGAACTGGCCAAGTACTGTGTTGATGGACAAGCAGAATGGGACCAGAAATTACCTGCATTGCTAATGGCATATCGGTCTGCATCCCGTGAGTCTACTGGCTATACTCCTGCCAAACTGATGTTGGGCCTTGAGTTATGCTTACCTGTTGACTTGTTAATGGGAAGAGCACCTAGTGAAGACACCACCAGCTATGTGAAGCACCTTCAGGAAAGATTGGCTGTGATACATCATCAAGTGCGAGGAGCCTCAAGTTTTCAGGAAAGGTGATGAAGTGGAAGTATGATGCCAAGGCAAGTGAGGTGAGCTTCAACAATGGTGACCAAGATTGATTATACAATCCTCAGCGTAAGAAGGGACAGCCACCGAAACTGCAAAGCCCATGGGATGGGCCTTACACTATGTTAGACCGACTATCAGAAGTAACGTATCGGATTCAGGGAGGCAGGAAGTCTCGTCCAAAGGTGGTACACGTGAATCGTCTGTGTCCGTACCATGGGCCAGGACAGTTCAGCTGAAATGTCTCCAAGGAATTGTGCTCACCCACAGCCGAGGATGCTGAGGAGGACCAAGTAGCTGAAGTTCAAGATGGTGACAGTTTCCCAAGAGAAGAAGTGAATCAAGAAGAGGACCAAGACCTTCCTGGAGGAGTGGACTGTGTGGAGGAACAAGAACGTCGTTGGAAGCGGCACAGAAAAAGACCTGATAAGCTGAATGATTATTTTTTGTATAGCTAGATGTTCCATTAAGATTAAGGTTTATGCTTGTACAGGATTTACTGTGTAGTTTTGTCAGGACGACAAAGAACTAGGGAGGGGGTAGTGTTAAGAAGCAAGATTTGCCAGTTAGGTAACCAAGAGTTTTCTTGAAGTTTCCTTATATTTACGGTAGCTAGTTCCGGTTTGAGTTAGTTGCCAGTTTGCCTACTTTTGTGAGCGTAGTCATTTCATAAGTTGCACATTAATTTTTATGCTTTTTTTCTCAGTAATGTTTTATTTAAGTGAATGCTTGTTAAATTATATAATTTAAGTTCGTATGGTAAATGATTTAGGGTATTATGTAATGCAAGACGGCCTTGGCATGTTTTGGTTGTCTCTGAATAGGCAACTGTTGTTCTCGTAGAATGTAGACGTTTCTAGAACGATGCAAGTTTATATAAGGATGGACAAGAGACTAGAATGAGTTCAGTCGGGTTTCAGGTCAGTATGACCTATTCTCGTTGGAAAAATATATATAAGAAAAGAAGGAAGAAGCATAATTGATATTTACATGTACCTGGAACTATTATGTATTGTCTAGATTTCCTACCAATCATTTCATAGCATATAAATTGGCGGCTGTCACCACACTGACATTGTCAACACTTGGCTGCCCATATACACCACGTCATTCAGTTTACTGTCGTCTTTCGAGGTGAAACCATGTCGGATTCACCCCCCTCAATTTCCGCTGCTGCTGAGCCTATTGCAAAGGACCCTGTGACCTCTACCCTACTAAACCTCGTGTGGGAAGGTGTAAAGGACTAAGTGACTGCTGTTGAACGTGAACTGGGTGATTTATCAATGATAATGATGGACAATGACTTTGATCTTTCTGGTGAATCATATGATGAGCCTGTGGAGGTAATGGTGACAGAAACTCCCAGTACAAGTGCTTCATGTCCCAAGTTCGTCCTGGCTCCAAGGGAAAGGAGCCCTCAGTGCAACAAGCGAAGGAACTTGGAAAGGGAGTGAAGAGGAGGCGGCTTAGCCCCGGAACAATGACCCCGTGTGACCCAGCCCATCATGAGACCCGAGGTGAATCTCCTCCCTGCTCTCCCAGCCCCACTTCGCTAATATATTCCACCTCTTCAGCCGAAATTTCTCTTGAGTCTTTGTCGTCAGAGTCTCCACCAGCACCAACAGTGAAGGCGGGCCGTAGGGGACGAGGTAAATCCCTGACTCATTGTAAAAGTAGAGTACCATCTAGAGTAAGGGCTGTTAGTGGTACACGGCAACCTAGGGTCAGACTGAGTGACCTTGAAATGGCGCAGTCTGCCTCACAGCCACCCTCATCCACCCTTACCCAGCCTACACTGCCAAGAGAGGGAACCCTGGACGCCTTCGTGTGGACGGAAGGTTCCGATTTCATCCCGGAACAACACTTTGACGAGAGTTCCTGAGGGATACAGCCTGCCTTCACTCTTGATGAGGATGCTAAGTGTGTGGACTGCCTTTTAGCCTTCCTTGATGATGAAGTCATGCAGCACATATGTGATGAGACCAACAGGTACGAGTCACAATGTGCTGCAAGTGGTCCAGGTACAGTGAAAATGCAACAGTGGACCATGCTCGGAGTTCAGGAAATGTATGTGTTCTTCGCCCTCATGCTTGTCATGCCTCATTCATGGATGCATGAGTTGGAAGATTACTGGTCCATGGACCCTTTACTACTATCACCCACCTTCAATAAGTACGTGTCCAGAAATCGGTTCTGTAACATCATGGGAAACCTGCACTTCACCAACAACGATGTACCTTCCCAGACTGACCCACTCTGCAAGATCCGGGAGATTCTGAACAGAGTGAAGGATAAATTTATGTCATTCTTCCACTCATTTCAGAAGGTTGTCATAGATGAATCCATGGTTCTGTTCAGAGCACGTCTGAGGTTTGTACTATACATTCCAAGCAAACGTCATCAGTTTGAAATAAAGTTCTTTGTACTGTGCGACTGTAAGATGGGGTACATCCATGACTTCATCATCTATTCAGTCAGCACTGTCGATCTGGACAAAACACACTCCCTTGGCTTCTCAGGCTGTGTAGTGAAAGTGCTGGTTGAAAGGTATTTTGGTGGGAATCATGTGCTGTATACTGACAACTCTTATACAGCACCGAAACTTGCTAAATACCTTTCAGAACACGGTATCAGCTCCTTCGGCACTGTCAAGAGCAATCGTGCCCACTTCCTCAAATTCCCCGAGGCAGGAACTTCGCAGCAGGGAGACGCGCACCTACACAAGTCTGAGAAGATGCTGGGAATACGATAGCATGATAAGAGGGTCGTACACATGCTTACCACCATTAAGAAGGGGGAACTGCAAGACAGTGGGAAGGTCGACCGTAGGACAGGCGAACCTGTGATGAAACCTGATACTGTCATCGACCATAATATCAACATGCGGCTGGTGGACAAGTCCAACATGATGATTGGAGAGATCGACTGCCTCAGGAAGAATACTAGGTGGTACAGGAAAGTGTTTCTGCATCTCATTGATAAGACGGTGCTGAGCGCCTTCATTCTGTACAAGATGAAGGTAAAGCCACCCAAGTCATTCTCCCTGAGGTTGTTCGCCAGGACCTGTGTTCAGCAGCTGCTTGAGAGATCTGGTGGGGATACAGTAGCAGCTCCAAGGCGCCATGTTGTAAGACTTCCCGACAGACTTGAGCAGAGGGCGTTCATGGATTGGCACAGACTGGTGTAAATGCCTGCCACTATGAAGGGGAAGGCTGCGATCCACAGGTGCCAGGTGTGTGCACATACAACCAGACGCACACCTGAGCACCAACACACCTCTTGACAGTGCGCTGAGTGCCAGGGTCCCCACTGTGTACCCTGCTTCTTTGATTACCACAGCCTGAAGCACTTCTAAAACAGTGCAAGTGGAAATGTAAATAATGTGTAAATAATGTGTAAGTAATGTGTAAATAGCAAGTGAAAGCAATGGATGTAAATATAACTGAACAGTGGAAAATAGTTTTACTAGTTACTGCAAGTGACAGTGCAAAACATAGTGTAAATAAAATAGAAATGTAAATAATGTAAATAAAATAGAAAATGTATATAGAAATGTAAATAATTAATAATATAAGAATATGAGTACAAATATTTGGAGTAATGACAGTGAAGGTGAAAGCTTCAACCATTACGCTAGTTTACTGAATGAGAAAGTGAATGCTTGGAGTGAAAGTGAAAATAAACTACTATTACTGACGGAAACTTATGGATAAATACTGTATGTATAAATAAGTGTGATAAAGTACTAGGAATATAAAGTGTGAGTGTTTTTATCAATAATAAATGACAGAATGCCAGCAGGGAACGAGCGCGGGTGGAAAGCTCGTACGCACTCGTAATTTACATTGCTTTCACAGTGTTTCTTTTTTTTAGTATGGAATACAAACTACTTGAAATTCATAGAATAGTGTTTCTAGCGATAATATCAGGCTGTGGTAATCATAGTATGGGGTGTTGGGAAGTGTAAAGTGGAGACTTCATTATCCAACTTCAGAAGTCTATGCAAGTCCTACGCTAGTCAACAAAGGCTCAACAAACATCCCAGGAGAAAGTTGAATGTCTGTGCCATAGGTATATTTAATTATAATATTCTAGGACTAATATCTGATTTTTGGCAAATATTAAAAAAAAAAAAAGTCAGTCGGAGCATTATTATCCCCAGGGGACGGGCACGGACCGCTTCCGACATCCCCGTGGTTAAGGGGTTAAGTGTAATTATTTTCAGTACTTGGGTAATTGGTCGTCATCATTTGGTCAGTCCTCGGACAAGGACTGACCAAACGATGACGACCAAGGACCGGACAAAGGACATGGTTATCGGAACGTGGAATGTAAGGGGAGTGAATGATGAGGTGAAAGAGAGAGAGATTCTCCAGGTGCATGAGAGTGCGAAAGTGGATGTATGTGGAATAACTGAAACAAAATGGGGAGGAGAAAGTGTGAGAGAATGGGAATATGGATGGGGTATATGTGCAGGAGTAGGTGAGAATCACAGGGCAAAGGAAGGAGTATGTATAGTTGTGAGTAAAAGATGGAAGAAGAGCATAAGACAGTATGGATCAGTTGGGTCAAGGATTGTGTGGGTAAAGTTGAAAGTTGGAATACAAATGTGGCCAATTGTGTGTGTGTATGCGCCAACGCAAGATCGTGCTAGAAGAGCGAGAGAAGAGTTCTGGACAAATGTAGAAGTGTGCATGGAAAAGTTTGGAAGGAATGACAGAGTGTTTTTGATCGGTGATATGTATGGTAAAGTTGGGAATGTGAAGGTGGATGGAATAGTTGGTGAGTGGGGTGTGCCTGCTGAGAGAGATGAGAATGGGAGTGCATTAGTGGACATTTGTGCTGGGAGGGGGTTGGTGATAGCCAATACCCTCTTCAGGCATAAAATGATCCACAGGTATACATGGCGAGTGATGAGAAGGGTGGGTGGTGAACTGAATGAAAGGAAGGCAATGATTGATTATGTGTGTGTGGATGAAAGGATGCGAAGATGTGTAATGGATGCAAGAGTTTATAGAGGTTGGGGGAGTGGACTTTCTGACCACTACTTGGTGGTGGCCAGAATTAGAATGCAAGTAAGATGGAGGAATAGAAGATGGGAAAGACGAGAGGAAGGAGTAGTTGCAAGGAGAGTGGAAAGGTTACAAGAGGATGAGAAAAAGGCAGAGTATAAGAGAGAAGTGGAGGAACGATTGGGCAAATATGAATTGGAGCAGATGGGAGACGTGGAAGGTGTGTGTAGGATATTTACAGAAGAAATATGTGCAGCATGTGATGTGGTGTGTGGAAGGAAGAGAAGATGGAGGGGGGTGCAAGGAACAGTGTGGTGGACTGGAGAGGTGAAACAGGCTGTGGCACAAAAGAAGAAAGCATACAATGAATGGATGAGAAATAGGGGCGTGGAAGAAGTTGAGAGGCGGAAGAGAGAGTTATATGTAGAGAGAAAGAGAGACGTGAAAAGATTAGTATGAGAGAGTAAGAAGAGAGTGGATGAGGAATTTGGAAGGAATTTGAGTGTAAAGTGGAGGGACTGTAAGAAAATGTTCTGGAAAGAGGTGAAAAGAGTAAGACAGGGTGGAAGTGAAGTTAGCAGGGGAGTGAAAGATAAAAATGGTAGATTACTAGTGGAGAAGGGAGAAAAAGTGAGCAGATGGAGAGAACACTTTAAGGAATTGTTGAACATAGAGGATGGAAGTAATGCGAGTATAAGTGGCTGGGGAATGGCTGGGAGAAGGAGGGAGGTGAGAAGACAGGAAGAAATAAGTAGGATAGAAGTTGTGGAAGCAATGAAGAAAGTTAAATCGGGGAAAGCCCCAGGAATTGATGAAGTGTGTGGTGAAATGCTGAAGCATGGGGGAGAGACAGTAGTAGAATGGATGTGGAAGATGTGCAGATTGGCCTGGAAGGAAGGTAGAGTCCCGGAGGATTGGAAGTCAGGTATAATTATTCCCTTGTACAAAGGAAAAGGGGAAAAAGAAGTGAGTGGTAATCATAGGGGCATTTGTCTTCTTAGTATAATAGGAAAAGTGTATGGTAGGATACTTATTGACAGAGTTAGAGAAAGAACAGAGAAATTAGTTGGAGAAGAACAGGGAGGCTTTAGGAAGGGAAGAGATTGTGTAGATCAGATATTCATTCTTAGATCTTTAGTGGAAAAGTTTCTAGAGAAGGGAAAGAAGTTGTATGCGGCTTTCATGGATTTGGAGAAAGCATATGACAGGGTGGATAGACAAGGATTGTGGAAAGTGTTAAGAATATATGGAGTAGATGGGAAGTTGTTGAATGCTGTGAAGAGTATGTACGATGGTGCGAAGGCTGCAGTGCGTGTGGATGGTGAACTAAGTGAATTTTTCTCTTTGAAAGTTGGGTTGAAACAGGGATGTGTCATGTCTCCATGGTTGTTCAATCTGTACATGGATGGGGTAATAAGAGAGGTACAAGGTAGGGTAGTGGATGTTGGAGTGGCCCTGGTGAGAGAGGATAGTGTTTGGAAATTCCCTGTACTGTTGTTTGCAGATGATACTGTGTTGTTGAGTGAAGACGAAGGGGAGCTGCAAGGCTTGGTGTATGAGTTTGGGAGAGTGTTTAAGAAACGGAATCTAAAGATGAATGTAGGGAAGAGTAAAGTGATGGTCTTTGAGAGAGGTGAAGTCAGTGAATGTACAGCGAGGTTGGATGGTGAGGAATTGGAAAATGTGAGTACGTTTAAGTACTTGGGTAGTGTGATGAGTAAGGATGGAGGTTTGGAGGGTGAAGTGCTTGAAAGGGTACAGCAGGGAAGAAAGGTTGCTGGTTCTTTGAAAGCAGTGTTAAGAAACAGGGAAGTGAGCATGGAAGTGAAAAAGTTACTACATGACAGTATTGTGATACCAACTCTAACTTACGGAAGTGAAGCTTGGACGTTGTTGGAAGGACAGAAGTCAAGAGTGAGAGCAGTGGAAATGAGTTATTTAAGAGGAGCCTGTGGAGTCACATGGAGAGACGGGCTGACGAATGAGGATATAAAGGAGCGTTGTGGTGTGGATGTGGATGTGATAGGAAGCGTTTTGAGGAACACACTGAGGTGGTTTGGCCATGTGGAGAGGATGGAGGGTGAAAGACTGACGAAGAGAGTGTATGTGAGTGAGGTGGAGGGGGGAAGAGGGAGGGGGAGGCCGAGGATGAGATGGAGGGATGGGGTGGAGAGGTATATGAGAGAGGGGTGTGTGAGTTGGGAGCAGGGCAGTGAAATGGCGGGGAACAGGGCGACTTGGAGGCGATTTGTTTGTGGGCACCCCAAACGGGATTGAGGCGTCTGGCAACAGATAGATAGATAGGGTAATAAATGAAGTGTTGGCAAGCATTAAGTGTACTAACAGTAAAATGTTGACAAGCATTAAGTGTAGTAGCAGTTAGTAAAGTTCGTATAGCTCCAGTGCTTGTGGGAACAGTGGAGTGAAGTTGAAAAGCATTAAATGTAATTACTTGGAAATTAAAGACAGTGAACTTTAAGAAGCCAGTGTTTATTTTCGCCTCAGCTGATCTTGTGTACTGTACACCTAAGGGCTGACCATAGGAAGAGCAGCTCACTGGGCAACGTCCTTCCTGTACTGTACTACTGCTGTTGGAGCCTGTGGCAGTGTCGGACGAGGATGTAACAATACTGTACAAACTGTCGCTGGCATCGGTCTCGTCATTGCCACCGAGAACTGCATGATAAACCCCAGGGATATCCTATTTGGTGTCTTTTCTGAACCCTCAGTATGTAAATAGATAATTTCAACCATAGTGAACGTTGTTTGTAAGTGACGTCGTTCTTCTTGATTTGTTATGCATTGATGGGTTTCTTTCGACTCTACCTCTGTTTTGATATATATCTCTATATTTACAGGATGTTATTAAATTTATTATTTACAGGATGTTATTGTATTTCTTTTTAAAAAGTTTGGTACTGAAAGCAATAACTTACCCTAACTGGTAAAACTAGAAAATAAAAAGAAAATTGCCTTAGATCGTCCATTATCCCTGGAGAGTTTGCTGGCTTTGTCCAGGGGATAATTTTGACTTTGTAAGTTCTCTCTCTCTCTCTCTCTCTCTCTCTCTCTCTCTCTCTCTCTCTCTCTCTCTCTCTCGTATTCAAAACACAGTGGAGGTAAAGGAATACCTTCCTGTCATCCCCCTGCTTCTTTGTGGCACCGTGCTTCTCGCACTTCACTGAAGCGTTGCATATCCTGCCATATTTTACTGACATTTCAAAGATCATTACTCTTCTGAAGTGAATGCCTCTGTCCCTCCCCAATAACGGAAGCCATATAACATCTGCCAAGCAGTGAACCCTAGTCCCCTTTCCTCTTTGCAAGGGTCACCAGGTTTTCTCAGTCCTCGTATATAAAAATGATCAAATCAGGAACTGTCATCATTCTGTATTTCACACTGCCTGTGACCTCTAAACGTTTAAACTATATGTCCAGTCCAGACATCTCAAAATAAACATGACAATTTTTTTTTCGTTCTTCCTAGAAAGAACAATACATTATTAATCTTGGAGCCTTTGGGTCGTACATTGCTTTGCGCTAAAATGATCAGTTTCTTTCAGATTAGGAAAGGCATCTTGTTGATCAGATTAAAGCAATGCTACATCATAACTTTTAGTTCGAAACATTTCCCTGAAAGAGTTTATGGTAAAAATGACACACGAGAATATATATATATATATATATATATATATATATATATATATATATATATATATATATATATATATATATATATATATATATATATATAAACTGGGGCTTTCATTTCTTTATTTTATTATATTTATTTGCAGGTGACAGATCAGGTGCAGATTCGTAAATCATTCATGGCAACAGTGTTATTTGGTATTATTTCACAAGAACTAGAGAGGTGAGAGTCTAGGCTAAGGTTAACCTTTGCACTGCAGTGTTCACTGTTATTATTGATAATCCGGTTCAATTCCAGATAGTTTTATGCAGCAAAGAAAAGCTATATATTGTCAAAAGATAGAGATAGCCTATCTAATCTGAAATTGCCTAATGTCTTATTATTAATTATAGATAATGTAAGTGATTAGGAAAATAATTTTTGAATTTTGTTTTACTTGCTGAAGTAGAGTAACTAGAAAATGAACCTGTCAGTGCACAGACGTCAAGAGCATTCTTCTAATGACTGCCTAGAAATGTGGAACTGCATTCAGTATAATTATATTGCCTTCTTTTGCTTATTCACAGTAATGACACTTCATTTGGTTCACTTATGTTACTAAGCAACATTATAACCTAAGAAAGTCCATCCCATAATGAAGGGGTTAGAAACTGGCTCGGTTAAACCATCTTTTAAAAAGAATCTCATTTCATCCGACGAAAAAAAAAAAATGTCAGTATCAACATGTTATAGTCTGGTAGTGCGTCCAAGTAGGACTACAGATTCATCAACGAGAGAAATATATTACCTGTGCCTAATTCTTGGTTATTTTCGTCTTCCCAACATAATAAACAGAACTGGGAAGGATAGATGGATGGGAAGATGATGATGGAGTTGTAAATAATATACCATAGCTTCTTGTAGTCTGACAATGTTCGATGGTAAAGGAAATGATCTGGAGGGTATGCATGGAGCCATGGGAAGATGATAAAGCTGGAAATGTAAAAAATCTGTAATATATCGGTAGTTTCCAGATGGGACTTCAGTTTCAGCTGTAATAATAATAATAATAATAATAATAATAATAATGATAATAATAATAGTAGTAGTAGTAGTAGTAGTAGTAATAGTAGTAGTAGTAGTAGTATCTGCGATAGCAAAGCTGGTGTTGTTTTCAATCCGTCCTTCATTCTGTCCGTCTGTCGGTATTTCTGTTCGCACAATAACTTCGCAACCACTCAAGATATCATGACAAAATTTTACAGGTCTGTAGTAGATAAAAAATTGCTCACCATTTCGAAATTGGTGGAAGTAGGTCAAGCTCTGTGTGTCTGTTTCCATGATAAATTCTCATCCGCTCAAGATATCATCACAAAATTTTACAGGTGTGTAGTAGGGATGAAAATCTTCGAGTCTGAAATTGGTGAAAGTAGGTCAAGGTCAAGGTCATATTCCAAGCCGCGCTAGATATGTATCAGCTTGCGGCTGGTGTGATTCTCCCTTTGGGAGGGCCTCTAGTTATCGCCCACCTTACGAAGTGGAGCAATAATGTTATTCCCTGCCTCAGAGTATGTGTGTGTGTGTGTGTGTGTGTGTGTGTGTGTGTGTGTGTATGTGTGTGTGTTTGTGTGTGTCTGTGTGTGTGTGTGTTCCCACTATACCTCATGAATGGCTTTAGCTATCTACATGAAACTATCAAGGCCTCAAGATATGGCCAAAATCTTGGTCAAATTCAAAAGTCACCACACGGGGTCAAGGTCACCAAAATGGCTGCCAAAGGTCAACTACTTGTTATCACCCGCCTTTAGCACCATTATATCTCATGAACGGCTTGAGATATCAATATAAATCCTTCCAGATATCAAGATATGGCCAAAATCTTGGCCGAGTTCGACAATGGGCACTCGGGGTCAAGGTTTAGGTCAGAAACATGGCTGCCAAAAATCAAGTATTATTTACAGACCGCCTGTGGGACAAGTATCTCTCATAAACTGCTTGAGTTGTCAACATGAAACCTTCAGTATATCAAGATATGGCCAAAATCTTGAACTTGGCCAACAGCATATTATGGCAGGCGATTGGCATTCGGATTCCGAATGCTGTACTTTCTTTATTATTATTATTATTGTTTTTATTGATATTATTATTAGTATAATTATTATTACTTTTATTATTATTAATTTATTATTGAAATACAGCATAGTTTTTCTTAAATGCACAGAAGAAGGAACCAAAGGCCATAGAAACTCCCCGACACCCCCACCAGGACCCCAGAGAGGAGCAGCAGCAGCACAGCGAGACTCGGCGTGAACACGGCACAAGCCAGCCCGGGCCGTGCACCCCTATGACGTGGAGCCACATCACCGTTGCCATAGCAGGAATCCTGCACTACCTTCCGGGCGAGGTTCCATCAAATCAGATCGGGGTGGAGCTGTCTCTCCAGCTCCGATCAGCGTCCCCCAGGAGTTGGCCTGTAGCTACTCCTGCCTTCCTAAGGAGTGTGCCAGTAGCCTCTCCGAAGGTGTCTTCCCTCTTGGGACGGCCTGTTGCCGCCCGCCCCTCGCTAAGGAATCAGCCCACTGCTGACCTGACGGTAATCAGGAGATGGCCTGTAGTTGTTCCCACCTTCATCAGAAGGTGTTCTTCTGGAGATGGCCGGTAGCCCCTCCACACCCCCTCCCGATGGAGTAGGCCTGTAGCCACTCCCACCTTCGTCAGACGGCTGGTAGCCGCGCCGAAGGCGTTGCCCATGAGTCGGCCTGTAGCCGCTCCACACCCCTCCTGCAGGAGTCGGCCTGTAGCCACTCCCATCTTCCTCAGATGGGTGGTAGCCACTCCGAAGGTGTTGCCCCTGAGTCGGCCTGTAACCGCTCCTCATACCAGCAGAAGGAGACAGCCTGTAGTCGCTCCCGCCTTTGTCAGACGGCCGGAAGCTGCTCTGAAGGTATTGCCCTCGAGTCGACCTGTAGCTGCTCCCCATCCCTCCTGCAGGAGTTAGCCTGTAGCCACTCCCACTTTCGTCAGACGGCCGGCAGCCCCTCCGAAGGTGTCCCAAGGTGCACTGGTACAGATTCCCCCTCTCAGGCAATGGCCAGTAGCCGAGCCTCGGCGCCTTATGGTCTCGCCCCTGGGATGCCACGGCCAGTAGCCAGGCCCCACGACCGGAAGCAGATGAGAGCAGCCCTGCCGCCCCAGTGTGAGACAAGTATCCCGACTCCCGATGCAGAGGATGTAGGAGAATACTGGAGAGGCCCTATCGCCTCCCCCGGCCTCTGCTCCCTACGCCTGGCCCTGGAGAAGACCCACCTGATGGATCCTGATTCGGATTGGTGCCGTAGCCCTTCCCTGATGGCGCCACTTGGCTCTGGGGGCCGAAGCCCTCGGGAGCTCCAGGCCTTTCCCAGAACGTCCAGGCAGGACCTCCACCTCTGACCGAAGCCTGAGTAAGAGATTCAGGGAATTGTTTGACCCCAGTCCTGAGGGCCACACACCTGTTCCCAGCCCAGAAAGTACGGGCCCCTTCACCACCTGCAGCCCCGGATGAGAGAAGACGCCCCTGCATGTCATCCCGTGCCCTCTCGGCACGACCTCCCCTGGCGGTGCCCCAGTCCCTGCAGAATTAACATCGGCGTGTCTCCCCGTCGCCCCCACCATATAGTGACTCATGATATTGTGACTGCGACCTGAAGTATAGTGTAACAGTGATGAGGTGATGAAGTGCACCCCTAGCACGAGGTCAAGTGTTTACATGATGTTGGACTAATAATCTAATATATTACAGGGCGGAATAGTGAATAACAAGGTTGAATCCAAGTGGTGGTGAACAAGACTCATTGTGTGACACCCTTCATATTAAAATCAGCGAAACACCCAAGCTGTGGAGTTCATATTAGTAAGTTACCCAAATATCCCTTGCTATCAGAAAATGGTAAATCAAACACGCTTTCAAGAACCTCCACTTCATATTACCATAAATATAACTAGACCTCAGTGCCTGACACCCTCCCTTAGTGAGCCTCTTCTCTAACTTCCCCATTCGCGCAGAAACCTTGGATCGTGTTATGATAAATTACCAAAAGCCCCTTGCTCTTAGCAAATAATACGTTGAATGCACTAACAATAACCTCCACTTCATATTACTCTAAATATAATTAGACCACTAGTGAGACCCACCTCCAACTTCTCCACGTGCAAGGAGACCCTGGACTATATTAATTCTGTACACTACACCTCGACTGTTCTTACCAGTGCATATTGAACTAGTATCCTGCGAGATACTGATTATCTAGTTGTAAGAGTTACAATTGACCAAATACTGTGTTTTCCTATCTGCTGTTTGTCTTGTGTCTGACTAAGTAATACACGTGTAAAGGTTATTGCCTGGAGTTTTTGTGTCCTGCCTCTCTCCTATTTATACTAAGCCCTGGTCTCGAAAAAGGATCCCACTACACGTTAGGTGTTCTAGGACCAAGGAGTCGGGCCTTAAACACCTAGCATTATCATTATTATTATTATTATTATTATTATTATTATTATTGTTCGAGGACAAATTCTTTACTATGGTTGGATGTAACAAATGGCTATAACTTATACAAACGTAGCCTCTTTATTTCTAACAATGTTTCCAGATGGGATTTCACTTTCGCCTATGATCAAAGTTCTGCTAAATTCGCCATGGCCACGCCGGCCATATCACCCAGTTGGCTGAGCTTCTGCTACCCACTGAGTGGCCAAGTGTGGATCGGTGTCATGGCTTGTACGCTGACTGTCTGCTTCACACTTGTCAAGGTAAACATGCAAGTGGTCAGGGTATGGACACATCCAGTATTAGTAGTAATAGGCAGCAGAAAACGGTTCCTTATGTTCTTCTTCTTATTATTATTATTATTTTTATTATTATTATTATTATTATTGTTGTTGTTGTTTATCATCATTATTTAATTTAGACGTGGGACATTCTCAATTAGTAGCCCGGCATCGTCTTCCAGTGTTAGTGGCTCAATCGGTAGAGACGTGGCCTGCCGTTCTAACGGACCCAGGTTCAAATCCACGCTGGGGCAGGGAACAATTTAAGGATTTGAATTTCATTAAATCAAGCTTTACTGATCTACCAGAAGACCCGCCGACATGTCGTAAAAATACCCCTGCTAATACCAATACACCAGTCCTGTATGAGACAGCCCTAGCATGTATTCAATATGGACGGTGGGTGTTAGCGCCGAAGTGGTGACATGAAGAGGTGTATGGTATGTAGGAGGACTGTTGGGCCTTGATAGCAGGCTGTGAAGCCTATGCCCAGAGTCGAACATATAAAAAAAAAAATATATATATATATATATTTCACAAGGCAGTGCTTCTGTTTAGCTCCTTCAGGATTTTTACACAAATGTGCTTTACTTTAGCGAAGCACAATATAGTTCTTCATTTTAGCGAATTCCCATATGGTGCCATATCTGTCTGTTGCCATTGTTTATTATTCTTTTATACTCATCGAGAACAATGAGCATTAACCATCTCATGGTCGCGGTTTCTTGTTCTTCCCTTTTATGTAACATGACCCAACAGTATACGATTTATATTTAGTTGAATGTGTCAATGGAGACAGTTGCTTATTCTGGCACCATGAACACTGCCTTGGTCAGGTTAATTCTGTTATCTTTTCCAGTTAACTCCAGACGATAGGTTCAAGTGAGTGTTTAACTTGAGACTCACAGGTGAAAATCAGATTGAGCGACAAAGAAATATAATGGAATAATATTAGTTACATTTAACAGGTATAAGCAAAACGACTCCTCCTGGATGATGTTTGACTCATGCAATAAGAAATTAAAGAATATATACTGCTGTTTTCATTAAACATATCCTTAAAAACATTGCTGGTATATTAATGGTATAGATGAGTAAAGAATGGGTTCGGATTGTTACATCCACCCCGAGCCTATACTACAGCCACCACTGTCATGTAAGTGGTAGGCTACTTCACACTTGTTGATTTCTTGATACCACAGCATGGAATTGTTAATTAATTCTGCTTTCATACAGTTTTAATTTGGTCTGCTTTTTTTCGACAAAGAAAGAATTTTAGCCATGCCTAATCAAATGAACTCTAAAATAATGAATAATACATCATACCTTCACAATAACCAGTATCTGACTATTCCATGACATTTTCACTATTTTAGAACGTGCTATATGCAGCCGAAAAATTACATTAAGAAATGCAGAAAAAGATCAAAATTACTTTACGAAACTGGGCATACCAAGGAGCTCATTAAAAAAAAAAAAATGGTGAGAATGACCTCATTAGAACTGTGTCTTCCTGACGGTAGCAGATGCGAGGAGGTGCACTTTCTTTCATGGCTCGTATTATCAAAACCATTCCACTGTCCGAAACATCACTGCTCGCCCCTATGACACATTCACATAATTGTATATGTAAGTATATCACTGTATATGTATGTTTTACAGATTACGAGGAGGAAAAGGTGGCAAACGCGGCATGGAGTGCTGAGTACTGGGTCGGTGGTGATGGAGTCTGTGGGCACCCTGTTGGGCCAGGGACTGTTTGGACGCATCTCAACCAGCCAGTCCAACCACATCCTGGTCGGTACTTGGTTATTCTTCGGTGTGGTGGTGGGCACAGCATATCGCGCCAGCCTCATTGCTTCCCTAACCCTCCCAAGGCTGCCACCCAGACCAGAGACAGCTGAGGAGCTGGTCAAAGTAGTTGACAGGTGAGATATCGAAGAACAAACGTTTGGATGCAAAGGTGTTGGATTATACTGAAACATAAGTTAATGCTGGGCCCTTTGGTTATGCTCTATCACTGCATCAAAGTTCTATTTTTCCCCTCATTAACCAACACATCACACAGTGAGTTAGCTTTCACGCAGCAGCTGGTGTTTTATTCAAACCCTTCGATACGGTACTTTCAGCCCTGATTGTTCAAAAGCAGGGCAACACTTAAAAAAAATCAATTAATGGTGTTTTCAAGTACCACGTAATACATCATGCAGGTTTGCTTATTTTTCTTTTTTCTTTACTTTTATGCTCACTGCACTCGTAACCTTATTCACTTCCACATGCACTGTTCTCTAGAGGCATCACTATGGTAAGGCCTTTCGCTTATGCTTCCTCCACTGTCTGCCTTAATACATGGATTAGATCAGCACACTGTAGCACTTTGGAAATTATTTAGTTCACTGCTTATCGTATATTCAGACAGTTGTGTAACTTTATTATTATTATTCCTATGCTACAATAGGATAAATGCAAGGAATGTGCTGTAATTAACAGTAGAAAGACCAAATAAAAACACTACAGCTCTATAACTCTTTCAATTGAACTTGCCCCGGTTTTTTATTTTTCATTTGTAGCCTATTTCACGAAACTTTCTTTCCATAGCACTTCTTCGTGACGAGCTTCATATCTTGGTTTTAATTAATAGTCACAAGTTACCATTCGAGACGCAAATATGGCAATTTTAGGGCAATTATAAGTGAACAAAAAAAAAATGTATCTTGAAGTTAAGTTTTGGTGTTGTGTTATTCTAGGGGCTTCAGTAGTAATACTAATTAAAGAATTTTTATTTGTACGTGTTACAGAGTGACAATAAGATCTTCTAATGGTACATACAAGAAGTTCTATTTAAACTCTGAATCAAGTGCCCTTAGAGAACTTGCAAGCATGATGGTCGAGGAAGATGATCCGGATGGAATCAACACAGCTCTGAAGATGATGTGAGTTGGTTTTACTTACAGTGATACTTTTTCTTTTTTTGAATAACAGAACAGAGAAAAGAAAAACAAATGACCAAAAAAAATCCATACACCAAATTACTGGTGTCCTCGATTATTAAAAATCTGTAACAGTTGTGCTTGAAATGCTGTAGGTCGAAGTTTGGTGGGAAACATCTCTGGGGAAGCGAGTTGCAAAGAGATGCAGTTCAAGGAATAAAAGATTTCTGATAGGCGGAAGTTCTGCAATATGGCAGTGTGACATTCCAGTCATGAGTGCTACCAGATGCCCATGTAGCACAGGGGAAGGTATGGATAGGTGGCACAATGGATGCAACTTCGTTTGAGCATTTGCCCTAAAAGTATCTGTAAAATACTGGAAGGTAGGCAATACTCCTTCTTACATGTAGGGAAGGAAGTCTGTTTGTAATATCAAGGTTACTGATAATTCTAAGAGCTTTGTTCTGATTTTGTCTAGTTGTTTTGGTGCAACTTGTCCCTTTCCATTCCACAAGGGTGAGCAACATTCCAGCTGAGAGTGCACAGGACTCTTATAAACTACGGCTAACTGCTCATCACTGAAGAAGCTACGAACACTGTACAATAATCCAAATTTCTCTGAGGCAGCTTTAGCAAATTATCTGACATGAGAGGTCAGGGTGAGGGCATTGTTAAGTGAAGCACCGAGAATTTCAATACTTTTGGAGGTAGGAATATTAGTAGCACTGAAGATAATATAGGAATCTGGCACAATCTGTCTATTAGTAAACTGTATATATTTGGTTTTACTAGCACTGAATGAGACAAGGTTATTTTGTCCCCATTCAGTCATCCTAGATAAGTCTTGATTTATGGAGATGGCTGTACTGGGTTGTGAATTAGAGATTAAAATTTGTGAATGGGTGTTGAAGTGTGAATGAACTGTGAAGTGTTAAGTCATCTTCATATGAAAGAATTGATTATGAGTGACAGATAAGAGATCATTAATATGAATTACGAATAGGGTTCGTGCCAGAACTGATCCTTGTTGCACGCCATTGGTCAATGAGGGATATTTGAATATACATCATCTACTTTTACTCTAATACTTCTATCGCTGAGATATGAGGAAATACCTCTCTCTCTCTCTCTCTCTCCCCTGTTAGTCCATCACAAGGGAGTTTAGATAGCAGGGAATGTACCACATTCTGCCCAAAGCTTTGGAAATATCAAAAGCTACTGCATCAGTTTCTCCATGTGTGTCAACTGATTAATGAATGGTGTGAGTCACGAGACTGAGTTTATCAACAGTAGATCTTTCGTGGCGAAAACCATACTGTCTGTCACTAATTAAGCTGTTGAATTCAATATGTTTAATCATGTGCTTATTAAGTGCAATTTCAAACACTTTACCAAGAGAAGATCTGATAGACATTGGTCTGTAATCAGAGGGGTCAGAGAAACTTCCTTTTTTCAGAACTGGGTTGGTACTTGTTTTTTTCCAAGAATTAGTGAATGAAGACGTACGTAAGCATAGCCTGAATAATTTAGCTAGAACATAAGCAAATTCTGGGGAGCACTTTTTCAAAACAATTGGAGGAATTCGACCTGGGCCTGGAGCTTTGTTGGTTGGTAAATTGTCTAGGATGGCTTGTACGTATCTAGTCTGTATTTTGCAGTAAGTGGAGAAATTTCGGGAGTGTGAAATTCTTAGCTGACTTCTTGTAACGTAGCAATTCGTGCAGATGTACTAGTAAAGATATTCGCTTTACCACGTGAGTCATTTGTAATGTTACCGTCTGAAGATTTTAGTGGGGGAATGGGTGATGGCTTGTTACATAATAATTTGGTATTTCGGAGATACGTTGACTGACATATGATAATTAAAGTTACTGGGATGTTTACAGGAATAAATTTGATTCTTTTATGTATGTAAATCTTGTCATATACATCTGTAGTAGAAAAAATACCTATTGTACTGTATTTGAACGAATGAAAAAGAAAAGAAAAAAATTTATCAGCATTATCAATTATTTACGAGTATTTTTTGTTCTTTACATACCTTATATTATACATTGTCTTACGTTACTGTTCAAAGTAAGATAATTTAATATCATGATTTTTAAAAATGTGTCTGAATCAGGGTGTAAGCACCAGATCCCGTTCCCTAAAGTCCAGCAGCCCTCAACGTACTGCCCCATACACCTTCACATGTTACCACTTCGGCACTAACATCCACTATCCATATTTAAAACATGCTAAGGCTGTCTCACACAGGACTTGTGTACTGGTATCAGCGAGGCTTGTCGTTTCGACATGTCAGCGGGTCTGACTGCAGATCAGCAAAGTCTTCATTTTAACGAAATTCGAATCCATAAACTGTTCCCTGCCTCAGCAGGGATTTGAACCCGCATCCATTGAGATATGAGGACACCTTTCTACCGACTCGGCCACCGATAGATAACGATAATTATCACCCAGGGTCCGTTTCTTAAACCTCATTACTGTCCGCCTTTAGCAAGGTTGAGAGAGAATTTTTTTCTAGCGTCTGTGTGTCTATGGATGTGCAGAAAAATATTACTTTTGGTGTGGATTTGATCAATGACTGCTGAATGTCAGCCGCCATATGTTTTTAACTCGCGCCGTCCTGGCGACGTGAATTAACATCCACACATGATGTGCACTCATGTCCCGGCGACGTGAATTAACACGGCAACATTGCAAGTTGCATAATTTTCACATTTTTCAAAATTCGCGCCTGATTTTTGTTTCACCCGCCTACGCAAGCCTCACCTACTCGCCGCCAGGTGGATAATCCCCTAGACCCAGATTAGCCCCACCTGACCCTGTGATCGTCCACTTACCTGTCAGCAGTCACCCAGGTCAGACATGGCGCGTCGTGGGCTGTCAGACGAGGAGATACAAGTCGCCCTGGATACCTTTACAGGGGATAGTGATTCCCCACTGGACGACGACACCCTCGATGTTGATTATGTGCAGCCTGAGGAGGTTACCAGCAGCAGTGATGAGGAGGTCCCTTCCCCAAGGAAGGTCAAATATATAACATATAGGAGGGCAGGGGATGGCCAGCCTGCACCACGTGCTGCATCTAGGCAGCAACACACCATCAGATGAGGACGAGGACGAGGACGAGCAAGCAGTACATGGTGGCGTATTTTCCTGGCTGGGGAAGGAAAAGATATCGCCACGTGGGACTGGGACAGACGGCACATCGCAACTGTTCCACAGGTATGTTCCTTCTATGTGTTCTGTGGCAGGAAGTAGTGGTGTGGGGATGGTTAGGGCAGCAGAAAGTGAAAGTGTTGGGGCGGGAGAGCGCAAACAGATTCGTGAAAGCGAGAGTGGTTTGGGGGAGGCCAAGGTCCAAGGAGAGAAGGTCTGTCTACCCCAGGCGAGAATTCAACCTGGTTGGCGCATGACGTCACGTGGGAGACAGCTACTCACCCCACTCACTAAGTCACTTGGTTTCCCTAGGCCGCAGTGGTGGAGAGCTCGGTGTTCCCATATATTTATCTCATACTAGGACAGTTATCAGAAAGATGCCACTTAACTGTGCAGTATTTGGATGATAGTCAGCAGAAAAGACAGTGACATCAAATTCTTCAGGTTCCCTCAAGATGAAGACACTAGAAAGAAATGGGTCCAGCTGTGTAAAAGACAAGACCTGGTTAACACACAGGAAGCCTGTGTCTGCAATCTACATTTTGCTGTTCTATCCCTCATTCCCCTTCTTCTCTCTCTTCACTTTCTTCCTCACTCTCTCCATTCCTCATCTCTCCGGAGTAGTCCACCCGTCCCTCAATCACTGCTTCTTTCTCTTACAGCCTCTATTCCCTCCTTCTTTTCCTTCAGTACTCCCTCTTTCTTTTATTCCCTCCATTCTCTCTTTCCTTTCCTCCATCACTCCCTCACTCTTTATCTTCCACTACTCCCTCCTTTCTTCCACTATTCCTTCACTCCATTACTCCCTAACTTCATTCCTTCATCCTTCTATGCATTCCCTCCCTCTGTTATACCCTCTCTCCCTCCACTCATCCATCATTCTCTCCATTCCTTCACTCCCTGCCGCCCTTCACTGCTCCCTAATTCTTTCCATTCATCCACTCCCTCCATCCCTCCAAGTATTCCCTCCCTCACTCCTTCCATCCAACTATCTATCCTTCTAGCGAATCCCTCCACTCTCCCGTAACCGCAGCCCTTCTTTTCCTTCCTCGTTCTCCATTTTTTCTTTCTCTTCTACCAACTTTCCCTCAAGGTTTTCCTCCATCTCCTCTTCTTGCCTCCCTCCCTCCACTAACTGTCCTTCTCTCCCACTTCTCCTCCTACTTTCCTCTCCCTCCAATTTCCCTCACCCGTTCCCTCAATCTTTCTATCCCTCAGTCAATTACCTACTTTCCTTTCTCTGTCCCTCCATCCCTTCCTCACCATCCCTCCATCTTGTCCCCCCGTTTTTCTTTTCCTCCATTTTCTCTCCCTCTCCCTCATATCTGCCTATTTATCTCCTCAGCTATACCCTCACTCCCTTCCTTTAAAAACCATTATTTTATACTCTCTCTCTCTCTCTCTCTCTCTCTCTCTCTCTCTCTCTCTCGTTAACTGTTACATCCCCATTAACTAGTAGAAATGTTAATTATGCAATGAAAACACTTTAACCATAATATGATCAGCTGAAAGTTCTGGGGGCGAAGCTATATAACATTATATTACCTCAGAAAAAAGCAGTATACCCTAAAAGAAAACGGAAGTCACCTTCGGCCGGCCGTTTATCTCCCACCTGACGTCATCAGAATGTGCGCACGAAGAGACCTTCTCTCCTTGGACCTTGGGGGAGGCAACACGTCCACGTGGTGTTCGTGTTAGGCGTAGTGTGAGTTAGCAGAAGGTGAAAGCACTTGTCTAACATGTAAATGGGTAATATGTTATATTCGAAGTATTATAAAAGGTGAATAATTAGATTTTGAGTTGAAAAAATAATGGCGGTACCTGAAGTCACGTGGTAGCGCTATTGCTATGCTCATTCTTTTCGTAAAGCATGTACATCTATAAAAGCAATTGTATAACATGTAGAGGGGTAATATGTTATATTGGAAGTATTATTACAAGGTGAATTATTAGATTTCGAGTGACCTAAACTCACGTGGTTACGCTGTTGCTATGCTCATTCTTTTCGTAAAGGCACTATTGAAAGTGTGTGTAGTGTGGTAAGGCCTGTACATACCCGATAAAGTGTCACTCAGTATCATAATAGTGCCATGTTATCTTATGTGATACTAATCATAGGAGGTTGTAGCCTATAGTTACTGTAAAGTTAGTATGTAAGTTGAAAAATAGTCTAAGTTGAAAGTCACAGAACATACAGTCAGCAGGTAAATAAGCGCTAGGAAGAATTCTGTTGACGGTGTAAGAGGAGTGGGAAATTCCCCAAGGGCTCTAAATTTAGCCACCAATTATGGGATAAGCTGTCTCCCAGTGTACCACCGTACCACCTCACTCTCTCTCTCTCTCTCTCTCTCTCTCTCTCTCTCTCTCTCTCTATTAGGATAAGGCTTACTGTAAATCGTGTACTAGTGTGAAAGCAAATGTCTAACATGGAAAAGGCCAGAATGTAATGTGAGAAGTACTATAAAGGTGGAGAAAATAAATTCAGGGGTGAAAAAATAATGACATGACATGATTTACCTACGTAAATTAGCGCTACTTCTATGCTAATTCTTTTCATAAAGCATGTACTTCTGTAAAAGCAATTGTCTAACATGTAAATGGGTAATATGTTATGTTATAAGTAATCAAAAAGGTGAAAAAATAGAATCTGAGTTGAAAAAAGTATGAAAGACCAAGTTGTCACTTGGTAAAGAAGCGCTATTCTTATGCTAATTCTTTTCGTAAAACAAGTACATCTATAAAACTAATTGTATAACATGTAAGTGGGTTATATATTATGTTATAAGTAATCTAAAAGGTGAAAAAATAGCATCTGAGTTGAAAAAAGCATGAAATAAAATGATCTCACATGGTAAATAAGCGCTACTTTTATGCTAATTCTTGTCATAATGCCTGAAAATATGTACAAACAATTATGTAAAGTTGAAAATGGAATGATGTTATTGTGGAAGTAATATGGAACATGAAAAAATACAATAGCTGATGAAATAACGATGTTTGTTATCCATCGGTGACATAATCGACCGATTTTGCTAGGCTCGCACAATGGTACATACCTTATTTCTCATTTTTTTCTGTATAAAACCCAATATACTTCTGGTATACATATTTCCAACATATGAATACATGATAATAAACGTATACTGCATCAGTTCAGAGTACCCGTGCCACTGTAGAAAACGTACGGCGAAAAGACTACTCATAGAGCATGGCAGTACCTGTCAAACTTACCTGCTCCAGGTAAGCCATTTCTGGACCCAAGGGACACCTTTTTTTGTTATTTTCCTTAGTTTCTGACCAAAAGCGAATGTTTGAGCAAAAAAAAAAAAAAAATGGTCCAAAAAAGCCGGGACTGGGGCGGACCAAAGCTCAGAAAACGTCGGGATTGGGCGGGTTAAATATCGACTGGCTTTTTTGCGAAGCCCGGTGACTGAATTCCGTAGAGTTTTGTGAATCTTCAAATTTATTTTGTGGGTAATTTGTACCTTATCTAACGACATATTTTGGCAGGCGATTAGCATTCGGCCCTCGAATGCATTTGTTTCATTTATTCATGTTTCCTCAGACGACATTGGTCGGCTTTAGGCAGATCTCTTGTCATGAAGGGGTAAATGGATGTCCGATCCGTCCTCACCTGTTTGAAAAATCTCTCCAGACCAGAATGACATTGCTTGGAGACAGCATGGATGAAAAGTCAAATGTCACCGGACTAAAGGTAACAGTAGAACGTAGGGGTCTCGCTAGTGCTTTTGTTGACTGTATTTATTCTCGACCAGTTATAACTGACGTGGAGAGTGAGCTCTCTCGCCCTCCAACCCCTACTCGCCCTCCGACATCAAAGAGGGCTCTCCAACTTCTCCAGAAGGAAAGGACAGTCTACGAGAGTGATGATTTCGGCGATGAGGAGGCGCAAGATGACCCAGGACATCGGGAAAGTGACGCAAACCTGTCGGTCATCTGTGGAAAAAAAAATGCCGCAGAGCCGTTTCCCCCACACTCTCGCCACCTGCTTGCCGACATATCTTCCTCCAGCGCTCTCCCACACCTCAGCCTACCACTTCAAGGGCAAAATCTCTACAATCAGGCCCTTCGGGAGCAGTATGAGTATTGAGCAGGTGTGTGGGGAAGTGTAAATGGTGTACAGCAGTGCAAAGTTTGTGTATTTTCGTAAATGAGTGAAATGTGTGATATTATAAGTGAATTATAATAAGTGCTAGGATAAAAGACTTTTATAAGTTCTACAAGTGCATATAAGTGATTTATAGTAAGTGCAATACAGTTGATACTGTTTATTGGATATTGGTTAGAAAATTAATGGATATACCTTGAGTTTGCCTACCTGTTACCTAAAAGAAAACCACTTGTGAACGGGCCAAAATGAACAATACCTGCATCGCTATACCTAAATTATTTAACTCAGTACTCAAGGGGATTGTGCCAAATATGAGCATCAGTGTACCTGTGATGTGAAGTAAAAATAATGTTAGTTGTGTAAAACATTTATATGATTTCACTATAACCCTGATTAGTACAAAGCAATCTGATTTAAGGTACAAATAATTACCTCATACTCGACGATCATGCGTGAAAGAGCAACAACACTTACTTGTCAAAGTGCAATTACCCGTAATCGTGATGTAAAGTGCAGTTCTAAGTGTCTTAGTAAGGGAGAAATATGATTATTTACGGAAGAAGTGAGTACAGAAAAACGACGAGATATTTCCTTTCCCATACACCTACAAGGCATAGTGGCATGGTGGTGTGGGCGGTAAATCCTTGGGTGAGCCACATGAACCGGGTGATGACTCATTTTCACGGCGGTGAGTAAGGAGGAGTAGAAAAAACGAGTGGAATATTCCACAATCCAAGGACGCACGGGTAGTGTTACAATCACCACTCCAGTCAGTGCTGCTAACGCTAGCCGGCCGAGCCAAGGCCATTGCCAGTGGCGCACACTCGGAGCTGCGTGTCGAAATGTGAAAAACCACTAGTCTTCAACTCGTCCTTACTCATCGACGGGACCACCTAGAGACCTCCGGATACCTTCATTGGAAAGAGAAAGACTTGGTGAGTCTTATGAACTTTCATTGAATTCTCTAGCAATTATAATTTGTCAGATATAAGGGTTTGAAATAAAGGTATTTTTTCCAAAATCTCGGAAATCGCCCGTAGTGAGGAGTGTGCAGCTGCCTGGAACCCCCCGGCAACTAAGGGTTAATATCCTTTTGTATGTTATATATGCAGAGTACTGGGATGTGTAAAGGATTTATATAACACAGAGTGTAACAGTAAGGCGTAATAAGCATAATAAATCGCTTAAGAAAAGATGTTCAGGAGCTTCCTTAGCCAACGATAATACGGGCCACAATGGCTAATTGAACAGTGACCCCTGTTATATGAACTATATACTGTATGTTACATGTCATTCAGAGTGAACTTAGAGTACTTTCAGGCATTAAAGAGAGAAAGTACAACGGGTTTTAATGGATTTTTTTCCCTTTGCTCTAAAATATTCGGTGGTATAGTGATACAAACCTCTAAACTAAGAAACTGTGGACTAAATCGCCACAGTTCAGGTTAGTTTTCAAACTACATCTGTTCACTATACATCTTATGTTATCATCTTAATATCCCATGATTATATTGAAGACTTTTTGAGGATGAAAAGCCAGATACAGGTTTCACTAATCCCTTCTTAGGCTGAATACAGTGATCTGACTTAAAGTAGAACTAAATAGGAAATGTGTCCTCCAAGTAAAGGAATTCTGAGACTTTGAAAAGGAAGAATTTCTAAAGAAAAGAAAAGTAAGATGTTGTACAGCCGTTGTTTAATCCTTGATCGTCCGTATCTCTCAGCTGAATAAATATTTCCTGGTATGAGCCTAAATGAACCATTATATATGTCCTTACTCGCCTGAGTGGGTTATTAGCGTGTAGGACATAAAGTTGTTTATTTACGTATAATTTTTATTTATATTTAACAGTCCGTTGAAGAGCACTTTGGCAGGTTTATTTGAAGGAGCAAAAACATGTAGATGGTTTGGCATGTGATGAGGCACCAGGATTCCAGAGGACTGAATGATGTATGAATGATTATGTGGCTCATTCTATTCGGCATGCTGTTTAGTATACTCCTTAAAATGCGTGACTTAAAGAACAGTGCCCCCGAAATATACCATAGTACCCCCGACGACAGGGCAAGCCAAACACAGCTCAGTATGCCCGAGGATGCGCCGACACCCCCACACGGACCCCACGGGGTAGCCGCCACCAGTCACAACCACTCCCGGCAACAGCGACATATGTCAGCCCGGGCCGTGCGCCCCTGTGTCACGCAACCACCACGCCGTCGCCGCCGTAGGAGAAGGACACTACCTTCACGGAGTGGAATTGTTGAGTCAGCTAGGGGTGGAGTTGTAAAAGACACTCCAGACGGCGCCCCTCTGGTAGAGACGATCTATGGTCGCTCCCATCCTCGTGAGACAATCTATGGTCGCTCCCATCCTCGTGAGACAATCTATGGTTGCTCCGAAAGTGCTCCGCTAGAGACGATCTACGGTCACTCCCATCCTCGTGAGACGATCTATGGTCGCTCCCATCCTCGTGAGACGATCTATGGTCGCTCCCATCCTCGTGAGACAATCCATGGTCGCTCCGAAAGTGCTCCGGTAAAGACGATCTATGGTCGCTCCCATCCTCGTGAGACGATCTATGGTCACTCCAAAAGTGCTCCGGTAGAGACGACCTATGGTCGCTCCCATCCTCGTGAGACGACCTATGGTCACTCCGAAAGTGCTCCAGTAGAGACGATCTATGATTGCTCCCATCCTCGTGAGACGATCTATGGTCGCTCCGAGAGTGTCCCGGTAGAGACGACCTATTGTCGCTCCCTTCCTCGTGAGACGATCTATTGTCGCTCCGAGGGTGTGCAGAGAGAGGTAAGGAGAGAGACGTCCCTACGGCAGGAAACTAGAGCCAAGGCTTCCTGTCCCAGAGTGACCCAGCCAGTCCTCACAGCCTCCCCTGGTCTCTGTTCCCTACGCCTGGCTCTAGAGCAGACGCACCTGATGGACCCCAGTGGAAGTCGTTGCCGCAGCCCTCCCCTGTCGGCGCCCCTAGACGCTGGAGACCACAGCCCACAGTCTCTCTCGGTTCTCCCCAGGACACCCGGGCACCATCTCCCTATGCCCCCACGACGCCGTAAGGCCCTCACGACAGGCCGGGACTTATCACAGAGGTTCCTGGAGCTATTCGGCCCCAGTCCCGAGGGCCACACGCCTGAGCCAAGCCCGGAAGTCACGGGAAGCCTAGGACACGAGAGGACGCCCTTACGAGTTATCTCGTGCCCTCTCGGCACGCCTCGCATTGGTGGTGCCCCTAGCCCGGCAGGATCACCGACGACATGTTCCTGCCTATCCCCCTGATGAATACGTGTGATACTGTAGTACGAGTGATTTAGGTTAAGTGTGATTTCCCCTAATGTAAGTATTGTGCAGTGATTTCATATAGTGAATATCGGGGTAAATAAGATCACAGTGAGAAATTAAAGGACGAGTGTGTGGAACAAGATCTGATGAACTATACTTACGAGTGACATCCCTGTTATACAATTGGTAAGCCTGTGCCGCCTGGAGATCCCCCTATAAAAACATACTCCCATTACTGTGAGGGAATATTGTGAAAGGGAGTATTAATGGTATTCTCTCCATCCCCCACGCTACCCATAAATCTTGTTTATCACCCTCTCTCACTCCAATATCCCGAGTAAGTGTGAATCAAGAATAAAATCAGTTACCAAAGTCCCTCGGCTAGTGGAAACCATATAAACTTCACAGCTAATATCTGCCGCCCTCCAGTATTACCATAACTTTCCCCTAGCCGTCACAAGTCACTCCCCGCACCTCCCCTATCTCCTCCTAGTGAGACTCAACCCCCCCTCCCGCAACCCCGCGCACGCCTATATTTATTGCACTCCTGATACACTAGGATTGATTGTGTTGTCATTACTATCAGAGAAGCAAGTATCCTGCGAGATACACATATCCTAGATAAGGTTTTATATTGCTATGTATTGTGCTGTAATATCTGCTGATTTGTCCTGTGTCTGATTGTGGTAATATATGTGTAAAGGTTGTTGCCTAGAGTTTTTGTGTCCTGCCTCTATTGCACTAAGCTCGGGTCTCGAAAGAGGACCTTGCTCCACGTTAGGTGAAATAGGAACGAGAAGTCGAGCCTAATTTCACCTAGCATTACACTGGTGGCCAGCGTTGGTTCTAGACCCGGGCGTAAAAGAGAGGTAATCAGGAAATATTTGGCAAAATGGCAACTAAACCACACGTTCGGTTACCCAAGTTTGACCCCAACCAGTATGATATACACACATAACTGGCAATAATTAAACCCTTACTGGATATTGGCTTTGAAAATGACCAACAAAAAATTGCAGTCACACTACCACTGTTGGGTAAAGCGGCAGCGAACATAGCGCCGAAAGTCGTCCCAGAACTCACCTGGCAGAACTTTACAAAGTTCACTGTACAAGCCATCACCCCATCATTGGGGAAAGTAGTGGCTCTATCCAAATTGGATAGTTTTTCATTCGACGGGGATTTAGATAATACCCTGATACAGGCAAGACGCCTGGTTACTGCTGCCTACCCGGAGGCAGATGAGGAAACCCGGGATCAGCATACATTTAACACTCTGCTCAGAGTACTCCCAAGTGTTGTGAAACAACACTTCACTATCCATGACCCAACAGGAGACATGGATAGAGATATCAGTTTAATGAGGTGCCTTTTAGCCGTCCATGCCACCCCCCAACACATCGGCGAAATAAATCAGTTCCCCGTTGACCTCATCACCATCAACCCATGGGAATTTTCTCCGTGCTACCACGGATGCCCGATCCACGACATCCGTGAGCAGCTAGAAGCTGCCCAGTGCAGCCAAAGGACACGAGGGCACTTACAAACCTCCCCACCATACGCAAATTCCCCTAAGCCTCAGGGGAAGAAAATGCAAAAAAGGAAACACAAAAAGCGCCCCCCCACTGCCCCCGCATCCCACCGTAATGGCGGGGGCCACCTCACATCTCCCCCAGTCTACGACAGGGGAGAACGTTATCTTTCCTTTTCCTCCCCTCTCACTATCTCTTCTGTTCTACCTTCCCCTATTCCTGCCCCTAGTTCTAACCTTCCCACCCCACACACCACTATACCCCCTCAACACAAAACCGGCCTCCCTCTTCACAGGCCTCCTAGGACCCTTTCCTCATCTTCCCCTAACCTACTTCCTAAAACCACCTCCCCCCATCTACTGCCTTCCACCTCCCACCCCGCACCACCCACCACCATCACTTCACAACCGCTCGCTTTCCCCGCCCACATGGTTAACTCATTCACCTTCCCTATCACACCCTCCTCCTCATCCCCGAACATTCAGACAACCCAGCGAGGCCGCATCTCCCCACCACCACCGGCTCTCTCTCCCCCTACACCTCACCCCACCTTTCCTCGGCTCTGACGACACACACCACCTGCCACATCCCACTCCACAGCCCCTGCCAAGCCACCACGATTCCAGCACCGCACACCGTCCGCCATCACCCCCACACCCGCACCAACCCCTAGCTTCATACCCACCGCCCACCCCACACCACTAGCACAGAACCCTGCTACTGCCCAAACCACCCCACCACCAAACACAGGGATGGCGCCACAAGATTGCACTCCCTCCTCGCCACCTACCCTCCAAGCCAACTCTCCTGCCACCTCACCACCGCTACCGACCCCACCCCCCAACCCCCCCCTGCTCCCGCACCGCCTGTCACTTCCACATACGAGTGCTATGTTTCCTCCTTGCCATCCCCCTCCACCTCCCCTACCACCTCAGCCTCCACCGCCTCCACCACCCCCCACGCCTCACCTGATATCTCACCCGCCACACCTCGCTCACCCTCACCCCTTCCCTCCGCCGCCTCACCCTTTCCACCCAAGCCCACCTGCCCCCCCCACCCCGCCACCCCCACAGGACAACCCACTACCACCGCCCTCTCCCCTCCACACCTACGCACGCCCACTCCAATGATCTCACCTTCTACCGCGCCCCCAACGCGCGCTACAGCCCGTGCTAACCGACCCCACCCACCCCGCATGCCTACTTCCCCACCCACACCCACCCTCAGAACCACCACCACCACCCCCTCTGGCCGACTCTCATGCCTACCCATCCGATACACACACACCCCTACACCGCCCACCTCTCCACGACTTCACACCATCAAGCTACATCAGGCCCAAATCTCCTCTTCTGTACTCCCCAGAGACTCAACGCCACATTACCACGACACAAAACCTGGCCCTTACCCGCAGTATCCAGCATTCAGCTCCCAACGACACCGACAGCCACACAAAGCAAGATGAGAGTGAAGTGGGCCGTATGGGCACCTACCCTTGGCAGGAACCACAGACTCCATGGGCCACACCACCTGCTAAACCTCTTCCAGTCTACCACCGCCACCTCCACACTCTTCCTCACCTGCGACCCAGAACAAGAAGAGAACCCCTACACTGTCGCCTGGCAAACTGTGCTGCAACACCTCCAGCCCGTGTACACCACCTCTAACACACAAGCGTTCCACCTCCAGCCACGAGGACGTGACTTTTTACAAGGGGAGAGTGGTAAAATGCGTGACTTAAAGAACAGTGCCCCCGAAATATACCATAGTACCCCCGACGACAGGGCAAGCCAAACACAGCTCAGTATGCCCGAGGATGCGCCGACACCCCCACACAGACCTCACGGGGTAGCCGCCACCAGTCACAACCACTCCCGGCAACAGCGACATATGTCAGCCCGAGCCGTGCGCCCCTGTGTCATGCAACCACCACGCCGTCGCCGCTGTAGGAGAAGGACACTACCTTCACGGAGTGGAATTGTTGAGTCAGCTAGGGGTGGAGTTGTAAAAGACACTCCAGACGGCGCCCTCTGGTAGAGACGATCTATGGTCGCTCCCATCCTCGTGAGACGATCTATGGTCGCTCCCATCCTCGTGAGACGATCTATGGTCGTTCCCATCCTCGTGAGACGATCTATGGTCGCTCCCATCCTCGTGAGACGATCTATGGTCGCTCCCATCCTCGTGAGATGATCTATGGTCACTCTGAAAGTGCTCCGGTAGAGACGATCTATGGTCGCTCCCATCCTCGTGAGACGATCTATGGTCACTCCGAAAGTGCTCCGGCAGTGACGATCTATGGTCACTCCCATCCTCGTGAGACGATCTATGGTTGCTCCGAGAGTGTCCCGATAGAGACGACCTATTGTCGCTTCCTTCCTCGTGAGACGATCTATTGTCGCTCCGAGGGTGTGCAGAGAGAGGTAAGGAGAGAGACGTCCCTACGGCAGGAGACTAGAGCCCAGGCTTCCTGTCCCAGAGTGACCCAGCCAGGCCTCACAGCCTCCCCTGGTCTCTGTTCCCTACGCCTGGCTCTATAGCAGATGCACCTGACGGATCCCCGTGGAAGTCGCTGTCGCAGCCCTCCCCTGTCAGCGCCCCTAGACGCTGGAGACCGCAGCCCACAGTCTCTCTCGGTTCTCCCCAGGACACCCGGGCGCCATCTCCCTATGCCCCCACGACGCCGTAAGGCCCTCACGACAGGCCGGGACTTATCACAGAGGTTCCTGGAGCTATTTGGCCCCAGTCCCGAGGGCCACAGGCCTGAGCCAAGCCCGGAAGTCACGGGAAGCCCAGGACACGAGAGGACGCCCTTACGAGTTATCTCGTGCCCTCTCGGCACGCCTCGCATTGGTGGTGCCCCTAGCCCGGCAGGATCGCCGACGACATGTTCCTGCCTATCCCCCTGATGAATGCGTGTGATACTGTAGTACGAGTGATTTAGGTTAAGTGTGATTTCCCCTAATGTAAGTATTGTGCAGTGATTTCATATAGTGAATATCGGGGTAAATAAGATCACAGTGAGAAGTTAAAGGACGAGTGTGTGGAACAAGATCTGATGAACTATACTTATGAGTGACATCCCTGTTATACAATTGGTAAGCCTGTGCCGCCTGGAGATTCCCCTATAAAGACTTACTCCCATTACTGTGAGGGAATATTGTGAAAGGGAGTATTAATGGTATTCTCTCCCTCCCCCACGCTACCCATAAATCTTGTTTATCACCCTCTCTCACTCCAATATCCCGAGTAAGTGTGAATCAAGAATAAAATCAGTTACCAAAGTCCCTCGGCTAGTGGAAACCATATAAACTTCACGGCTAATATCTGCCGCCCTCCAGTATTACCATAATTTTCCCCTAGCCGTCACAAGTCACTCCCCGCACCTCCCCTATCTCCTCCTAGTGAGACTCAACCCCCCTCCCGCGCCCCCGCGCGCGCCTATATTTACTGCACTCCTGATACACTAGGATTGATTGTGTTGTCATTACTATCAGAGAAGCAAGTATCTTGCGAGATACACATATCCTAGATAAGGTTTTATATTGCTATGTATTGTGCTGTAATATCTGCTGATTTGTCCTGTGTCTGACTGTGGTAATATACGTGTAAAGGTTGTTGCCTAGAGTTTTTGTGTCCTGCCTCTCTTTATTGCACTAAGCTCGGGTCTCGAAAGAGGACCTTGCTCCACGTTAGGTGAAATAGGAACGAGAAGTCGAGCCTAATTTCACCTAGCATTACACTCCCAGTATCGAATATTCTGTCCTTATATATCCTACCTCATGATGCTTCTTGGTGAGCAAAGCCTCTGGGTGGATTATTACATTTTACTATTTTTGTCTTTTTTTCAGGAGTGCTCATGTTGGTACCCCTCTAAACATGCAGCTGATAATATCCCGGAACTTTGCTAAACTAGATGGCACTTCCCCCTTGTATATAGGCAAGGAAATGCTGGTACAGTTTTCGATAGCCTGGCCAGTGCCTCATGATGCCCCATATACACCTCAAATTGACAAATGTCTGCGGATTATATCGCAGGTGGGTGAGAGACTTTAATCTCTTGGCTTAATATGTTTTTTACACGAAATCACTCCATATCTGAGTAACAATGACTGAAGATAACAGAATTATTAAAGATATTGTAGTAAAGAAGTTATTACTTTCACAAGGATGATGTCTTATATATTCTGTTTTTGAGACCTCCAAGCACTTTTACTAAGTTGGAGATAAATCTGTACTAGTCTAAGTCTTCGATGAGTTTATCCTGAGATGAATAAACGTTCTCTGTTGATGACAAGAGAATTGAACTGAATTATTGGAAATAAAAATTGTGGCGCTGCAACAGTTCGATTATATGACGCCGAATAAACGTTAAAACCTGTGTACTAACACAAAATCGATACCTCTATCAAGGAAAAAAAATGGCAACAAAGTAAGTAAATTCTCTATCAACTATAAATGGTGTAAGAAGTTCACTTCCTTAAGAAAAAAAAAATATCAGATAGCCAGAGGTTCCTTCAAGTATGAAGGACAGAGAGTAGGCACCATCCGTCCTGCTATGCCTATGGAGAAACCTCCACCGCAGGTCCCACTGACTCGGACACAGGACTAGCATGTGACGGACAGTAAGGGGAACAAAGCCATCATCAAAATACGGTTAGCCCCACCACACATTAGGGACTCATGACTAAGCCATGAGTGCCCAATGCATAGCGGGACACTACCATGCCCTGAAAAACATCCCTTAATTTATTATTATCCAGTGGAGGGCGATAATGGTTCCGTAGGTAGCTATTGCCAAGCGACTTCTTGGCCGAAAATTCGAGTCTTACAGAACTGAAAGAAACGCAGATCATCGCCATGGAAATGTTCGCGTACATCCAGCAAAATATATATATATATATATATATATATATATATATGACCACATAAAGGCATGTGGTAGCGATATAAAATGGCCAGAAGTTGAACAGCTGGTGGTGCTAGCAACGCAACCACTCGTGGTGAGCGATGTGAGGAAGGGCACCGGGCAAGAACCACTTGTGATTACTGTATCATCAACCCATTCTCTCTCTCTCTCTCTAATTACTAGAAATGACCATACATACTGTATACTGGTAACTCTCTCTCTCTCTCTCTCTCTCTCTCTCTCTCTCTCTAAGCATATATGGGGCAGTGTGATGATGGTATTGGGAGTTGCCACCTGCCCCTATTTCCCGTAAAATTTTCAGCCACCTACTCCTTGTGGCGCAGTTTTGGTACGCCTTTGAAAATCGTACTCTTTTTGAGACCTATCGCTTTCGACTCTATCAAGTCCCAAATAAGGCCCATCGCTCTCCTCGAGTTAAAACAACATCCCTCAGGCTCTGCCAAAAAATAAGAATCATACTTCAAGTATGATGCCATATTGGAAGCAGGAAGGGGGTAGTTGGCAGGGGTCATCGAGAAGCGGATTTTGTTGATGTCCAGTCGCCAAACTTTCCACCTGGGCCGCCTAGCCGCGAGAGGTGGGAAATGGGTGCTATGGTCGTACCATTCTAAAGTGGCGGTTTGGGTGGGGCACGAACCTCTGTACAGTGTTGCCACGTTTTCCATACTCGCGATGCCTCTCTCTCTCTCTCTCTCTCTCTCTCTTTCCTGGGGGGATGTGCATCACCCTAGGGAATTTTGTTTCTTTTATGTCTTATAAACTTGTGCTTTCATTTCTTTATTTTGTTTTTTATTATATTACTGTTTTACATATGACGCCAGATGACCTCGGTGTTACGGCGCCTTTTCATTGAATCATTCTCGCCCTCCTTCCTTCCCTCCTTCATCTTTCCCTCAGCTTGACAATGCACTCAACACTGCCCCTTGCCTGCCTTCTCTCTCTCTCTCTCTCTCTCTCTCTCTCCTTGGGGAGATGTGCGTCACCCTTGGGAATTTTGTTTCTTTTATGAGTGACTTATAAACTTGTGCTTTCATTTCTTTATTTTGTTTTTATTATATCTAATTATGTTTAAAAATATTATTGTTTTACATATGGCGCCAGATGACCTCGTTGTTGTGGCGCCATGATTTGTTTTCATTCAATCACTGTCTCCCTTCTTCCTTCCCTCCTTCCTTCATCTCTCATTCAGCTGCACTCAACACTGCCCCTGGTCTGCCTTCCCCCCCACCCTCTCTCTCTCTCTCTCTCGTCTGTGGTATTTTAGGATACATTTTGGTTATTTTCTTTTACGTTATAATGTACATATTGTAAATTTGACTTTATTTCCACACCACCCAGGAGGTTAAAGCCTTGGCGCATTTTTTTTTTAAGAGGTGTCCCCAAACAGGCCTATTCCTCTATCCCTCACAGATGACCAGGTCGGACTGGGTGTGTGTGAGTGTTGCCGCTCACGAGGGTTTAATGTATATATATTTTTTTTACTAAGAAACTGGCATAATTTTTCTTATATTCCTGCACATTATCTTATAATCATAATTGTGACATTATTACCAACCCCAGAAATACGGTAACAGCCAATGAAAGTGACTACTTTTTTTTTAAGCAACACTGTAAAATAATTATTCCACGTTTCTGTATTGCCGTATAAATATTTTACGCATAATCAGTTTACTGTTCTTTCATATATTATAATACACACGTTACCATTATATTCTTATGTGTTTATCTTATTGTGATGCCTATTACATATATCAGAGCCGTTCACATAGCGGGTATGGAACACGTGGCAACACTGTACAGAGGTTTGTGCCCCACCCAAACCGCCAATTAAGATTGGTACCACCATAGCAACAGTGTATCTGTTTGTTCGTGTATACATGCTTGACGAAAGTTCGGATCATCAACTCTCTTCATCCGTAGTGAACCTCCGTCAGAGTCAGAGTTCATCCCATAGATGTCTGGGTGCAAAGTTGAGTGGGGAGAAAAATGTCTCAGCAGTTGAGTGGGGAGAAAAATGTCTCAGGAGTTGGGTGGGGAGAAAAATGTCTCAGGAGTTGGGTGGGGAAAGAAATGTCTCACCAGTTGGGTGGGGAGAAAAATGTCTAACCAGTTGGGTGGGGAGAAAAATGTCTCAGGAGTAAGGCGGCTCTCCCATCGCCTTAGCCAGTTACATGAAACTGGTCGCACGGAAAATTGTTGTGTGCCACATGTCGCGCTGACCAGGACCAAATAAATTTGACTATTTTAATTTCATAATAAGGTAATATATATAATATTATGATATAAACATACACTATTATATATAATACAATAATATATATTATACAATACTTATTTGGCCTTGGTCTGTACAACCTGTGGCACACAACAATTCATAGCGACTGGTTTCCTGCAACTGGTCGAGCCGGTGGGAGAGTTGCTTAAGGGGGGAGCTTGGCATAGTGAAGGCCAGGGCAGGCACCAGACGGAAAGGGGAAGAGGTTCCGTTATTCATACCACCAGTGATAATAACTGCCGAACTAGTTTTTGAGATCCATTAGCATTCTACTAAATATTTGCACTCTTAACAATAATAAACATTTTATTTTCTATGTTGTTTTTACATTGTTACCATAACATGTTAATGCACTATATACTGGAATCGCTCCAAGTCTTGCTCTCTCTCACTCTTTCCTTATATCAACAATTCTATTTCATAGGGTTACCACTTGATACCATTATCAGTATAGGTTGAAGAGGAATGCATTTACCTGACATCGCCGTCCAATTACAAGATTACCCGCCATATTCACATCAGGAATGACAGTGACCAATAATCATTAGGATGATGTTCAGACACTGTTAACGGTTGCTTATTTCCTCGTTCGTAGTACTTCAGGTAGGTGTTTTCATGTGTTCTGTGGTTGCACCACGAGGTTAAAATATTGTCATTTCAGCAGGCAGAGTTTGTGCATACTGAGGTCGAATGTGGCTATTATATCAGCTTTGATAATGACTTACCGTATCATATTTCATATGACTATGGTCATTACAGCACACCTTTATAGTCCATTCAGGGAACGAATGACTAAAGTACACATTACAAGGAAAACTGATTGTGAGCAGTGCAGCTTATGCATGAGGTCACACATTTACACACTCATCGATTATTCACCGAACAACATTATCTCACATTATAGCAAAATGAAGACACCACCTCTCCATCACAGTATACAAAAGCTTCCAGTCATTTTAAGCACAATTGCTATTGATTCATGAATAATAGGGACATTTATATCACCACTGCCTCTGATATTACTTATGTGATTGGTAAATGCAACATAACGAACATGAAATTATTATTACAGGCTGAAACACTCAGGGATGGATACATCACGTCAGTCGACTCATGACTAGCTGACTCGAGGCAGTATTCTGCCTCAACGAACAAGTTTCAACCTCTGACATCTAAAGTTCCTATCTCTCCTATCTATCTATCTATCTATATACCTAGGCTGCTTCCCCCAAGGAAAGGGAGGTAGCCGAGACAGGACGACACACTCCTCATTACTCATCCATTCAAACACATTATTTCGCATCTTAGCCCCAAAGGGGGGAAGGAGCAGATCCTCACCGCATCACACCGCACAAGGGTCAACTGCACAGTGCAGTCAGTGACATCCGCAGCAAGGCCTGACAGCAGAGCTGGTTTACCCCTGCCACATCATAATAGACCCATCCCCTTACCCACACCTGACCTGACTAGCTGATCAGACCAAATGCGGGAGAATATCCCCTCAGGGCTGCATCATCATTTATTCATTCACAATTTCTCTCCATTTATTTCTGTCATGCACAGCCACTCTTCCTTGCTCAACAGACATCCCTCTCGCATCCAGCGCTCTTTTCACACTGTCCATCCATCCTATTCGTGGTCTCCCTCTCAGCCTTACACCTCTCACATCAGATTTAGTTACCTTTTTCACCAGTCGCTCATTATCCATTCTCTCCATATGCCCAAACCATCGCAACACCCTCTGCTCAACTCTACCAGCCATCTCCCGAACAACTCCAGTTCTCCTTCGCACATCATCATTTCGCACTCGATCCATACGCGTCAATCCGCACATACTCCTCAGACACCTTATCTCCATTATATTCAAACTTTTCCTCTCTGCTACACCCATATTCCATGTTTCAGCCCCAAATAACGCAGTCGGTACCACAACACCCTCATACAGCCTTCTCTTTACATCCATTCTAAGTGAACGACATCTAAACACTTTTTTCATTCCTCCCAGCACCTTACCTACTTCATTCATTCTGAACTTCACTTCTGCATCTATTCTTCCATCCACAGCAACATGTGACCCTAAATAATTAAAACACCCTACCTCCTCAAGCAACTCATCATTCAAAACTATATTCATCCCCCTACCATCTACCTCTCCTACTTAGTTTAAATTAATATCTAGCCAATCAGTAATCCTGTAACGATTAATGACCTAACTTATCTAATCGTGTCTCGGATCAAGAATGGTATTTCAGTAGGTTTAATCGAAAGCAGCCCAGGACTGGCGAAATGCAAAACGAACACTCAGGCACTGCTATCTATTTTTCTACCATAAGGGCCGGTCATATGACGGTTCTTCCCCCCAGTATTCAGGGGACAATTTTTAGTCATGGGTTTATCATGTAATAATGAAAAAAGAATACGTTTATAAATATGTAATATATGTAAGGATGCAGGCTTTTACATTATTTTGCTTATTGTTTTCAATACTCGCATTATCCAATACTTTCAAGATTTTCTTTTGAAATTCTATCGGCTAAAAATTGTCGACTGAATATTGGGATGAACTCTGACCGAGGTTCACTACGGAAGACGGGAGTCAATTATCCGAACTGTCGTCGGGCATGTACACACAGCAAAAAAAAAAAACTATCGTTACAGGGGGGTCCGATGTGTTTCATACTGAACAATCTGGCTGTCTCGCTAGGGTTGGTAAGCCTGACAGTGCGTGAGTTGCCAAATAGGACGAGGTAGTAATATGCATGGGAGAAGCAATGGATATAGCTTATAATAAATATGCAACAAACACACGCAGGGATACCAATGGAGGAGGCTGTTATCAAAAACCTTCATTTGTGTGTCATTTTATATCGCGCAGAAGGTGTAACGATAGTTTTTTTGTTGTGTGTACACACAAACAAACAGATACACCGTTGCCAGCACCCGTTACCCACCTCTCGCGGCTAGGTGGCCCAGGTGGAAAGTTTGCCGACTGTACCTTCCATCTCATTGCCTCCACACTGACATGCTCATGAACCCTTGCCTTATTTGAGAAAGGCAAGGACAGGGGATGAGCTGAAATATATTCTGATGTAAAAATAGTGAAATTTAGAAGAATTCTTACCGTTAAAAAATCTGGGAAATTCACCCCAGACCCACCACCAGTGTCTGACTCTGAACCATCTAAATATACAAGGACGGTTTCTCTGTGAACTGACGAATGGTCCTAAACAGGTGATGGAGAGCTCAAGAAGAGGCAGAAGACTTTGTAACCTCAGAATCCTTGCACACCTGCACCTTAAGAAGGAACCATGAGGCGATTTTTGGGAGGTGGACATGGCAGACACGCTGCAGAGAAACCTAAAACTCATAATCAGCCTGACCCAGTACACAAAGGAATGTGGAGTGTGAGGATGAGAAACAATTAGTGTTTAATTCTGAACCACCCTTATATACAGGGAGGGGTGCCTCTGTGAATGGACGAATGTTCCAAAAATAGCTTATGGCTGATGAAGCGCCAGAGAAGAGAGAGAAGATTTAGTATCCTAAAAATCCCTGCACAACTGCACCTCGGGAAGGTACCATGGTGCAATTCTTTGTAGCTGAGCAGGCCAACAGGCTATGCAGAGAGACCTAAATCCCCAATATCTGCCTGACCCTGTACCCAAAGGAATGTGGAGTGCTATGAGGAGAAACGTGATACTGAAGAAATGACTGCCATGACACACAAACAGCAGTAAATGAATCTGGAATATATCTTACACAATTCCAGCAACGAATGATTAACCTGCCGTGTCCTGGCAGATTTTTCACCATGCCCCCCCCCCCTATCGCCGGCAGATTTTCGAATTTTGGGGGGGCTAAAACCTCCGCTTTTTATGAGAAACATTGGAAAATGCCAAAAAAGTGTGACCTGAGCTAATAAGTGCATTATACAGGTGTCCCTCCATTTACATAGTACCGTCTTCTCTGGGCCTTGCTCCAGAGAAGACGTTTTCTATGGAAGACAAAACTATTTCAAACCATTCAGAATAGGTAATTATTTATTTATTTGGTACGAATTTATATGTAGTACAAGAATATATTGGTTTTCACACAATAATGTAGGCAATATGAATATTGTTTCACTCACCTAACACATCTACATAGCGTACCTTCCTTTACAACATTACTGCCTCATCGTGTCTCCTTGTTTTGTCCTCTGGCTTGTTTCTTCCTTTGTTCTCCACCTCGCGAATCACTTTCGCCTTGAATTTTGTCATCAGAGAGACATTGGAGCGACATGTCTTTACTGCCCAGGTCACTGCTATCAGGTGAGTCACCGAGAAAATGGCGTGCTGGGGAAGGGAGGTCAGGCGGGGCCATTCAGTATGTCAGGAATCTATATTATCATAATACAACTCATAATAGATATCAATATAAATGTGTAATCAAAAAGTAACAACTGTAACATGATAGTTAAGCTAGGTGTCGGGACAGGAAATGTGCTTGCAAGATTGCAGTGAAGGAATGCCAGAGGTGCACCGGAAGTGCTACATACACGCAGACACACAGGCTTCTAGAAACTTCACACACGGCCAGTACACGTGACACAAGCTCTCCTACACTAGAAAGGAGGAATTAGGGAGGCAGGAGGAGGCTAGCTACAGAGGTGAGAGGTTGTAAAGAGAGAAGAGAAGAGGGGTCCAGCGAGAGCTTGTTAGCATATATATCTATCTATCTATCTATTGCCAGACGCCTCAATCCCGTTTGGGGTGGCCACAAACAAATCGCCTCCAAGTCGCCCTGTCCCCCGCCATTTCACTGCCCTGCTCCCAACTCACACCCCCCTCTCTCATATACCTCTCCACCCCATCCCTCCATCTCATCCTCGGCCTCCCCCTCTCTCTTCCCCCCTCCACCTCACTCACATACACTCTCTTCGTCAGTCTTTCACCCTCCATCCTCTCCACATGGCCAAACCACCTCAGTGTGTTCCTCATAACGCTTCCTATCACACCCACATCCACACCACAACGCTCCTTTATATCCTCATTCGTCAGCCTGTCTCTCCATGTGACTCCACAGGCTCCTCTTAAATAACTCATTTCCACTGCTCTCACTCTTGACTTGTGTCCTTCCAACAACGTCCAAGCTTCACTTCCATACGTTAGAGTTGGTATCACAATACTGTCATGTAGTAACTTTTTCACTTCCATGCTCACTTCCTTGTTTCTTATCACTGCTTTCAATGAACCAGCAACCTTTCTTCCCTGCTGTACCCTTTCATGCTCCTGTGTAATACACACAGTGTTCAACTTAAACTTTCCCTTTGAAGATAATAAACTACAATCAAGACCCAGTATCCATCTTTAACTTATCCTGTCACCAACTACAAGTGAACTCCCTCACATAATTACTCAGCTACGACTACTATATCATCCATCTCAAGACTCACATATTATTTTTGGTGGCACGAACGTACGAACCAACGCCTACGAGCCATCACTCCTACACTCAATTAACCACAAGCGAGTATACACCCACAACGAGTAAATCACAAGAAGAAAGAACCAAACATACATCGAGAAAGGAAAACAAATCAAGCAAACGAGGATTGAGAGCAACTCACAACCTCCTGACCCCACCATTCTCTCCAACCCCCTCTCCGTCTGCTTCATCACCACGCTGACATAGAGGTGAAGAGGGCATACAACCCAACCAAAAACACCGCACACCTCTCACCCACTGCTTGTTACTCATCTTTACTCACACATTCCTACTTATTTACTCTCAACAGTTATTGAGTGAGAATTCGACGTTGTATGGTGAGGTTCGACAATGACTGAGGCTATATCGCACTGCAATTAACACTGAGATCACCAAGCCCTGGAATTTCCGGGAGTAACATAATCTATTAACACAGCCCTGGACTTTCCGAGAGGGAGATCATCTATCAACACTGTACTTACTTTCCGAGAGCGACATCTTCTATCAGCACATCTCAAATTCTCAGAGAGTGACATCATATGCCTCAAGTGGGTGATTATACTTTTTACGTATTACTTCCCACTGCTTTAAATTAGGTACACTCACCTCCTTTACTTATATCTATCTATCTGTCTATCTATCTATCTATCTATATATATATATACATATATATAAAATTATATTATATTATATATATATATATCTATATATATATATATATATATAAAATTATATTATAATATATATATATATATATATATATATTATACTCTGCGGCCAGGTTGTGTTAGGAAGAATACTGCCACCGTATTCCCTGCGTGTCGTGAAAGGCGACTAAAAAGGGCGGGGTGAGGGGACTAGGGACCCCCTCCTCTGTATTTTAGTTCCTAAAAAGAGACAGGCCAGAGAAAGGGATGGGGAATGGAGCTATCCCCGTACCCTGAAGATTGGGTCTATGAATGTGCGTGGATGTAGTACGATTGAGGCTAAAAGGGAGGAGATTGGGAGAATGTTTGTGAGAAGAAAGTTGGATGTGTTAGCTTTGAGTGAAACGAAGATGAAAGGGAAGGGGGAATCTATGTTTGGAAGTGTGAATGGAAGATTGTCAGGTGTTGATAGAGGAAGGGCAAGAGAAGGTGTGGCCTTGTTAGTGAGTCCGGAAGTACAGCAATGTGTGATTGAATGGAAGGAGGTGTCATCGAGACTGATGTGGGTGAAAGCGAAATTTGAACGTGAGTTGTGGGTGTTTGTGACTGCATATGGGCCTGGTAGTGAAAGGGCTGAAGAAGAGAGGGAGTCTTTCTGGAATGATGTTGATGAATGTCTGCAGAGTTTTGGAGCGAATGTCTATCTATCTATCTATCTATTGCCAGACGCCTCAATACCGTTTGGGGTGGCCACAAACAAATCGCCTCCAAGTCGTCCTGTCCCCCGCCATTTCACTGCCCTGCTCCCAACTCACACCCCCCTCTCACATATACCTCTCCACCCCATCTCTCCATCTCATCCTCGGCCTCCCCCTCCCTCTTCCCCCCTCCACCTCACTCACATACACTCTCTTCGTCAGTCTTTCACCCTCCATCCTCTCCACATGGCCAAACCACCTCAGTGTGTTCCTCATAACGCTTCCTATCACACCCACATCCACACCACAACGCTCCTTTATATCCTCATTCGTCAGCCTGTCTCTCCACGTGATTCCACAGGCTCCTCTTAAATAACTCATTTCCACTGCTCTCACTCTTGACTTGTGTCCTTCCAACAATGTCCAAGCTTCACTTCCGTACGTTAGAGTTGGTATCACAATACTGTCATGTAGTAACTTTTTCACTTCCATGCTCACTTCCCTGTTTCTTATCACTGCTTTCAAGGAACCAGCAACCTTTCTTCCCTGCTGTACCCTTTCAAGCACTTCACCCTCCAAACCTCCATCCTTACTCATCACACTACCCAAATACTTAAACGTACTCACATTTTCCAATGTGAGTGTGGTAATGATGGGAGATCTGAATGCTAGAGTGGAAAATGTAGCAGTTGAAGGCGTAGTTGGTATGCATGATGTGCCTGGAAGAAATGAAAATGGGGAACAAATGATAGCGATGTGTGTTGAGCGAGAGATGGTGATTGGGAATACGCTGTTTGAGAAGAAAGATATTTATAAGTATACACGGGTGAGACAGGAGGGTGGAAGGGTTGTTGATAGAGCTTTGATGGACTATGTGGTTGTGTCTAGGAATGTAATAGGAAGATTGTTGGATGTGAGAGTTCTGAGAGGGGAGGGTGGAGGTATGTCTGACCACTACCTGGTGGAGGGAAAGTTAAGAGTAGGTAAGAGATGGGTGAGAGCTAGGAGGGTTAAGTGTGGCAGGGAGGTTTTGAAAGTGAGTGAGTTGGATAAAAGAGAGAAAAAGATAGAGTATCAGGAGAAATTGAAAGATGAGTAGAACGTAGTGAAAGATCGGGAAAATGGCAGCGTGGAGGAGGAATGACAGTTGTTTAAGAGTGCTGTGGTGGGGCATGCAGAAGAGGTGTGTGGTGTGAGACGTGTGGGTGGTGGTGTAAGAAAAGGAAGTGAATGGTGGTGCGAGGAAGTAAGTATGGCTGTGGCTGAGAAGAGACGTGCATATGAAGTGTGGCTGCAGAGGAAGGATGAGATGTCATATGAAAGGTATAAGGAAAAGAAGAATAGGTCAAGAACGGCTGTGCGTGATGCTAAAGTGGCAGCAGATGAGAGGTGGGGTAAGCGGCTGACAGAGAATTTTCAACAGAATAAGAAAATGTTTTGGAAGGAGGCGAAAAGGGTGCGAAAGGGAGAGTCTGGGAAGGAAGAACGAGTAAAACCAGAGGATGGAAGGATGTTAATTGAAATGGATGCAGTAAGGAAGAGATGGGCAGAGTAATTTGAAAAATTGTTAAATGTAGAGGAGGAAAGGGTGGCTGAGATTGTGGCGGATGGAAGGGTGCAAGGAATAAATGTGTTGGGAGAGTTAAATGATTCTTTGATCACGAAGGAGGAAGTGGAGAAGGCAGTAAAGGAGATGAAAACAGGGAAAGCTGCAGGTATGGATGGGTGTGCTGTGGAATGCCTGAAGGGTGGTGGAGTGACTATTGTTGACTGGTTAGTAAGATTGTTGAATGTGTGCTTTGAGAAAGGTATGGTGCCAATTGACTGGGCAAGTGCTTGTGTGGTCCCGTTGTATAAAGGCAAGGGTGATAAGTATGAATGTACTAGCTTTAGGGGTATAAGTCTGTTGAGTGTTGTAGGTAAGGTGTATGGTAGAGTGTTAATTATGAGAGTTAGAGAGGGTACAGAGGGAGTGATTGGTGATGAGCAGTGTGGCTTTAGGAGAGGGAGGGGATGCGTTGATCAGGTGTTTGCTGTGAGACAAGTGTGTGAAAAGTATTTAGCGAAAGGCAAGGATGTGTTTTGGGCATTCATGGATTTAGAGAAAGCGTATGATAGAATTGATAGGGAGGCTTTGTGGACTGTTTTAAGATTGTATGGACTTGATGGTAGGTTACTAAAAGGAGTGAAAAGTTTTTATGTAAATAGTACAGCGTGTGTAAGAGTGGGAAATGCTGTGAGTGATTGGTTTCCCGTGAGAGTGGGGCTGCGACAGGGATGTGTGATGTCGCCTTGGTTGTTTAATATTTACATAGATGGTGTTGTAAGGGAGGTGAATGCAAGAGTTTTAGGTGGAGGTCTGAGTCTGGTGAATGTTGATGGTGGAGAGTGGAATCTGAAGCAGCTGCTGTTTGCAGATGATACTGCACTGGTGACTGATTCAGAGGAGAGATTGAGACAGTTGGTAGAGGAGTTTGGAGGGGTGTGTGAAAGGAGGAAATTGAAAGTAAATGAAAATAAGAGTAAAGTGATGAAGTGTGCGAGGTTGATAGATGGTAGGGGGATGAATATAGTTTTGAATGGTGAGTTGCTTGAGGAGATAGATTGTTTTAAATATCTAGGGTCACATGTTGCTGTGGATGGAAGAATAGATGCAGAAGTGAAGTTTAGAATAAATGAAGTAGGAAAGGTGCTGGGAGGAATGAAAAAAGTGTTTAAATATCGTTCCCCTAGAATGGATGTAAAGAGAAGGCTGCAAGAGGGTGTTGTGGTACCGACTGCGTTATGTGGGGCTGAAACATGGAATATGGGTGTAGCACAGAGGAAAAGTTTGAATGTAATGGAGATGAGGTGTCTGAGGAGTATGTGTGGAGTGACGCGTATGGATCGGGTGCAAAATGATGAAGTGCGAAGGAGAACTGGAGTTGTTCGGGAGATGGCTGGTAGAGTTGAGCAGAGGGTGTTGCAATGGTCTGGGCATATGGAGAGAATGGATAATGAGCGATTGGTGAAAAAGATAACTAGATCTGATGTGAGAGGTGTAAGGCTGAGAGGAAGACCACGAATAGGATGGATGGACAGTGTGAAGAGAGCATTGGATGCAAGAGGGATGTCTGTTGAGCAAGGAAGAGTGGCTGTGCGTGACAGAAATAAATGGAGAGAAATTGTGAATAAGTGATAACGCAGCCCTGAGGGGATATTCTCCCGCATTTGGCCTGATCAGTTAGTCAGGTCAGGTGTGGGTAAGGGGATGGGTCTGTTATGATGTGGCAGGGGTAAACCAGTTCTGCTGTCGGGCCCTGCTGCGGATGTCACTGATTGCATTGCGCAGTTGACCTTGTGCGGTGTGGTGCGGTGAGGATCTGTTCGTTCTCCCCTTTGGGGCTAAGATGCGAATGAATGTGATTGAATGGATGAGTAAATGGGGAGTGTGTCGTCGTGTCTCGGCTACCTCCATTTCCTCGGGGGAAGCAGCCTATTTATATATATATATATATATATATATATATATATATATATACGAGTATATATATATATATATATATATATATATATATATATACAATATATATATATATATATATATATATATATATATATATATATATATATATATATATATATATATATATATATATAAATATATATATATATATGTATGGGGCTGAAACATGGAATATGGGTGTATATATATATATATATATATATATATATATATATATATATAATATATATATATGGGTGTATATATATATATATATATATATATATATATATACAGAGACCCACGTCACACTCCACGCACTCATAGCAGGTGTCTTTCCTCTGAGTGGTGGGTCTCACCCGGGTATGGCTACACACGTGACACTTGCGTTGGGGCCTAGGTCTATTTGGGTGGGGAGGGATAGGAGTGGGGAAATGGCGGGCAGATACTCTCAGGGGAGTTTGGGCGACAGGGGCAGTGCAGGTGCGGTGTTGGAGCCTTTCAACCACATACCAGGAAAAAAATCTCTTGTTAGCTCCCTCACAAACCCTTCAAAGGTTTCTTGAACTCCTGTTGTCATGGCGTGCAGGTTGTGGCAATTCAGAGCAGTTATATCTAGCAAGTGAAAGAAAAGCTTCTTATACCACTTCATCGTGGTCCTGGCACACTCGACCGTGGATATCATGGAGTCTGACTGGTTCACCAGGCGCATGTTGATATTATAATCTAGGACACACTCAGGGTTCCATATGTGGCGCCTGTTCTCGCTCTGGTAATCCACGGAATCAGTACGGTGCAGCAAGGGGTGGTGAACCATGGACAAGAGGCTTACTTCTCTATTATGGTTCCACACAGTTGCAAGTATGTTGCTTGCCTTGAAGAAGACAATCTCATTTCTGTCAAGTTTCCGCCCCACCTTGACCATGTGACGCCGGTTCACCTTGACGGTACCACAGATTCCCATGTCATGCCTGTGTAGATAATGAGCGAGAAGAGGGCTAGTGTACCAATTGTCCAGGTAAAGGACGTGACCATGATGAAGGTAGTCTTCTATCATTGTCTTTACCACTGCTCCCGACTGTCCAATACTCCGATCTTCTATTATGTCTGTCTGTGCACCGGTGTACAAGACTATGTCTTGTACATAACCAGTCCTACAGTCACACATAACAAAGATCTTGAAACCAAAACGGTGCCTTTTGCTGGGAATGTAGTGCTGAAAGGAAATATTGCCCCTCCACAACACGAGACTCTCGTCTATGACGAGGTCTCTATAGGAATAAAATGAGGAACGAAATGTTTGCCTCAGGTGATCAAAGACCAACCTAATTCGCCTCATCTTATCTGTGTCATTCACATTTGCAGGATAATCAGCATCGTAAAAGTGGAGGCGACTTAGAATTTGTTGGAAGTGATTACGGCTCATGACTTGGCCAAATATTGGTGTGAGCATAACAGGGTCCCTTGTCCAGTATGCCGGAATTCTGTTCTTTCATATAATACCCATCAAAAGGACCAGGCCAAAAAATAAAAACATTTCTGAAAGGGAGACTGGGTAATCATATAAGATACAATGCCTGCTCCTGGTGCCCAATCTTTCACTCTCACGGCACTGGCTGCTAGCAAAACGGTTTGTTTGGTCAACTATCTGCTCCACAAAACCCTCACTGAAAAAGAGGTGGAAAAAATCCAGCCTGGTGGAATTAGGGTGAATTCCGGGAGCAATGCAACCAGCGCGTCCCTGCTCAGTGAAGGGGTGAATGATGGGAGAAAAATCACTCCCATCCCCCCAATTCCATAAAACAAATCCCTCATCCACATCGTCCCCATCGTCGCCTTCGTCTGGGTGGGGAGGAGATGCTGGTGGGGGAGGTTGGGCAGGAGGAGTGCGGGGGGCTTCCCCACTCACACTCCTCTTCCCTCAGCCTTTACCCTTTCCCTTACCCTTATGGCCTTGGGAAACATTAGGGGGCTGTGGGGATGAAGTCTGGGAATATTGGGGAACAAAAAGACGTGCTGGGGAGTGGTTCCTCCCCACCTTCCCGCTGCATGACAACACCACATGATTCATCATGCACCCTCAGTCACCCATGTGTTAGGGAATATTGGGGAGCATAAGACGTGCTGGGGAGTGGTTCATCCTCAGCTTCCCCCTCCATCACAACCCCCAGTGATTCAGGACGCACCCTCACTCGCCCATGTGATACACCCCGCCGCCTCAGACCACCACAGGAGAGCGATGACTCACTCCTGCCACTCTCACTTTCAATACTCCTCCCTGCACTTTCTCTTTCACTCCCCACTCCCTCCACGGCACTTCCTACCTCCCGAAACAAAAGACTAGGCCCATACCTGCTCGTACGACATGGTGTGCGCTTGGGGCCACGATGAGTGACAACTTCACAGCCGTACCACGTGGCAGCACGTCCCACAGCTCCGTCCTCGTCCTCGTCATCAAAATTGGGCTCCACATCACGTTGGGGCTGGCTAGAGGATGTTGCACGTTGTTTTTGTGCCCGCTGCCCCTCTCTAGCAGCACAATAAGTCACGTACTGCTGCTTCCTTGGGGGACGGGACCTCCTCATCACTGCTGGTGGTTTCCTCCTCCTCTGGCTGCACATAATCTTTGTCAACAACCTCGTCGTCCATTGGGGAATTGCTGTCGCCTGTAAAGGCGTCCAGTGCGACTTGGATTTCCTCCTCGAAGAGACCTCTATGCTTCATGTCTGGGCAGGACCTTTGCTAACAGGTGAGTGACCGAGCCGTGGGTAAGCGCGGGTCATGTGGGGTCGCCGAGTGTCCCTGCCTGGTGGCAGGTAGGGGAAGGTTGAGCGACCATACGTACCGAAAATCAAGCACGAAATTTTAAAATTGTGCAAATTATGCACCTTGCAATTGCGCGACGTACCAGTAAGTCGTCAGGACTGGCAAATGCAAAATGTTGCAACGTATCCATACGTCGAAGGGATGCCTCGGGTTAAAATCGCTAAGAAGATTTCTTACATCCCAGGAATGTGCTTGCTAGATTTTATGAACGAGGTAGAGGTGAATGGTAGCAAAGCAGGGGTGACCGAAACACAATCAAATTCTACTAGAATGAGAATGACAGACACAGTATCATCCGTGAAAACAACTACAGCTACCCCAACAAAGAACAAGATCAGTCTCGACCCTAAAATAGACAGAACAAACAACCAAACACTTCAAGGCAGCAATCTCAAACACCAGGCCACAAGCAGATAAACCTGTACACCATCAGCGCATTGGATACTCACAATTTTTTTACCTCACTCATAAGACATCAGTTTACATAATTTGTCCAGATATAACATCATCTCATACTTCAGCATCAGGATTATACATAGCACTAGAATACTGTGCGGTACTTACACCATATATGTCCACTTTATCTACCAACAATCACTGTGCCATCCACAGTCATACACAAATATTTCCACCCTTTACCCAAGATGGATTTAACCCGCCCCCTCCCATCAACATATGGGTACATTGCAACATTATGTAACTGCCAGTCCCAATGAAGTACTGATACATTGCGCAATTGCAAGGTTCATAATTTGCACAATTTTCAAATCTCGCACTTGATTTTTGGTACGTAGGGTCACTCGACCTTCCCCTACCTGCCACCAGGCGGGGACACTCGGCGACCCCGCGTGACCCACGCTCACCCTCGGCTCGGTCACTCACCTGTTAGCAGCGGTCCTGCTCAGACATGGTGCATAGAGGTCTCTCGGAGGAGGAAATCCAAACCGCTCTGGACGCCTTCACATGCGACAGTGATGCGCCACTCGATGACGAGGTGGTGGAGTAAGATTATGTCCAACCAGAGGAGGAGGAAACCACCAGCAGTGATGAAGAGGTCCCATCCCCAAGGAAACGGCGTTACGTGACCTATCGTGCTGCTAGAGAGGGCCAGCCTGCACAAAAACATCATGCAACCACCTCTCAGCAGCCCCTACGTGATGTGGAGCCCGAATTCGAGGATGAGGACGAGGATGAGGATGGAGCCGTGGGATGTGCTGCCACGTAGAACGGCCACGAGATAATCACTCATTGCGGCCCTGAACGCTCACCACATTGTACAAGCAGGTATGGGCCTAGTAGTGAGTCATCGCTCTCCCGTGGTGGTGTGAGGCGGCGGGGCGTATCATGTGGGGCAGTGAGAGTGCATGATGAATCACGTGGAGTGGTGATGGAGGGGGGAGGTGAGGAGGAGCCACTCACCAGCACGTCTTATGCTCCCCAATATTCCCAGACTTCCTCCCCACAGCCCCCTGATGTTCCTCAAGGCCATAAGGGTAGGGGAAAGGGTAAGGGTAAAGGCCGAGGGAAGAGGAGTGCGAATGGGGAAACCCTCCGCACTCCTCCTCCCCAACCTCCCCCACCAGCATCTTCTCCCCATCCTGATGAAGGCGACGATGGGGAAGATAGGGGCGAGGTTTATGTGACTTGGGATTGGGAGGGTGGCAGTGATTTTTCTCCCCTCATCCACCCCTTCACTGAGCAGGGGCGCACTAGCATCATGGCTCCAGGAATTCACTGTAATTCCACCAGGCTAGATTTTTTCCACCTGTTTTTCAGTAATGGTTCTGTGGAGCAAATAGTGGACCAAACAAACCGTTTCGCTAGCAGCCAGCACTGTGAGAGTGAAAGACTGGGCACAAGGAGCAGGCATTCCATCATTTATGATTACCCTGTGTCCCTTGCAGAATTGTTTTTATTTTTTGCCCTGGTACTTTTGATAGGTATTGTACATAAAAACAGAATTCCTGCATACTGGACAAGGGACCTTATCATGTTCACACCAATATTTGGCCAAATCATGAACCGTAATCGATTTCAGCAAATTCTAAGCTGGCTCCATTTTTATGATGCTGATGATCCTGCCAATGCAAATGACACTGATAAGATGAGGCGAATTAGGTTGGTTTTTGATCACCTACATCAAACATTCCGTTCCTCATTTTATCCCTATAGAGATCCCGTCATAGACAAGAGTCTCGTGTTGTGGAGAGGCAATATTTCCTTTCGACAGTACATACCCAGCAAAAGGCACCGTTTTGGTTTCAAGATCTTTGTTATGTGTGACTGTAGGACTGGTTATGTGCAAGACATAGTCTTGTACACCGGTGCACAGACAGACATAATAGAATATCGGAGTATTGGACTGTCTGGAGCAGTCGTAAAGACAATGATTGAAGACTACCTTCATCATGGTCACGTCCTTTACCTGGACAACTGGTACACTAGCCCTCTTCTCGCTCGTTATCTACACAGGCATGACATGGGAATCTGTGGTACCGTCAAGGTGATCTGGCATCACATGCTCAAGGTGGGGCGGAAATTAGAAAGAAATGAGGTGGTCTTCTTCCAGGCTAACAATATACTAGCAACAGTGTGGCAAAGCTGGGATTAGTGCCGCTATTAGCAGTGGTGCTACATAGCACCGCTACTATTTTAACCCCTAATGCGCGGACAATGGACAGCTGACCCCCCCCCGGGTGGCGGGGTTCGATCGCGGTCTGAGTACCTGTAGGAAAATATTAGCCAAAAATCAGAGATTAACCCTAGAACATTATACTTGGTGTGGCCGATAGTACTTACATTCAGCTTTCTCCAGAGACAGGTGTTGAGCCTTCATGGACTGCCCAAGAACTTGTGGAGACTTGCAAAGTTGGGTAACAAAATCTTCACTTTCACACCTCCAGCAACCCGGTTTCCCCTCTACCACAGCCTCATTCTGTCACAGTAAACTTTATACTACAATGTACAGGTAGTTTGGAATCCATATTTGTACAATAAGCACTGAAAATAAGGCTAAAATCAACGAAGTGTATGGCCGACATGCAGCGCGGCGGCGGTCTTCCCGTCACTCAACAAACATTTCCAGTTTCACAGCTAAGAACACAAATACTACATTATTTTCAATCATATTACTTCCCAAAAGATCACCGCAGTGCACTTTTTATTCTGCCTTACGCCCGTCACTTTATTCTCGTTCCTGTCGGCCGCTCGCACTGACTTGGAAGAGCTAGAACTCGCCATAATGTCACTTTGAAAGCCTGCGGTAAACTGACGCTAAACAGGGGCAAACCGTGCAAAAAAAAAGCCAGTGTGACAACTGGGGAAACAAGCGTTTCCTATTAGCATAAACTGCTTGTGAGAGAAGAGCGCAGGTTTACAGTTCTGAGCAGTCAGAGCGCTGCCATGTATCACAGCCAGGTTGGCCGGGCCGTGGTGGGGGGGAGGGGGGAAAAACGTGATACTTGGCAACATCGGAGGTCAGTAGTACAAAGGTAAAGTATGCTAATTGTAGCTAAAGGGTGGTGGTACTGATAGACAATACCAGCTGGAACATCCTTGCCCGCGTTTATTCAAAATGAACTCGAATCGCAAACGCGACGATCCACCGTTATGTCCTTTTTGGCGAGCTCCCGCGTTTTAGGAGTTAATAGTGATGGTGGTAAAGCCATTACTTTTTTTAGCCAGTAGTGGAACTGAGAGTGCTGCTACTTTTTGGCCATTCTCACGCGTTACCCGCTTCTTGCTACTCACGCGATGAATACAGATCCGGAGTCGGTGAGTACACGCAGATATGTCAACGGTTTTGTTGTATTTAATAATGACAAAAAAAAAAAAAAAAGTGAGAATATTCATCAAGCTCAACTGAGTCCAAATGAAGTGACCCTACTTCTCAGCACTCCCCCTACTGGATCATTAAGTATTGACTGTGATAGCTTTCCGTCAAAGAATTTTAAATCAGTGTTCATTGCACTTAACACCGCAATTCCTTCATGTGTCGCTGTAGATAGTCATTTCCCTAGGAAAAGATATACTGCGACCGAAACGAGCTAGCATGTCTGATTCAAATTTTGAAAAGATTGCTTTCCTCAAGATAAATAAGTAAGGATGTCAGCTGTATTTAGACAATGCTAACACACACACACACACACACACACATCTCTAACCATTTCTGTCTCTAACTCCGGCTCTCTCCCTCACTCTTCCAGACTAATTCTTACTCACTACGTTATTATTTCGTAAAAGTATATTACTTTCAGTTTAGAGTAATGGAAAAAACATTGCTATTGTATAAATAGCCTTTAAAAGAAAGCCCCAGTTCATTTTTCTTTTCCTTTCGTACATATCATAAATAGGTATCATTGAAAAAAAAAAAAATTTATATAATATGTATCAATGGTAGGCCACATTTTTTGCCTTCTATTTACGTATGTTACTTTCAGTAGGTATACGAGGTAACAGTGTAAAAGAACATTTGTTACATTATATGGTAAATAGCTTTTTCCTGTACCTTCAGCTCTAAGCTTCATTAAAGTGACACCGACATGTATATGATTTTTTTTTTTTTCAATATAAGCATATACTGACAATACTGGTACACAACATAACAACTCAGACCAATATTATCAAAACAGTATATAGTGTATTGCTATATCACAGATTTTTCTTAACCTTTCCTTCATCTACCTTTTTTTTTTTCCAAAGTAGTGAGAGCAGGAGCGGGAGAGCCGCTACATTTTGTATCAAGTAGCGAAACCAGTAATGCCACTACTTTTTCGAACTAGTAACGGGAATTGGAGCACCGCTACTTTTTATCAGTAGCATTCCCAGCATTGCAGTGTGGAACCACAACAGAGAAGTCAGCCTTTTGTCCACGGTTCACCGCCCCTTGATGCACCGTACTGAGTCTGTGATTACCACAATGAGAGGAGGCACCACATCTGGAACCTGAGTGTGTCCTTGATTATAACATCAACATGCTCCCCGTGGATCAGACTCCATGATATCCACCGTCGAGTGTGCCAGGACCACGATGAAGTGATATAAGAAGCTATTCTTTCACCTGCTAGATATAACTGTCCTAAATTGCCACCACCAGCACACCATGACAACAGGAGTGCAGGAAACCTTTGAAGGGTTTGTGAGGGAGCTTACGCGTGAGATTTTTGCCAGGTATGCGGTTGAGAGGCCCCAACACCGCACACGCACTGCCACTATCACCCAAAGTCCCCTGAGATTATCAGCCCGCCATTTCCCAACTCCTATACCTCTCCAGCCGAATAGACCTAGGCCCTAATGCAGGTGTCATGTGTGTAGCAATTCCCGTGTGAGACCCATCACTTAGAGAAAAGACACCCAGTATGAGTGCATTGAGTGTGACGTGGGTCTCTGCATTCACCCATGTTTTAGTGAGTATCACACCTTACTGCAATTCTGATATGGTGTGAATGTGATATGACGCTCATACTCACGAAGAAATGTGACGAACAGACGCTCAGTGTAATTATAAGGCCCATAGATCTGTAAATAGTAGTATGGAAGTGGAAACGGGTGTTATGTAAGTGGAAAATTATTATGTAAGTGTATAAATATTATCTAAGTTGAAACATTCCGAGCGAGGGTATTTTGATGTGATATTCTGATGCTCAGTGGAATAAATAAGTCCCATCTATATGTAAATAGTTGTATAAGGTGGAAACGGGTGTAATGTAAGTGGGGAAGTATACTGGGAGTGAAGAAATAAAGTAGAAGTTGAAACACGAGTGGTAGCAAGTGTGCTTGCTACATGAATATGCACTAGCATTTCACAAAATACCCTCGTTATGAATGTAAATACCTGAAAACATTTACACTGACTGAGGAAAGGTTCAATGTAAATAAAACAATACTATGAAAGCGAAAAAATAATATAGTATGTTGAGATAAGAGTCATAGCGAGTGCGCTGAGTAGGCAGATGTGCACTATAGTTATGCTAAATCTCATCGTAATGAATGAAAACAGCTGAAAACATTTACATACAGTTAAAAATGGTAAATTGGCATTGAAACAGTATTATACAAGTAGAAAAAAACATGTTTACTGAAACAAGAAACTTAGTAACTAGCGTGTGACCAATATGACCAAACTCGCTATGCTCGCGCGATGGAACAATGCACATTTTTCTTATATATATAACTGAAAACCATTATATTGTTATTGTGATTGTTTATTAGTTCAAAATCAATAAATGTAGAGGTGTTCTTTGTTGTTTCTCCCAAAATAACCTACCATAGAAAACGTGAGAGCCTCACACATCGGTGACAGAATATGATACCTGGCGCAGGGGACCTCACCTGTTCCGACCACTTATGGACCCTGTTAAGCCCTTTCTTGGTGATTTTCCTTTAATTCTCAACAAAAGCGGAGGCTTGAGCCCAAAAAAAAAAAAATCCAAAATACCTTGGGATTGGGGGGGATCAGAGGTGCGAAATCGGTCGGGATGTGATGAGTTAAACATGATTACAAGTATTAACCCGCCCCGTCCCATCGATGTATGGGTACGTTCCAACATTTTGCATTTGTCAGTCCCGACGACGTACTGGTACGTCATGCAATTGCAAGGTCCCTAATTTTTGACAATTTTCAATTTTCATGCATGAATTTTCGTATGTATACACTGGACACCTTCATCTATTCCTCTACAAGATGCCAAGCAGGGACAATGCCTTACACCGCATAACCTCCCCCTCCACACGCCATTGTCTCGGCAATTCACCTGTTACCAGTGACCTGGCCAATAAAGACATTCAGGGCCAGAGTGATTCCCCAATCAATGACAATGTGGAGGACAAAGTTTACATAGCATTAGAGGAAGAAACAGTCAGAAATGATGATCAGGTAATGTGGCAAAAGAAGATCAGGTATGGTGATGAGTTAGTGAGTGAAACAATGCTTATGATGCCTATATTACTGTTTCAAAACCAATATACTCTCGTACTACATATAAATTCGTACCAAGTAAATAAATACTGTTTATGAGTGGTGTGAAATAGTCACCCTCCCATAGAACTCATTTTCTTTGGTGCCAGCCTGTTAGAAAACCTAGTCGGGTAAGGAGGTACTGCTACCTGGATCGAGTATTTTAAACCTCAGGTGAGCAATTTCTCTATGAAATTTCGATGTTTCTCATCGAAAGCGGAGGTTTTAGCCAAAAAGAAAAAATTCGAAAATACCTCGGGGATTGGGGGGTGTCGGAGGTGCGAAATAACTCGGGACGTTACAGGTTCAGTAGGCTTCACCTAAGTTTGAAACTATGCAACTAATCAGTGAATCATTGAAGCCCTGGGAAGAACTGAGTTTGAGTATGTTCAACCCATATTGTGTGTACAGACCAGCACATACTGTCTTTATAATCTTCTCTATTGTATTTGCAGTAGTGCAGTTCACAATGCACAGAATGCATGCAAGAATTGCAAACTTAGTATTTACTGGCGGAAGAGTGAACATTCAAGTGAGACTCCCTGATTAAAGTGTAAGTATTTTGTAAATAGTGTTAATTTTATATTTAAAAAAAAAAGGAAAATTATGGGATGACATATGAGCTAATATTACATGACATACAAGTATCCAATTCTTATACCAATATCATTATATCTATATAGAATACAAATTTATTAATAATTCTTACTATAATCTTGGCTATGGAATAGTTTTGCATATATGTATGTGTCTGTTATACATACACATTTTACAAGTATGTTATACAATATTATATAATCACTTTTACTATAGTGCATTTCCTTCATTATATATACAATATGTTTACAATGTATTATGTTTCTAGAATATTATTAAATCAGTACAATATTATCATGAATATTATGTCCATAGAATAATATAATCAATATTATGCATAGATTATACCTTATCACTTATACAGGCTGTCGTAGGTTCTCCAACTGGCATGACTGAGCAATGTTAGGAATCTACATTATCATAATACAACTCATAATAGATAGCAATATAAATGTGTAATCTAAAAGTAACAACTGTAATATGATGGTTAAGCTATATGTGGGAACAGGAAATGCGCTTGCAAGATTGTAGTGAAGCAATGCCAGAAGTGCACCAGGAGTGCTACAGACACACAGGCTTCTAGAAACTTCACACACGGCCAGTACACGTGACACAAGCTCTCCTACACTAGAAAGGAGGAATTAGGGAGGCAGAAGCAGGCTAGCTACAGAGGTGAGAGGTTGTAAAAAGAGAAGAGAATAGGGGTCCAGCGAGAACTTAGCTAGCATATATATGCTCCTGTGTAATACACACAGTGTTCAACTTAAACTTTCTCTTTGAAGATAATGAACTACAATCAAGACCCAGTATCCATCTTTAACTTCTCCTGTCACCAACTACAAGTGAACTGAAGTTTCTCCCTCACATAATTACTCGGCTACAACTACTACTGTATATAATCTGTCTCAAGACTCACAAGTATCCACGCCTGACGGTGGGTAGAAGAAGGTTCTCACTTATGCCTACCAAAAATCATCCACAAAACTTGAAAAATGTGCAAATGATGGACCATGCAATTGCAGAACATACCGGTACTTCTTTGGGACTCAGCGTGAAAAAGTAGTGACATACCCATACATCAGTGGGACGCTGTGAGTTAACAACTTGAACTGTAGATAAAAGGAAGGAACACCAGTCTCCACAAGCTAGAAATCGAGTAGGATCTGAAAGCACCAGTGGCAACACATAAAACTGCTTGATGCAAGCGACTGAGAACACTAAGCCGTGGTATAGTAGAGGTGGGGTACACCTCGCAACCATAGGCAAGCTTAGATCCCAATAAGGCTTGATACAAGTGAAGAAATGTACTCTGATCAGCACTCCATGAGGTGCGAGATACAGAGACAGTATCTTCAACAAATTCATTGCTTGCATACATGAAACTCAGGGAAGTTTCCAATGTAAAACTCAAGTAACTTGACAGTCAAATTTTAAGCCATGAAACTTAGTCTCCATGCATTGTAGCAGGTGCCAGCCCCTTTAATTCATAAAAGTGGATAGCTACACTCATGCTTGAAGAAAAATGGAAATCACTCCAGCTGATGATATTTTCTAGCATCAGCTGCATCCACCTCTCAAAAGCACATGTATAGGAACCAGCAAACTATATCACAAGGTCATCCACATAAAAGGAAGAAGACACCCTCTGTGGCAGGGAATGAAACCCTCTTTGTGACGGAGAGAAGAAACATCTTTTTTATTTGGCCTCCTGCTAACCATCTTCTCAAACAGTTAGCATACACAAGATGTCAAACAAATGACACGACAGTCTGACTTGTTAAAATAGTTTTTAAGTGGTTTAGGAAATGGAAGAACAATATCCATCCCCCAATTAGAGGATATTTATCTCCATCTTTTATCCTATTTTAAATTATTAATAAAAACAGAGAATCGTATGGCAAATGGTAAATCATGTCATAAGAAATGTCATTACCCCAAGAAGCAGAGTCATTACACTGCTGGAGAGCAGCCTTCAGTTAACAGACGGCAAAGAAAACATAAGGACCCCATTCAGTCTACAGAAATAAAATACCTAACCTTTCCTGTTGATGCCGGAATAAGCTAAATGACTTGGATGTATCTGAACAATAAACATCGTAAAAATGCTCTACCAGGACTGAAGCTACTTCAGAGGAGTTGGATAATGAAGATCCCTGAATTTTATGCACCAAGGGATGAGAAGGTGATTACTTACCCGTTATTTTCATCACGTTCCTGACCAATGGTAATGGAGTTGATAAGGTGGGTGAAGGGACATAGGATCTCCACAAGGTTTGATGTGATATCTTAAGAACCCACCTATATCGGGCACAGGCTTCCTTAAACTGAATTTAAAAGAAGACATCTTTATTTTTCCTAAGTTTCCTATAAGGAGCTTTGTGGACACACGTAGCTAAAGCACACTTCTCATCCCACCAAGGCACAAGTCACCTGCAAAACTTCCCACATGTCCGTAGAACAGAGGAACGGCCAGAATGATATAGTTTAAAATTGGTGTGAAGTACTGTTCTGCTTCGTTGACCCTTTGAAAGTTGGGAATACGACAATTAAGACTACGGTGTTCTGCAAACTCTGCCCAATCAGTCGTACCCAAACACCATCGAGGGACACACTTCACCGGCACAGAGCTGCTTGCTTGACACACCATAGAGTAATGATTAATACCATTCAAGTCAGACAAAATCTCACATGAAAAATTAAGTAAAGAATCATGGTAGACCAATGTAAGATCAGTAACTGATAAAGTGCCAGTTTGTACACGAAGTGTGGCAGGTCTCCCGTGCTCTGAGGAACCAAGCCCAAATCCTCCACCAAAGATGCCAAGAGATCACAACAGGCATTACATATAGTTTCACCCCACAAAGCATGATGCCCATTCACGTCACCTAGAAGAAAAAATGGCCTAGGAAGCTGACAGATAAAGTGGTCAAGGCACAGAGGGGCATGGAAAGGGGGGGGGGGAATGTAGAAAACAGAATATGTAACGCCTCCCCAGGTGTAATTGAACAGCCACAGCCTGAAGAAGGAACCAGACAGAAAATGAAGTCAACAGAACATCAGTATGCACAGGATATCACAGCCACCTCGAGAACCACAGTCCATAAGAGCTGGTGAGTGAATGACTGTATATCCTCCTAGAACAAGAAGTCTTGTCTCCCACCACAGTCTCCTGAAGACAAATACAGGTTAAACTCAGACATAACAAGGTGAAATTCCTCCCAATTTGGTCAAATACCTCGGCAGTTGCACTGCCGACAGCTATTACTGGATGAGGCATGGCTAATTTCTTCACAAAAATGATAGCAGAATTTTGCTGCAACTTCTGCAGAGTATCATGAATGGTGGGTTACATACTGTACACTGCCGCTGCACTTAACCCTCCAAAACCTTGAGTTGCTGTAGGTGGGATTTTGTGGGCAGATTCTTAGAATACTACCATTCACCAATCAGGTAATAGTCCCAAAGATCATAGCACCTAACCTGGGGTTCCCTCCTCTTTTATGTTTTGAAATGCGCTGAACCGTCACACCAGGGTGACGATGGTTTCTTCTGGGTTAAACTAAGAAGAGAAAACCCATTGTGAGGCCTGTTTAATTTTTTGTTTTTACTGAGACAAAAAAAAAAAAAAAGCATTTGGGGGCCAAATGCTGATCACCAGCAAAATATTCTGGCAAAGATACAAGCTACCTACAAATCTACAATAATTTTAAGAAAATATCTCTATCCATTGCTGAGATATTGGCCAAAATATAATTTGATGTGTGATGGCTGGTATTCGGTCGCTTTTGATCAAATCCTAAACAAAAGCTAAATCACTTATGCCCATTCACATAACTGCTGTTTTGTCGTGGTTTGGCGACAGTTCATCCACAAATTTTAGAGATATTTCTGGCATACACACACACACACACACAGGAAGAAGTAAAAAACAAGATCACAAGAGACAAAAAGGAGATGGCAAATGTAATGAGCTTACTGAAAGAAGTATCAGAGGAAATCGGTAGTAAAGACATAGAGGAACACAAAAGATTAGGGAAATACGAGAAAAGCAAGACAAGACCTCTAAAGGTGACTTTCCAGACTGTAAACACTGTGGAAGAGATACTAAAAAATGCAAAGAATCTTATGGAAAAAGAGTTCAAAAATGTATGGATAAAATTATGCCTAACACAAGAGGAACTGGAATTACTGAAAGAGAAAAGGGAGGAAGCAAAAACAAAAAATGAGGGAAGATCAGAAGAGGAGAAGAAGAAATTTTTTTTACAAAGTAATAGGATTGCAGGTACGAAAGTGGTACACAAACAGGATGGAAGAAAAAGGAGGAAGGTAGTAAAACCATGTCATGACAAGTATATAAACAAGATGATGAAGTTGATGTACTCAAATGTGGATAGAATGGTATCTAAATTACTAGAGATGAATGATTACGTCAGAGAAAATGAACCACAAATAATATGCCTAACTGAAACAAAATTAACACCAAGGATATCCAATGACATACTAAATTTAGAGGAATACAATATATGGAGAAGAGACAGAAATTTAAAAAAAGGAGGAGGAATTATAATATTAACTAAGAAAAATCTAAAAGTCAATGAAATAAAACTAGATATACCATCACAAGTAGAACTGATTGCAGTAGAGATCAACACATCTGAAGGGAAAGTAATTGTAGCCAATTTGTACATGCCACCCAGATCAAACACATAGGAAAGAGATGAATATCAGGTCCTGGCAGAGAGTACAATTCAGAGTTTAAGATCATTACTACATAAAATGGAAGAGAAATCGGAAAGAATTATACTAACTGGGGATTTTAATACAAATATAAATTAGAATACTCTAGATATAATTAGCCAAGAAAGCTGTTGGGACCAAAAGCTCCTGGATCTCGTGCAAGAGTTTTTCCTAACGCAACATGTGAGGAAAACCACCAGAAAAAGAGGACTTGATGTACCTTCAGTGCTAGATCTAATATTTACTAGGCAAGAAAATGATATTGACAGTTCAATATATCACCCTCCACTTGGCAAAAGCGATCATGCAGTACTAAATTATAACTTCAGGATTGCATATGACATAGTTAACAGCAATGACAGTTACAAAAAAAGCCTAAACTATAAAAAGGGAAATTATCAAGACCTAAAGAAGTATTTCTTAGAAGTTGATTGGGAAAATGAGCTTAGAGGACAAGATTTAAATGCTGTATATAAAAAATTCTGTGAATTTTATGAAATAGGAGTCCAGAAGTACATCCCACAGCACAAAGAAGCAGATAAAATACAGAAATGGTTCAATACAGAATGTAAAAAATCAAATGAAAGAAGAGATTTGTTGTGGAATAGATACAGAAGACACAATAGTGAAAGGGCGTATAATAATTACAAACAGGCAAGAAACGATTATACAAGAATAAGGAGGGAAGCCCAAAAACAGTTTGAAGAGGATATAATAAATAAAAGCAGTGATCAACCAAAGCTGTTTTACAGCTACATCAGAAGCAAAACCAAAGTAAAAGATATAATACAATCCATTACGGACGAGGGAATCACTTATACACAAGAGAAAGATATTTGCGAAGCAGTAAATAAGAATTTCCAATTAGTTTTTACAGAAGAAAAATTTTTGAGCGGGACTATGTGGAACATGCATGTCCACACATACTACCAGATATACAAATAGCAGAAAAAGTAATACAGGAGGAGTTAAGTAGATTACACAGAGGAAAAGCAAGTGGTCCTGATGAAATTTCATGTTGAGTACTACGAGAATGTGCAAAGGAGTTAAGTAATCCATTATTTTTAATTTTCAAGAAATCCTTGAGTCAAGGTAAACTACCTGATATTTGGAAAAAAGCAAATATTGTCCCCTTATTCAAGAAGGGAAATAGACAAAATCCACTCAACTACCGACCAGTATCACTGACCAGTGTTGTAAGCAAGGTAGTAGAAAAGCTTATAAGAAAAGCTTGGGAAATCATCTAGAAAACAATATGATAACAGAAAGACAGTTTGGTTTCAGAAAAGGAAAATCATGTGTTACTAATCTGTTGAGCTACTATGACAGAGTAACAAACACAATACAGGAAAGGGAAGGATGGGTGGACAGTATCTATTTAGATTTCAAGAAAGCTTTTGACACAGTACCACACCAAAGACTTTTATGGAAACTGTACCATCAAGAGGAATTCGAGGCAAACTGTTTTGTTGGATGCAAGACTTTGTCATAAAAAGAGAAATGAGAACAGTACTAAGAGGAAACTACTCATCATGGAAAGAAGTGACTAGTGGAGTACCACAGGGTTCAGTGCTGGCACCAATCATGTTTTTAGTGTATATAAATGATATAAACAGTAACACTGGAAATGAGAGCTATCTGAATATGTTTGTAGATGATGCAAAAATACAAAGGAGAATTACTAACACAGACTCTTGTAAAGACCTACAAGAAGAATTAAATAAACTTCATGAATGGAGTAGTACATGGCAAATGGAATTCAATGTGGACAAGTGTCATGTAATCAAGTTTGGTAAAAGTGGAAAAAGACCTGATTGGGATTATAAGTTAGGAAATAAAACCATATACTCATCAGAAAGAGAGAAAGACCTAGGTGTGATTATCAATAACAGACTATCTCCGGCTGACCACATCAGCGAGAAGGTACTACGGAACATCTATACACTGCTTGCAAATATGAGAATAGCATTCACATATATAAATGAAGACATGCTAAGAAGGATAATAACATCATTCATTAGACCATCCCTGGAATATGCATCAGTAGTCTGGAGTCCTCATCTCAAAAAACACATAGACAAGATTGAAAAAGTTCAAAGGGCCGCTACAAGATGGATACCAAGCTTAAGGGACCTAAGCTACGAAGAAAGACTAAATAAACTGAATCTACCAACACTACAGGAGAGAAGGAAAAGAGGTGACATGATAACGCTATATAAGTGCATATCAGGGAAGGAGAAAATAGACATAAATGATTACTTAACATATGGCGAAGCATCAGCAAGAGGACACTGCAAAAAACTGCATAAGAAGTGAGGTGATAAAGACGTAAGGAAATTCAGTTTCCCAAACAGAGCAATTGATCAATGGAATGCACTACCGAATGAAATAGTGTGTGCCAAAACAATTCACAAATTTAAGGATATGTACGATAAATATGGTTTAAGACACGGGAGAGTACGAGCTTGACTCATTCCTGTAAAGATACAATTAGGTAAGAACAATTAGGTAAGAACACACACACATATACACACACACACAAACTCTGTTGCCTCCCCTTGCTAAAGCCGGATGATAAAAATCATTACTTGTCTGTAGCAACCCAGCTGTTAATGGGTCTGATATCAGTGTGTATTATAATCAAGTATGAATATCAAACTCTAATACCAGAATTATGTCAGATAACCAACAGGTAAAGAGAAAACCTTTTGGTAACAGGGATATTTAAATAACCTATTTAGTTTGTTATCTTCCTCTCAACACTGCCTAGTGGTTAAGTTACTTTTGTTTTATCAGCCTCGTTACTCCATCTGAACCGGTTGTTGATACCCCTCCAGTGAGGATTCCACATGATGCATTAGGCAGTTTTTTTCACATATAAGATCTGTTGTATATGGAATCATCTGCCAGCACAGGTAGTTGACACTTCGTTGACAACAGTTTAGGGTTATGCCAGACCTGGCTTTGTGGTACATTGAATATTTCTTCCGATGTCCTAGCCTACCCTTTTTCCCTCGGGTTAGGTGTACTTCCTTTTCCGTGTCCGTTCCGCAGGTGGATGAGGTGGGTATAGCAGCCTTCATCTCTAATATACTTTCCTCTCTCTAAGTGAATAATAATTTTGTACCTGATAAATTCATTCATGGTACCTCTAAGGTACAGGTCATAAGACCTTCTGAGCTACTACTTCTCCTTGGAAAGCCCTCCCCCCCTTCTCTATTTCTGCGTCAGTTTAAGAAACATTTCCTATAATGTGTTATCCAAGGGATCTTACATATGCCTGTACGTCGACTATATTTGGGAGGCAACAGTTGAAGAGTTTTCTTTGATGACTAAAATATGCATTTGTGATGCAGAGTAAAAGCCTGTAAGAAGATCACTTAAGAACAAAACTGATGCTATGAAACCTTGCTTATATAGGCATTTTATTAGCATAAACTAATAAATGACGGATTTCGCAAGAAGTGATAACAGATTTGTTCCAGTGGCTTTTCATGTCCCCGTAGGAGCAGTTTGTAAACAAACAGTTTTCTTAGTCCGTAGCAGATGGCCCTTGAAAACGTGACATATACAGTACTTCCAATGTAGCCCAAACTTGTTATTTATTGAAATTTATACCTGTATTCCCCCAGTAACAGTGGAGATACATACGAATATATCAGATGGCTCTATAAATCACATTGGTCCTATATAAGCCTATGTACCGAAGAATGATCATTATCGAAAGTTCAAAACATGAAAAAAAAAAATGCTTTAAATTAAAAGATTATTAAGAAGTTTGAGGATGGTTTGCATTTACTTGTACAGTATACAGGTAGTGTGATATATGGTTTATGCTTGAACCAAAGCTATTTGACTTAAATGAGATAATCTGTGCTACAGAAGACCATTCAGCGATTAAACACCAGTGTTTTATATATTTTTACTGAATGTAACTTGAAAATATATCAGCACCCTGTAAAAAAGTATCAAACATTCTTTTTTGATGCATTCTACTGTATCTAATAAAGAATTTTGCATCATTAAAAGTATTGGCCCCATTTCATTGCACCAAAATATCCTTTTTGATTTTGCGAGATACTGCCCTAATTATCATATTTGTACGATACATATGCATCATACCATTTTCCACAAGGAGTATAAAAAGTATAAATTGGGGAAGATGAGTACATTCCTAATAAAAAAAATAAAGAAGTAATTCCTGACGATGCCACCTGACTGTTCAACAGCATGCTACATAGGGACAAGTAGCGACCACATTGTTTTAGGCCACGTTACGGTATACCGAAATAGTTCAAACAGCCCGATAAAATGTGGTGATGGTACCACGGAGTACGAGGGACCGGTACAGTATTCTTAGCTGTTGCCTTAACTATAGCCCCACCTACCACTTTACCGAGAGATAGGAGTGACCAGCCTTGACTGATGCATTATATTTAATGATTTTGCTTTATCAGAGTTGTAGAACAGATTGTTAAATCGATTCTTAACATGTTGTATTGTCATTAAACGATGTGCATGTACCACTATGCATATAACTGGTGACTATGCATTAATTCGCTATGTCCAATGCATTAGAATACAGAAGAGTAAATATGAATGTTAAAACACTGTTGATTAAGAGATTCCTACAAGGTTTACATAAAAACTATAACATTTACTACAATGGGACCTGACGAAGTCTATTTTAGGCACTTCCACGACTCGCTACTGCAACTTTCTGTTTTCAGGCTGGTCTGTATGAGCAGTGGAAAATGGAAACACTGGAAGCTGCTGCACGTGAAAGTCGAATGAAACAGAGGGAAGAAATAAAGCAGCAAGGGCAGGATGGAGCAGAACACAGCCAAACTAATTTCAGGAGTCTGTCTATTATCCATATGCAGGGACCTCTGCTGCTTCTTCTGGTGGGCATCACCCTGGGCAGTGTGGCCTATGTTTTGGAAAGGCTGCTGGTGTCGGAGCCTCACTCTTCTCCTACACCTGGACCTACGAGACTAACATTGACTGATTGATTTTCCATACCACTCCTGCAGGAAGATTTTTTTTTTTTTTTTAACTGATAAAACAGGCCCATGACATAATTTAGTACCTGACTTCTTCAGCCTTAAGGCATCATTACTGCTGCATTCATACTGTTAGTAATCATTTGGAGGAAACGTGAATAATGTAGAAAAGGCGTCCAGGGGTACATAGTGTATTGATATTGTATTTTTAGCCCAAAGGAAAAAGAAAAGTTCATAAGTCCTTGTACTCTTATGAGGTGTATGTAAAGTCAGATTCAGAAAAAATAAAAATAAAAACGAATAATTCACGTGATTTTCTTCGTCAGTAACAGCTCGTAACAGAAAATTGTTAATATTAACTATTCTTGCTACTCTTAGGCAATGAATATGCTATAAAGTGAAAGTGATACGGACACAATTCTTAACGCACTTTTTACCATTTTATTTATAGCAGATTGTTTCCCCCCCTGTGGCGGGGGGGGACACAATCTGGCCGCACTATGGGGTGGTACTACTACTCTGCGGCCAGGTTGTGTTAGGAAGAATACTGACACCGTATTCCCTGCGTGTCGTAAAAGGCGACTAAAAGGGGCGAGGTGAGGGGACTAGGGACCCCCTCCTCTGATTTATAGTTCCTATAAAGAGACAGGCCAGAGAAAGGGATGGGGGATGGAGTTATCCCCGTACCCTGAAGATTGGGTCTATGAATGTGCGTGGATGTAGTACGATTGAGGCTAACAGGGAGGAGATTGGGAGAATGTTTGTGAAAAGAAAGTTGGATGTGTTAGCTTTGAGTGAAACGAAGATGAAAGGGAAGGGTGAGTCTATGTTTGGAAGTGTGAATGGATGATTGTCAGGTGTTGATACAGGAAGGGCAAGAGAAGGTGTGGCCTTGTTAGTGAGTCCGGAAGTACAGCAGTGTGTGTTTGAATGGAAGGAGGTGTCATCGAGACTGATGTGGGTGAAAGCGAAATATGAACGTGAGTTGTGGGTGTTTGTGAGTGCATAATTATGGGCCTGGTAGTGAAAGGGCTGAAGAAGAGAGGGAGTCTTTCTGGAATGATGTTGATGAGTGTCTGCAGAGTTTTGAAGCGAATGTGAATGCGGTAATGATGGGAGATCTGAATGCTAGAGTGGGAAATGTAGCAGTTGAAGGCGTAGTTGGTATGCATGGTGTGCCTGGAAGAAATGAAAATGGGGAACGAATGATAGCGATGTGTGTTGAGCGAGAGATGGTGATTGGGAATACGCTGTTTGAGAAGAAAGATATAAGTATACATGGGTGAGACAGGAGGGTGGAAGGGTTGTTGATAGAGCTTTGATGGACTATGTGGTTGTGTCTAGGAATGTAATAGGAAGATTGTTGGATATGAGAGTTCTGAGAGGGGAGGGTGGAGGTATGTCTGACCACTACCTGGTGGAGGGAAAGTTAAGAGTAGGTAAGAGATGGGTGAGAGCTAGGAGGGTTAGGTGTGGCAGGGAGGTTTTGAAAGTGAGTGAGTTGGATAAAAGAGAGAAAATGATAGAGTATCAGGAGAAATTGAAAAATGAGTGGAACGCAGTGAAAGATCAGGAAAATGGCAGTGTGGAGGAGGAATGGCAGTTGTTTAAGAGTGCTGTGGTGGGGCATGCAGAAGAGGTGTGTGGTGCGAGACGTGTGGGTGGTGGTGTAAGAAAAGGAAGTGAATGGTGGTGCGAGAAAGTAAGTATGGCTGTGGCTGAGAAGAGACGTGCATATGAAGTGTGGCTGCACAGGAAGGATGAGGTGTCATATGAGAGGTATAAGGAGAAGAGGAATAGGACGAGAAGGGCTGTGCGTGATGCTGAAGTGGCAGCAGATTAGAAGTGGGGTAGGCAGCTGACTGAGAATTTTCAACAGAATAAGAAAATGTTCTGGAAGGAGGTGAAAAGGGTGCGAAAGGGAGACTCTGGGAAGGAAGAAAGAGTAAAAACAGAGGATGGAAGGATGTTAATTGAGATGGATCAGTAAGGAAGAGATGGGCAGAGTATTTAGAAAGATTGTTAAATGCTGAGGAGGGAAAGGTGGCTGAGATTGTGGTGAATGGAAGGGTGCAAGGAGTAAATGTGTTGGGAGAGTTGAATGATTCTTTGATAACGAAGGAGGAAGTGGAGAAGGCAGTAAAAGAGATGAAAACAGGGAAAGCTGCAGGTATGGATGGGTGTGCTGTGGAATTCCTGAAGGGTGGTGGAGTGACTATTGTTGACTGATTAGTAAGATTGCTGAATGTGTGCTTTGTGAGAGGTATGGTGCAAGTTGACTGGGCAAGTGCTTGTGTGGTCCCGTTGTATAAAGGCAACGGTGATAAGTATGAATGTACTAGCTTTAGGGGTATAAGTCTGTTGAGTGTTGTAGGTAAGGTGTATGGTAGAGTGTTAATTATGAGAGTTAGAGAGGGTACAGAGGGAGTGATTGGTGATGAGCAGTGTGGCTTTAGGGGAGGAAGAGGATGTGTGGATCAGGTGTTTGCTGTGAGACAAGTGTGTGAAAAGTATTTAGCGAAATGCAAGGATGTGTTTTGGGCATTCATGGATTTAGAGAAAGCGTATGATAGAATTGATAGGGAGGCTTTGTGGACTGTTTTAAGATTGTATGGACTTGATGGTAGGTTACTAAAAGGGGTGAAGAGTATTTATGTAAATAGTAGAGCGTGTGTAAGAGTGGGAAATGCTGTGAGTGATTGGTTTCCTGTGAGATTGGGCTGCGAAAGGGGTGTGTGGTGTCGCCTTGGTTGTCTAATACTTATATGGATGGTGTTGTAAGGGAGGTGAATGCAAGAGTTTTAGGTGGTCTGAGTCTGGTGAATGTTGATGGTGGAGAGTGGAATCTGAAGCAGCTGCTGTTTGCAGATGATACTGCACTGGTGGCTGATTCAAAGGAAAGATTGAGACAGGGGGAGGCGGTGGCTGAATCGGTAGAGAGGCGGTCTGCAGTCCTGATGGACCCAGGTTCGAATCCCGGCTGGGGCAGGGAACAGTTTAAGGATTTGAATTTCATTAAAAGCAGACTTTCCTGATCTACCAGATGACCCGCCGACATGTCGTAAAAATACCCCCGCTAATACCAATACACCAGTCCTGTATGAGACAGCCTTAGCATGTATTCAATATGGACGGTGGGTGTTAGCGCCGAAGTGGTGACATGTGGAGGTGTAGGAGGACTACTGGGCCTTGGGATAGGCTACTGCCCCCAAGATATATAGGCCCTGAAGCCTTTGCCCAGAGTCGAACACATTAAAAAAAAAAAAAAAAAAGTTGGTAGAGGAGTTTGGAAGGGTGTGTGAAAGGAGGAAATTGAAAGTAAATGAGAATAAGAGTAAAGTGATGAAGTGTACGAGGCTGGTAGATGGTATGGGGATGAATATAGTTTTGAATGGTGAGTTGCTTGAGGAGGTAGAGTGTTTTAAATATTTAGGATCACATGTTGCTGTGGATGGAAGAGTAGATGCAGAAGTGAAGTTTAGAATGAATGAAGTAGGAAAGGTGCTGGGAGGAATGAAAAGTGTTTAGATGTCGTTCGTTTAGAATGGATGTAATGAGAAGGCTGTATGAGGGTGTTGTGGTACCGACTGCGTTATATCGGGCTGAAACATGGAATATGGGTGTAGCCGAGAGGAAAAGTTTGGATATAATGGAGATGAGGTGTCTGAGGAGTATGTGTGGAGTGATGCGTATGGATCGAGTGCGAAATGATGAAGTGAGAAATGATGAAGTGCGAAAGAGAACTGGTGTTGTTCAGGAGATGGCTGATAGAGTTGAGCAGAGGGTGTTGCGATGGTTTGGGCATATGGAGAGAATGGATAATGAGCGATTGGTGAAAAAGATAACTAGATCTGATGTGAGAGGTGTAAGGCTGAGAGGGAGACCACGAATAGGATGGATGGACAGTGTAAAGAGGGCACTGGATGTGAGAGGGATGTCTGTTGAGTAAGGAAGGGTGGCTGTGCGTGACAGAAATAAATGGAGAGAAATTGTGAATGAATAAATGATGACGCAGCCGTGAGGGGATGTTCTCCTTCATTTGGTCTGATTAGCTAGTCAGGTCAGATGTGGGTAAGGGGATGGATCTATTATGATGTGGCAGGGGTAAACCAGCTCTGCTGTCGGGCCCTGCTGCAGATGTCACTGATTGCACTGCGCAGTTGACCCATGTGCGGTGTGGTGCAGTGAGGATCTGTCCCTTCTCCCCTTTGGGGCTAAGATGCGAATGAATGTGTTTGAATGGATGAGTAAATGGGGAGTGTGTCGTCCTGTCTTTGCTACCTCCCTTTCCTTGGGGGAAGCAGCCTAGATATATAGATAGATAGATAGATAGATTGATTGACAATATTTCTAGTTTCCCTTGCACACACACACACACACACACACACACACACACACACACACACACACACACACACACACACACACACACACACACACACACACACACACACACACACACACACGCACACACACACACACACACGCACACACACACACGCGCACACACACACACACACACACACACACACACACACACACACACACACACACACACACACACACACACACAGTCATGACAGTACAGATGTTTAAGCTGATTCTAATTTAGCGAAAAAAAAAATGAAATTATGTTAAAGTTTGAACAAGAAGATTGTCATGGGCTGCTGTCTAATTTTCCATGACCCGTCATTCGGTGCAGGCTCATAATTTCTGTTAAAATAAAGGAACCGTAAGATTGTCAGGTACCTGTCACGGACCATATACTTACTGAAGACAGGTGTGCCCACGAGTTCATCAACCGACCAATAGCCATGAAGCACATGTTTTCTTACGTGAGCCATCAACATGGTAAGGGCTAGCCACACAAACAACTCCCCCACCTCCACAGGTATCCAGTCCCTCATGTGCTTGCATTCGCTGACTGGCACGTCCAGTTACCGCCCACTCATAGCCTGGTGAAAATAAATTTCCTCCACCAGGTATTGCATCCTGCTCCTTCCTCCCACTCAAAGGTATCAACTCTGTCAACACCTGGTAGTATAGGCAGTTTTCCATGGCCAGAACGTTTTTTTCTGAATGCGTGCATGCCCACGTGCACGCCTATGCTCACGCCCAGAGGCAGTGGGTGAGGGGGAAAATTCCATTCCTGAAGGGCCCAGTTGTGGTGATTTGGTCCTTGAAGTAGTAGGCTGAGGTGACGCTGGATGTTTGAGGGCAAGAAGGCGGTGAGCAGGCTGCGAGAATAGTGGTGTGATGGATCGCTGGTGTTTATTTCCCAGATAACCGCCAACTCCATGCTCATCTGCCTGGTATGCTGGGTCATCACCCTCATCTTCTTCAGTGAACCCGTCACTGTTGAAGGCCCTGCCCTCCTCGTGCAGCAGTTTGAGAGCCTTTCCAGGCATCTGAGAATGGGAAGGGGTCGGAGGGGGAGAGAGTTCACTCTCGATGTGATAGCTTTTTCTCTCTCCTGAAGAAGTACTTTCATTGAGAGTACGTAATGACACTATCGTCCAAGGCATGACCAATGGCACTGTCAATGAGCCCTTTCCCCGGAAGTAAGAGCAGAACTTTTGCGGGGGTCGATAATGCAATCAACCTCGCCCGTGGGGGAGTGGAATCAGATGAAGAGGATGAGGAAGACATTATTTTACACTCTACCAGTGCCATGTACAGACTGAACCGTGCATCACTGGGGTACCTAGGGTACCTACCTACCGTATGTTTGTCACAGAGAATGGTCACGGGTTCAAAGGGTGGCGGGAAGATGCTTGTGGCATTATGCATCAACCAGCATTGCTCAGCGTCCAAAATCGTGACGGCTATACACATTAACTGATGCATAGGGGTTCAAAACGATAATATTATCAGGTGTAACTGATAGCCAAAGTAAAACTGGAAATATACACCAGTATCGGTATCATGTGAATTATAAGAAGCAAAAGTGAAAATCAGGCTGATGTGAGAAGCATGTATGTTGTGCAAATGAATGGTGAAAACCGGAAAAAAGGGAAAACTTATAATTATGTTTATATACACATCAATAACCCCTGTTGAATTGGAGGATGAAACCAAATACAACTGTCTGGCAGCAGCAGTAACTTGAATACTTGATAGTTATGATATCCGTTGTCATCAGATGGTTACTGAAGACTATTTTAACCCGTCACGTCCCGAGCTATTTTGCACCTCCGACACCCCCCACCCCCCAATCCCGAGCTATTTTGGAAAAAAAATTTTGGCTAAAAGCTCCGCTTTTGGTGAGAAACATCGAAAATTCATAGAGAAATCGCTCACCCGAGGTTTAAAATACTCGATACAGGTAGAAGTACCTCCTTACCTTAATGGGTTTTCTATCAGGCTGTCTCCAAAGAAAATGAGTTCTATGGGAGGGTAACTATTCGACACCACTCATAAACGGTATTTATTTATTTATTTGGTACGAATTTATATGTAGCACGAGAGTATATTGGTTTTCAAAAAGTAATATAGGCATTATAAGCATTGTTTCACTCAATAAATCATCAACATACCTTACCTTTTTTGGCAACACCTGATCATCATTTCTGACTGTTTCTTCCTCTAATGCTATGTAAACTTTGTCCTCCACATTGTCATCGATTGGGAAATCACTCTGGCCCTGAATGTCTTTAGTGGCCAGGTCACTGGTAACAGGTGAATTGCTGAGACAATGGAGTGCAGGGGGGGGGGAGGTTATGCAGTGTAAGGCATTGTCCCTGCCTGGCATCTTGTAGAGGAATGGAGGAAGGTGTCCCTCATATTCATATAAAAAATCATGCACAAAAATTGAAAATTGTGCAAATTATGAACCTTGCAATTGCGCAATGTATCAGTATGTCGATGGGACTAGCTGTGACAAAACACTGTGACACACCCATACGTCGATGGGATGCCTCGGGTTAAGCTACCCTTTTACATTACTGGAGAGGAACGCCTTCATATGGTGACACTTATAGAGGCAAGCAACTCCCGGCAGTGTAATCAGATGCCTGGATGCATGATCGATATAAGTGCTCTGGTCTGACCGCGCTGTGGTCTATGCACTATGGGTATAAAAGGGGGCCATTGTTTTTTTCTGTCATGTGAAATCTACTAGGAATGTATATTGGTCTCATACAGTATAGTCATATGCCTGCACTGACGATAGTCTACCCTCGGTCCGCCATGCTCTGAAGGGAGCAAAATAGGATTTGGTAACTACCTTTTACTTTTACTATACAATTTTACAGACGTCTCTATACTCCATCCCTGTTCTCCAGAAGGTGGGTGGTGGACTGCTGGACAAGGGCAACTTCAGCCTGCAGTCCACTGGATTTATGCTTCTGCTGAATCTGGAACTACAGAAACTAAAACTACCCTTTTTTCTACGAGAAACTATCACTTGTTAAAAAGTGAGCGTATGAGAAAACTGTTACTATAAAGAAAACTGTGACAGGGAGAGGAATAATGAAAGCATCCTTGCAGACAGGATGCAGCTATGAAAAGTGTATACTCATTTTTATCCAGATGAAAAACTAATGTAGTAAAAAAGAAAGAAAATTGGTCACAAAGGGGTGGATATGAGTGGATGAACGTGTAGGAAGAAAGGACAAAAGTAAAAATCAAGCCACAGCACAGCAAGCCAGATCGGTGTGAAAGTGACACTTATTAGAATTTTCAACTTTCTTTCATTCTTTCCTGTTCCTGCGGCCTATGGGTAACTCTACACTGAGTGACATGCCGAATGGTTTCCTGTACACCAGGAAACTATATACTACACCAGGTGGTAACCATATAACCACATTATGGCGCCTGGTGGTTTAGTGGGTAATTGCAGTGCTCCAATCGGATTGAGCTGATGAAGGCTTATATACAAGGGATGGTTGGGGTTCAGTGCTCACATAATGCCACTCAGCGATGAGCAAGGCTGATCATTCTCATCTTAAATGTCAGGACCAACTTTCTAGCCCTGGGCTCCTACACTCCTCGTGGGGCAACATAGGACTAGATGATTAATGGATGGATGGATTAAAACTGGGTGGTTTTACCACAGATCATCCAGAATATGTTCACAGCATTTGATAACAACGATTTATCTTCGCTATACCGGTGCCTGTGTGCATAAACGACGCATAAACATACTATTGTTGCAAAATCGTTCGCAGTGTTTTAATGGTTACAATTTGACTCTTAGGTTCTGAGCACTCTAATTCTTCTTCAGGTGCTTATAAGCAATCGTATCTGACATCACTGAACAGTTAAGGTCGTGAGGTGTGGATTAGTGGTAGAAGCAAGCAATTAGATTAAGTAAGCAACTTACTATAAGCTAATTAACCTATACCATCCTAGGCATTTTTGCAATTTCATACCCACCTAATCCCGGACCAAAAATGGAAAAAAAAATTATAGCATAAAACAATCCAAAAGGACATATATGTCAAGGAAAAACCAAAAAAGTACACCTTATAGGAGAAATAAGAGCAGGATGGCCGTCCGTCGTGTTTTTAGCCCAGTTTCCCAAGCCGTGAGCAACGTTTTCCCACCCAGCTGGGCAGGATGAGAGAGAACGGGGGAGGGGAGGGGAATGAGGGATTCCCCTTTCTCAGTGTCCTCCACTGGCTCATATTCCTCCCCAGAATAGTCATCCAGGTCTTTCTCTTCTGAAGAATCACTAAATCAAGGGACAGAAGGGTCTATGTGACAATTTCAACAGCCTCCTCCAGCTCAATGAGGCAGAAAAATGCTGCGATCTTCGCGACATTCTGATACTATGATGGACAGTGCCACACTGATGTTACCCACCCATGCAGAATCAATCACAGTACTACAACTGCCTGGAAACAGTGTTGCCAATACATTAAGCTACTCCTTAGCAAAAAATTAACTAGATTAAAGCAGTCTGAGACATGCTACAGCACTCGAATTTTGCTGTCGGCATCATCACGTCACTGGGATTAATCGAGACGTTTTGTACTGTCGGTACCATGCCGACGGCGGGATTGTACGGGTTAATGCTGTGAAGTAACTAGTGACGCAAATATTATACACCAGCAAACATATAAAGGAGTGCTGTAACGAGCTGGCAGTTGTCCTCAGTCGATCAGTGGAAACCCTGACGAGACCAAAAACAGTACATCAGGTTCTCTGCAATGAAACTCTCAAGGTCAAGCCATATTCAGAAGATGAAGCACTCGCTCTTTTTGTGGATGAGAAATTCACAAAAGCAACATGGCAGCTCACGCAACTCTCCACCAGAAAACATGCTAATATCTATCCAGCGTACAACTGCATTCAATCTGCCAAGGAAAGCTGCTACCTAGGAATCATCAGCATTGAACTGACATGACCAGAGTACGACTGCAGTCACTGCTGGCCTGCACAAGTGATTGCTTGCATTAACTGCTGGGAGAGTCCATCTACCAGATGGCTGATGGAGACAGCATACTCGACCTGCAGCTCACCTGCAAATGGGTTTCAACAGATCCACTGGCCAAACTCTTTATAAGCAGAGTGGCATGCCCAAAGTGGTTCGAGATGGCCAGGTCCTCTGGACCTCTTCAGTGCTGCTCCAGTTGGCACATGGTGATCAGGTGGAATGGCTCAATCAAGCACCATGTTCTACTCGATTCTGAGCCAATGAAATTGGAATACTGCAAGGAGACAGCTGAGCTTAGCAGTCACCATACTGGCAGTAGAAGATCGAAAATCTTTGGACACACATCGCTGGCCTGGACGGTGTCAGCTTCAATGTGGACTACATATTGGAGCAAACAATGATAGACGGGAAAGTGCTGAGCACCATCATCGGCGCAGTGTCAGTGCAGAGCTGTCCCATTTGTTCTGCCACGCCCAAAATCATGATCGCCCTTGACTGCGTGCACCAGTTGACAGCCAACAAAGAGAACTTGCAACTAGGCCTGAGCACCCTGCATGCCTGGATCCGCTTCCTCGAGTGTGTCTTGCACATTAGCTGTCAACTGACCATGAGGAAATGGCAATGTAGATCAGCAGCTGACAAAGAAGAGTTCATTTGGAGCAAGAAGGTTGTCCAAGATTAATTCTGGCATCAGCTGCATCTCCACTTGGACCAGCCTAGAACGGGTAGAGGCGGAATGTCAAATGAAGGCAACATGGCCAGACAGACATTCAATGACTAATTGAAACTGGCTGAAGTGACCAGCGTCGATGAACAGATCATCCATTGCTTTCACGCCATTTTTCAAGTGGTGGCTTCCGGGCACAAAGTGGACTCCACTAAGTTTGCCGTGTACTGTGACCACACAGCGGACCTGTATATCGATCTATACGCGTGGTACCCGATGTCAGTAATGCTGCACAGAGTGCTCATTCATGGAGAGCAAGTCATCGCATCGTTGCCTATCCCAATTGGAATGATGAGTGAAGTGGCTCAAGAGTACCGCAACAAGGACATTCGTGCATACCGCACTGGTCTTGCACAGAATGACTTGTGCCTTCACAACATCACTGACAAGTTCAAGTACCTGTTGCTGAGCAGTGATCCATTCATCAGCTCCGTTGCAGTGAGTCAGTGCCCTCGAACAACAGCCTTGGGCAAGAACTCCCTCATCTCTGACGCTCGGAGCCTGCTGCAACTACAAGCCGTCATGGATCACGATAGCATCACCAGCAATTCTAGCAATTAATGACACCTGACTGGTCGCATTTTCTATGTGGAAATTTGTTTTGTGCATTGCTTACAATTTGAATTTTGCTGATAGTTGGTGCATAATATATGCTTCATGTTGCTGTTCATCATCAATGCTGAATTTGTGAGTTGATCATAAATAAAATGCAGCAGTATTTTTATGCTGCATGATACCGAAATTATGCGTACAGTGCAAAACAGTGTATGATCCATCAGGAACAGCATTTTCTCACGCTAGAGACAATAACAGATGTCAGAATCTGATTCTGCATCTAATCTACCCCCGGGGGCCGACTTTCATATGTGCATCACTTCAAGGTAAAGATGTGTTACTTCTCAGGCCGATCTGGCCCACTGTGATAAAGGAAAGATGCTTATAGAGAGGGGAAAAATACTGGAGGCATAACTACTTAACACAGTGACACCTAGGACAATTTTATTATAGGCCTACTGTCTCTGTCTCCTTACAAATTTATTCAGCTTACGACAGAGATTTTGAACTGGACGAGTTAGATACAGCCTTAATAAAACCCTTCATTATGAAAGATCTTTACTAGGCTGATTATAATCGTTTAAAAGAAGTGAAAATAACCTATAAAGAATGTCACCTGGATAGGAGTGATTAGAAAATGCAATGTTGAAAAGCAAAGAAACGACCCAGAATAGGAAAAAGAGAAATATACTCCATGGTGATGCTTTAAGAATGGGCCCCCAAAAGGAATGGAACAAAGAACAAAATGCATACGTACATACATCATGAAGCCACCAACCCCTACCTTGTGGCTGGCAGTATCACTAGGCTAACCTTCCTGATAAGTTTTGGTCGTGCCTTTTAAACTTTACTTAAGATCATTGAAGGGGCGTGATGGGGAAGGAAGGGAGGCAGCAAATTCAATGAAATTTCTTTTTTAGTAATCGTTAATTAATACATTTTTAATCCTTAATTGTAATACACCTCAAAATGAAACGTCATTATCTTGTTACCTAAGAAAGGAAAATAATAATAATAATAATAATAATAATAATAATAATAATAATCCTTGGTCACAATTAGTTTCAAATGAGTTAACTCGGATACAGATTTTCTTTCTCTTAACATAAAATGAGAAAAAAACACTATTTTATATTCTAAAATGGCCAAAATTTATGGCAACATTCAAAGTTCACTAGAAAATACTTTGAACAACGACATAAATGCAACAGCATCATCTTAGCCTTCTTTTTCAAAAATTCTTGGAGTGGGAGTAATTCAGATACATATACCCTGAGGAGTAGTAATATTTGCAACCCTAAGCTCATCTGAAACATGAACGGTAAACTACAGACCTAAATGATTTTCTGCAATCCACCATCCTCTTCTCAGACGGACAGGGAGAGAATTGAGGGACGTTTTTACGACCAGGCAATGGAGCCGACTGGTTATATCAGTGCTGTCACGTGAAGGTGTCTCTTTCCAGCATCTTCGCCGTAGCAGCAACACATATCTAATGATTCACCTTTCCTTTAACTAATCCGGGAATGTGTTTCCACACCAGTGTCCAGCAGCTAACTGACTGGTTTTCCCCTACATTGTGGGGAGGTGAATTACTGTGAAGTAGCAACTAAGGTTACAGTAAGGCAGAAGGGTAACAACAAGTACTGTGACCAGTAACCAGGCATCCAGTAAAGGATACATTGCAATAACATGAACTTTCACTAAATGGAATTCTCGTTATGAAAGAAACATCCGTCCGTATCGTCCCAGGGTCAAGTTTATTTGGTCTGAACATTTTTTGGGGGGAAGGGAGGAATAGTGTAAAGTATATAATGTAAACATTGCCTCTACGATAAGAATATTATGTGTCCTACGTTCAACATTCCAGAAGAATTATAATTACTAACTAATACCATCCTTGGCAATGAGTATGGGATACATATAGGACACTTAAAGACATGTGTATACAAAAGCAACTAGCCACAGGTGCACATGAAGACAACAGGAAAATTCACAGACTTCACAACTCAACCATATATTCACAGGTATTTAGCAAAATCATTAGGATGGAAATAGGAGAAGCAAAAAAGAAAGGCAAAATGGGGAAACCCTCAAGAATTGATGGAGCGTGCGGTGAAATGTCGATGCATGGGGGGAAGACAGAGTAGTAGAATAGATATGGAAGATGTGCAGATTGGCCTGGGAGGAAGGTAGAGTCCGGGAGGATTGTAAGGCGTAATTATTCCCCTGTACAAAGGAAAAGAGGAAAAAAAAGTGAGGTAATCACAGGGGCAACGTCTTCTTAGTGCAATCGGAAGAGTGTATGGTAGGATACTTGTTGACAGAGCTAAGGAAATAAAAGGGGAATCAGTTGGAGAAGAAACAGGAAAGGAAGAGATTGTGTAGGTCATATATTCATCCTTAGGTCTTCAGTGGAAAGTTTCTAGAGAAGGAAAGGAAGTTGTATGCAGCCTTCGTGGATTTAGAGAAGGCATATGACAGACCGGATAGACATGGAATATGGAAAGTATTTAGAATAATGGAGTCAATGGGAAGTTGTTGGATGCCGTGAAGAGTATGTATGAGGATACTAAGACTGATGTGAGTGTGCATGGTGAACTGAATGAATTTTTCTGTCTGAATGTTGGACTGAAACAGGGATGTGTCATGTCTCCACGGTTGCACAGTCTATATATGGATGCGGTTATAAAAGAGATACAAAGTAGGGCAGTGGATGTTGGAGCGGCCTTAATGAGAGAGGTCAGCATTTTGAAACTTCCTGTTCTTGTTTGCGATGATACTGTGTTGTTAAGTGAAGACGAAGGGGAACTGCAAGGCTTGGTGAATCAGTCAGGGAAAGTGTGTAAAAAACGGAATGTAAAGGTGAATGTAGCGAAGAGGAAAGTTATGGAATTAGAGAAAAATGAAGCCACTGAATGTACAGTGAGCTTGGATTACGAGGAAATGAAAATTGCGTGTGTGTTTAAGTACTTGGGTAGTGTGATAAGCACGGATGGAAGTTTGGAGAATGATCTGCCTGAAAGAGTACAACAGGGAAGAAAGTTGCCGATTCTTTGAAACCAGTGATAAGATATAGGGAAGTGAGCATGGAAGTAGACAAGTTGCTGTGTAACAGTACTGTGATTCCAACTCCAGTGCATGGAAGGACACAAGTAGAGAGTGAGAGCAGTGGAAATGAGTTGTTTGAGAGGTTATGCTGAGTTACATGGAGAGATTGACAAATGAGGAAGTCAAGAAGCGTTGTGGTGTGGATGTGGATGTGCTAGAAAACGTTAGGAGTAATACATTGAGGTGGTTTGGCCGTGTGGAGAGGATGTAGGGTGAAAGACTAACGAGGAAAGTGTATGTGAGTGAAGTGGAGAGGGGGAAGAGGAAGGGGGAGGCCGAGAATGAGATGGACGGATGGAGTGGAGAGGCATATGAGAATGGGGTGTGTGAGCTGGGATTAGGGCAGTGAAATGGCGAGGGACTGGACGACGTAAGGGCGATTTGTTTGTGGCCACCCCTTACGGAATTTAGGTGTCTGGCAATAGGTAGACTGATGGATGTTAAGTAACCCAGATATTATCTTGCAGTTACATAAGATGATTTTCCTGAGCGTCACGAGAATAGCACTTGCGCAGTAAAATTCCTGAGTACTGGATGGTTGGAGAAAGCGAGAAGAATGGCTATAGAGACATTGTTTGCTCAGGAATATAACAATTTACAGCAGAAAATGGGAGAAATGTTGTGAGATGTTTGTGCTCGTAGTCAGAGTAATAATAACCAAGAGACTGACGCCTTGAGACCCGTAAAGTGTTTAGTTTTTATTATACAGAACAACATGGTAATGAAACTATAATTTACAGTGAATCCAACGCTTCCACAGAGCGCATAGGTCTTCCCAAATGTGTAAGAGAGCAAGTGTGTCCATAATTATTCCGTGTACATGGCCGGTGTTTGGATGGACTTCAGGTTGTTTGTGGAGGTGGATGACAGTGTAATGGATAACGTTTGCCTAACGAAGGATGACGTGTGTGTGTGTGCGTGTGTGTGTTAGCACGCACATGCCCATGCTTGCGTGTGTGCGTGCTTGTTTGCGCACGCGTGCGTTTATGCGTCGTCCTGGCCACGTGAACACCAATTTTCATCTTTTTTTGCATATATTTTTTTCTGCTTAAACTTTAATAAAACGATAGGGAAATACAGCAACAGCAATCGACAAAATATTCGCCTCATAAAGTATAATTCGAAGACTGGATTGCACATTTCATCAACGTCATCAGTTAGACACAACAGTATTGTGAAGGTCACAATAAAGGAATAATTAGTACAACATTAACAGTACCCTCTAAGACTTTACCTGAACTTGGGGAATAAAATTGCGTGGGGATGATATATAGGTGTGACATATTTAAAGAATGGAGTGAGACCATATGTTAATTTTATCCTAAGCAGGAGCTTATCAAAACACATTTATTACACTGAACTTAACACAAAAATTGTACTTATAAAAATACAGTAAAAATTACACGCAAGAATAGAAGCAACCTACATTCTTCGCTCGAATTTGGATATACAACCTAAGGCACCTGGTTATCGTCTTCCGACAGTATCATAATCCTTAACCACATCACATGGCTATGGGAGGCAGTACTATGGCTAGTACATACAACTCAAGCAGTGACAGGAAACTTCCTATCGAATAGGCGGCAGTTCATAAAGACAGAGTAAGCCAGGTTTGGCATTAATATAGCAAGCACGTTAGGTGAGTGGTCACAGGTGTCAAGCGCCACCAACTCCTCACCGTGCATGCATGCTATTTCAGTTGCCCAGCAGCAGTTACACAATGTATCTTGATCAGTAGTGTCGTTGGTTGTAAACATGCTTGTCAGATGTTCATGGCTCACATTCAAAACTTTCAAGCATTGTCTACAAAACAAATGAGAAAGTATATAGAAGAGCCGAGACAGCTTCCAGTTTCATCAGATTCAAATCGGTGAGATATGGTTCTGGCTGATTCCGCCCCCGAAAATTCCTACCAGTAGGCCGAGGATGAGAGGGACGGATGAAGTGGAGAGGTATATGAGAAAGGGGTGTGTGAATTGGGAGCAGGTCAGTGAAATGGCGGGGGACAGGGTGACGTGGAGGTGATTTGTTTGTGGCCACATCGTATAAGGGATTAAGACGTCTGGCAATAGATAGATAGATTATGCCTCAACAAATAGTTTCCATACACTCCAAAAGCTCAGCTATAAACGCTAATATTATTTACTTAAAAAAGAGGACATTTAGAGAATCATTATTATATAACATGGCAGCAAGCCTCAGTTCTTGCAAATATAGTTTCATCTGATTTGTAGGGCTATTATGATACAGGCGTTCATAACACATGTGTGGAACGTGATAGAGCAAGCAAGGTTGTATTATCAGCCTTTTCCAGGTACAATTGGCTGTCATCACTGGCACCGCAGAAAGGCAATGTTCATAACCGTTTAAATAATAGTATACACCGTAACTGGCTTTATAGCTGAAAAAAAAAAAAAAAAGGAGTAGTAGTAGACTGTTCTTGCTTAGGGAAAATATTCTGGGCGTTTTTTTCTTCTGTTTTAGTCAGTTCTTCAGGGGAGAAAGCCTGGAAGTACTGGACGTCAGTTTTCCTGGCTACATCAGGATGGTGTGATACGCCACGACTCGTTGAACAGCTGACAAAGAGGAAAAAATAGTTTTGGTGCTCCTCAAGCGGGAAAATTTTGCCAAGCCATATGGATCAAAAATTTTACACACCATATCTCGGCCGAAGTATAGCGTTTTTGCTTGCATGAACAAATGAAATCAACATCTGCAACCATTATAGATATGTTCATATTACCTATATTTTATCTTTTTTATTATCTTGATGCTTTTCGTATCTTTTTTTATGCGAGGAAGAAGGAACCAAAGGCTAGGAGTCCGCATAACAGTTTCTTCCAAGAAAAAAAAAAAAAAAACAATACAAAAGAGGGCCAAATTCAAGATACGTTCATTTCGAGATGCCTAGACACTGCGTTTGAAAGATTGGGGGTCATAGGAAATAGGTAATACAGACAGGGGAAGACAGTTCCAGAGTTAACCTGTTGCATAAATGAAGGATTGGTATTACTCGTAACTGTTAACTCTTGCATTAGAGAGTTGGACAGAAAAGGGATGAGAGTTGTTGCGAGATGGGTGCCACGTACCCTTCGTAGAGGTGGAGGGATGCAAGCAGACAGTTTAGAGGAGCGGTGACCATGGAAGTAACGATAGAAAAGAGATAAAGATGCAACACTACGGTGAAGAGACAGAGGTTGAAGGGAGCCAGTAAGAGGAGGAGAGTTAATGAGACGAAACGCCTTTGACTCCACCCTATTGAGAAGAGTTGTATGTAGGGAGCATTACCACATATGAGAGTTGTACTCTACACAGGGGCGAACAAAACCCACGTATAAAGTCAACAACTGCACAGGGGTAAAGAAGGTACAGAGTCGGCTTAGCACACCTAACCTCATGGACGCAGATTCTACAAGAGATGTCATATGATCTTTTCAAGATAAATCCCGAGTGAAGGAAACCCCAAGCATGTTCAAGGTTGACGCAGGATTGAGCTGGATGTAATTAAATATTTGAAGGTACTCCTGTGGATGATTTTGTCGGGGTGATAGGTGTAAGAACTGAGTCTTTGTTCATTATAAAAAAGCGTCTTCTTGCTTTTATTTTCACCGTGTAATAATGACACAAGCTTTTGGGCTACTGAAAAAATATGTATATGACACTGTGTAATAATATTATAAAATAAAGGCCATAAGTGTTGATTTTGATGAGAAAAAACTCTGTCATAACATTAATGTCATAGCTGTTGGTCAGACTGAGAAAAAAAACTTAAGATCACTCCCAGTTCTTCATGATTAAATTTGGATGCGACACTATCCCTTCATTATTCAGAGAAGGTAAACCAGATTCAATGCGTGCATGGAAAAGTGACCTTTCATCCACAGATGTTTATCTTTTTATTGCAAGCTATCCACTCGGTGTTCTACAAGAATTTATAAGAGACCTCAAGCTCCTGAAGCTCTTCACTGTAGTCCCAGACGAGAGAATACATGATAATGTCAGTGATGCATAGAGGGAACTATCCTCATAGAATCTAAGCACTGAAATCCTCCCACGAAAAGAGATTAGTGAACTATTTTTTTCTGTTTATTTTCATTGTTATCATGTTATTAATCATCGCAGTTATTTATCACCTTTGTGTGGGCTTGAAGGACCCAAAATTTAAGTAAAGATGAAAATGAGTTTTAAAAATAAAAATATAACAAGAGTGAGTTCAGTGGACTGGGGCATTCTCTCGCTCACTGGAATATAATCTATCATTTTTCATTCTGCTGCGCTTTATAATTCTTTCCGTACGGTGCAAAAATAAATTTGATGTAAAAAAGAAACACACACACACACACACACACACACACACACACACACACACACACACACACACACACACACACACACACGCGCGCGCGCGCGCGCTGTCCGCATAACAGTGAATAACACATTTACAATTATCGTCATAAGTATAGTGACATTATTTACTACAGAGATCTAGTGAAAAAATTTTAACTAGTGATATATTTTATTCAGGTTAAGAAAGTTGCCTTGTGATGAAGACGTTGACGATAAAGTAAAAAAAAAACAAAAATAGTAAAAACTTCCTAAACTGAGTAAACTCGTCTGGATACAGCAAGACTATAACATACATGATTGGAATCAAGAGGCTAAAACACCCGATTATACGTAGGGACAAAATTGCTCTCAGGCCCATGAGCACGCAGGAACCTGGACCTACAATGCACTACAACTCGTAAGGCCGAATTCCAAAACATTTATTAATATTCTGTTGTAAGACAACGAAATCTTCACACCTGCTTCCACTTCTTCAGCCACTTTTGGCGCTAATGTTGGCGAGCACACGACCTGTTAATATGAGCATATTTAGGAGTATGACCATGGAATCTTTACTGAAATCCACTGTACTGTATTCTTTTAAGATACAGTCAAATCGACTGTTGAATTAAACCTTCATCTTATTATTTATTTTTTTAAATAACGACAGACGCATTTATTCAACTTAGCACGGACTTTTGAAACTGTGTGGATTAGATATAATCTCCTTTAATCCTTACTCTCAGGGAGGGTCTCTTGAGGTTAAACTCACCATGAGATAACAAGAATCAAGTGAATATGAGTTTACATCACTGAAGGAGATACTATCTGCTTACCATACATATTGATTTTCAGAGGCACAGACGAGCGTTGCAGTCTTTAACCACTACACTTCAGTGACATATCTTTCATTCTCTTCTTGGTACCTTCAGACTTTTACTCACCTTCAGGATAACATTTTGAAGTGGAAGCGTTAAATATATGATTGTTTAACCATTTCTCGACTAGACAGATTTCCATAGCCAAGCAAAATTCGTCTGAATGTACCACGAATTCATACAAGTCACTGCATTCAACACGTTAAAGCAGAATCACTGAAGCAAATGTCCGCATTCCATAAAATGTGCTTTGATCATTACTGTCAATATCACATATCTCCATACCGTAAATCTCTTACGCAAAACGCCGTTCATTTTCTCTTCCTAGAACGATGCAACCTATTTTGGTGAAACCTAAACTAACAAAACCTAAACTAACACCTCATAACCTTGCATAACTAAACCAAACCAAACCTAACCTAACCCAACCTAAGCTACCTGACCTAACTTAGTCAATCCTAATCTTATCACAGCCAATCTAGCAGATACATGACATAACCCAATCACCAAATTAACCATAACTTAACTTAACGCGACCTAACCTAGACAAACCTTAACCCAGTCTAATCACATCGACCCAAGACTTTAGACAACGTTATCTGATCAAATCCGACACACCATAACACAGCATAACCATGACCTTTAACAGCCAATCCAGTCTTAACCTATTCAAGACTCTGGAGAAGAGAGCCCAATCTACAACAGTTCAAAAATTTGTCATCCTCAAATTTAAAATTGCTAGAAACCATGTAAAAGTCGTAATAAATATCACTAAATCAAATTTTCTTCAAGAGTCAGCATCAAAGCTACTTAACAACCCTTAAGACAATTCGAGTAGAATATTCTGGTCAACTCTTAATTCTTTCAATAATAACTTTAACAAGTCATCATCCATTCCCCCACTAAAATCTTCAGACGGCAACATTACAAATTACCAGCGTGGGCAAACGAATATCTTTGCCAGTACTTTTGCCAGAAATTCTACGATGGAGGAAGCCAACCAGAACGTCCTAGTGCTAGAACTTGACTCCTCCAAAACTGTTCCACTTAAAATACAGACAAGATACGTATAATTCATCGTAGACAATTTACCAACCAATAAAGCGCCAGGTCCAGATGGAATTCCTCCAATTGTTCTGAAAAAGTGTTCTCCAGAACTTGCCTCAGTTCTAGCTAAAATATTCAGACTATGTATATGTACTTCATCATTCCCTAATTCATGGAAAGAAGCCAATATCCACCCAATTCCAAAGAAAGGAAGTTCTTCAGACCCCTCTGATTACTGACCAATAGCTGTCTAATCTTCTCTTGGTAAAGTATTTGAAATTGTAATTAACAAGCACATAGTTAAACTTCTTGAATCCAACAACTTAATTAGTGATAGACAATATGGTTTTCGCAACGAAAGATCCACCATTGACATACTTAATCTCTTAACTTACACCATCCATCAATCAATTGATCTACATGGAGAAACTCATGCAGTAGCCCTTGATATTTCTAAAGCTTTCGACAGAGTGTGGCACCGTTCCCTGCTGTCCAAACTCCCTTGCTATGGACTAATGTCTTCTGTTCCTCTGCTTTCCTCATATCTCAGTGACAGAAAAATAATAGTAAAAGTAGATGATGTATATTCCAATTTCCATTCAATTATTGCTGGCATGCAACAGGGATCAGATCTGGCGACAACCCTGCTCCTGGTTCATGTAAATGATCTCTTATCTGTCACCCACAATCCCATCCATTCATTTGCAGATGATTCAACACTTCACAGTTCATTCACACTCAAACATCCATTAACAAAGTCTAATATCTCTAGCTCTCAACTCAGTCCAGTCATTTCCATAAATCAAGATCTATCTACGATCAAAACAACCTTGTTTCATGTAATGCTAGTAAAATCAAATATAAACAATTTACTAATAGACAGATATTGCCAGATTCGTATATTATCTTCAATGCTACTTATATTCCCATCTCCAAAAGTATTGAAATTCTCGGTATCTCACTTAACAGTGCCCTCAGCTGGACCTCTCATGCCAGATCACTTGCTACAACTGCCTCAAAGAAACTTGGATTATTGTACAGAGTCCTTAACTTCTTCACTGACGAGTAATTGGCTATAATTAATAAGAGTCATGTGCGCTTTCAGCTTGAATATTGCTCACCCTTATGGAATGGATGTGGAGAGGTTGCACTAAAATAGCTTGACAAAATTCAGAACAAAGCTGTTGAATTATTAATAGCCCTCCTGTTACTAATAAAATACCTCCCCTACAAGTAAGAAGAAATGCTGCCTCCTTTGCAATATTTTACAGATATTTTTATGCCAAATGCTCAGACGAAGTTGCGTCCATTGTGCCACCTCTCCATGCCGTCCCTCGTGCTACACAGGCATCTGGTAGCACTCAGGACTGGAATTCACACAGCCATATTGCAGAATTTCTGCCTATCAGAATTCTTTTATTCCTTGATCTGCATTTCTCTGGAACTCACTTCTCCGGAGTTGTTTCCCTCCAAACGTCAACCTACAGCCGTTCAAGTCCAACTATTACAGATATTTTATGAATGGAAGACGCTAGTAATCTGGTGTATGGATTGTTTTTTTATTCATTTGTTTTTCCTTCCTCTGTTCTGTTGTTTAAAGAAAAAAGAGAGAAAGAAAGTCACGTAACTGAGCCGTCACTTTTCGTTCATCCGCACCGCCAATTTTCTTCAGGCATACCATCACTGAAAGGTAATGAAGGGCTGTGTTGAGGGTTACGATGAGGGGTGAACAGAGGTGTTGAGGGTGTGTTAAGGATGAGGTAAGGTTGGTTTAATGGCTGTGTTGAGGCTGTATTAGGGCTATTTGGCGGGTCTGTTGAGCGTGTGCAGAAGACTAAGGTGAGGGTGTCTTTATATTGGGGGTTGTGTTAAGCGTGTGTAAAAGACTGTGTGAAGGATATATTGATGGCTACATGAAGGGCTTTAATGAGGGTGTATTGAGGGTTATGTTGAGGGTATTTTTAGGATATGTTGAGGATACGAGGGGAGGCCCCAAAATGTCCCGAAATTTCTAACAAGAAAATTCAGTACATAACTTACAGTAAATCCAGTTTAGTTCCCTTTAAAGTATTCCTCTTGAGACGCTATGCACTTGTTCCAGGGTTTTTCCCATTCCTGGAAACACTTCTGAAAGTAGTCCTTTGTCATCTTGTCCCAAAACTCACGCATTGTTTCCTGTATTTATTCTAAGTTCTAAAATTTTCAGTCTTTCGGTTCTAACTTAGCCTTAGGGAACATGAAAAATCACAGGAAGCAAGATTTGACGAGTATGAGGGGTATGGAGCAACAATGACATTGCTTCTGACCAAAAATTTTTGAACTGACAACGTTGCGTGTGGAGGGGCATTGTTGTGATGCCAGAACTATTTCTGGATGCACCACATCTCTGAATGTTTGTGCCTGATGCTTTCCCGAGGACACCTCAGCACTGTAATGTAAAACTGCTGGTTCACAGTCTGCCCACGGGGAGCAAAGTCTTTATGAATAACTCATTGTCAAAAAACAAGATCAACATTCTCTTGATGTTGGCCTTGTCCTGACAGGTTTTTCTCGGTCTTGGAGATCTTGGTGTATTCCACTGACTGTAATGCTTTTGGGGGGCCATATCTGTAAACCCAGGTCTCGTCAACGGTGACGACATTTGAAAGAAATCTGAGTCATTTCTCAACTGCTTTTTGAAGTCCTGACACACATTCACACAATTTGCCTTTTGATCTTCCATTATAAAAAGGGAGACGAATTTATCCGAGACTCGGTGCATGCCAAGATCTGTGTCAAAATCCGTTGTACTGAATTCCGAGTAACGCCTGTGGCCTCTACTACTTCGTCAATAGTGCGACGACGATCATCCAAGGCTGCCTGTCGATTTTTCTCAATGTTTATTATCTGTTAGAGACGTCGAAGGACAGTCAATACACTGAAAGTCTTGGACTAACATGTTGTCTTATTTAAAATGAGCATACCATTGGTAGACTTCTGTGTGTGTGTGTGTGTGTGTGTGTGTGTGTGTGTGTGTGTGTGTGTGTGTGTGTTTAATGCCCTGCTCCTTGAAAGCTTGCTCAAGCATTGTCATTGTCTCAGCTGCAGTTTTCCCGAGCAAAAAAAAAAAAAAAAAAAAAAAAAAGACGCTCACTCTTTGGTCATTCAGATCTGCTATAGTGATAAGAGTACAAAAATCTCAAAAGTCAAGTGCACGAACAAAGGAAAAAAAAACGTCAGAAATATGGACTCAACACCCACAGTGCAATGCTACATGCCAGAGTGATTCACCAGACTGCACGCAGGTGGTACCTCCCAGTGCAATGGGGACTATTCCTTTTTTCCCACGATGTCGATCTATTCTGGGAAAATCAGAGTCCCCTCTCGTGTGCTGAGGGCGTGTAGAGAGCCATGCTGAGTGTGTGCAATTATGTTTTTAAGTCCAGTACATTATTGGATAGAACTACATTTTTTTAATCTGAAGTTTTTCAAAAATGTGATATGAAGTGCATTTGTGAGCTGAAGTACAAATATTATTAGTTGTAGAGAACATAAGTAATATTTTTACGATGCCTGCCAAGAGTACAAAAAAGCCAAAATTAATGTACAAGTGTATACCTCATACTCGATCACACTGAATGCAGTATGCTGAACAATGATTTTTTTCAAGTGCAATAAATAATAATTATGATATGAAGTGCTGCTGAACCTAAGTTGTAGGGTAAGTATTATAACTGATGCCGGAAAGCAATAAAGAACTGCATACAGTGTAAAGTTTTCCCACTCACAGGGCATAATGCCACTGTTACGGCTGGAAAACTAATCTCGAGCCACTTGGACAGGGTGATGACTCATCCTTATGATAGTGCATAAGGAAAAGTGGAATGTAGAGTGGAAAAGCTTAGGTGTTTGCGAGGGAAGCCAGCCGGTGTTACAATCACCACTTTGGTCAGTGATGCCAATGCTAACCAGGCTCGCCAAGCACGGTGCCAGGACTGTGCCCTCAGAGACTCTTCGTCAAAGCACCGAAAACCACTCAACTTCTATTCCTTCTTATTCATCGATGGGACAACCTGGAGACCCAGGGATGGTTTCATTTGCATGAGGAAGAGTTGGTAAGTAAAATGGTTTTTAAATTATTTTACTCATTATTTTACTTTTTCAGATAATTAGGTTTGAAAAAGAGCTATTTTGCCAGAAATGTTCATAGTGAGAGTGCACCAGGCTTGAAAATAGTCCAGCATTTGGAGGTTAAATATTGGAGATTCCGCCGATAACTTTACATTATTTTCTTTTCTTTTTTTTGATGCTCAAATCACCAAGGGAAAACACCCGGTCTCTGGCATCAACCTGCTGCATCCCGTTGACATATATATACATCTACACATTTTGTCACTGTCAGTCCCGTTGACATATATAAACGCGCATCAATTGTAATGTCCCTAATCTGCACAATTTTCAATGTTAGTGCGTGATTTTTCGTACGTATACACGGGACACCTTCCTCTACAAGATGTCAGGCAGGGTCAATGCCTTACCCTGCATGACCTCCCACCCCCCTGCACGCCATTGTCTCGGCAATTCACCTGTTACCAGTGACCTGACCACTAAAGACATGTCTTGCCACGGTACGAAACTCAAGGCCAGAGTGATTCCCCAATCGATGACAATGTGGAAGACAAAGTTTACATAGCATTAGAGGAAGAAACAGTCAGAAATGATGGTCAGGTAATGTCGCCAAAAAAGGCCAGGTATGTTGATATGTTTGGTGAGTGGAACAATGCTTATATTGCCTATATTACTGTGTGAAAACCAATATAATCTCGTATTACGTATCAATTCGTACCAAATAAATAAATACCGTTTGAGTGGTAGGGAATAGTTACCCTCCCATAGAACTCGTTTTCTTTGGAGCCAGCCTGATAGAAAACCCAGTAAGGTAAGGGGTACTGCTACCTGTATTGAGTATTTTAAACCTCAGGTGAGCGATTTCTCTATGAATTTTCGATGTTTCTCACCAAAAGCGGAGGTTTGAGCCAAAAAAATTCTTTTCCAAGATTGGTCGGGATTGGGGGGAGTCAGTGGAGGAAAATCGGTCGGGACGGAGAGTGTTAATCATCTCATCAATAACCAAGTCTTTATCGTTCCAGTTTTGTCTACATGACAGATTGGCAGCCACCATAGTATAATTTAACACTGCACGTATGATGAATGATATGGTTCCTCGCTTTACACCAGCACTCACATACCATTGGAATATGTTACTCAACAAATCCTGAGCAGAACTTCAGTTTTCTATGTTTCAAAATATGTGCTCCACAATACTCAATGAACTTATCTAAATTTAATTAATAGCCAAAAATCATCCAGGAAGAAATCACCCAGGGGAAACACCCCGTTTCTTATTTTCACCGTGTGATTGATATATCAGAGGGAAATTGTGATAACGGCCTTGTTTGCTCATCAAGTGCTCAGAAAGCACACTTTACTGGTAATAATGCCTATGAGATAAAAGAAATGCTCGGTATCTACCCCTGTGGCGTATTTGCAACATTCTTAGGTATTTCTCGGGTTTTCATTTAGTGGAGTAACACCTATCATTCCCTCAATATCATTATCTCCCACTTACAGAGAAGCATCTGTCTGCTGCTACTGGCTCTGGCTCTTCTGCCTTGTATACGGTGGCCACTTCTATAACGTCAAAAAGGACATTTCAGTCATCGACTCACTGGACCCAGAAGAAAACCAAAAGCAACAGACAAGTCTTTTGCCAGACGCCACAACCTGAGGAATGGCCTCATCCCTTCTGGCTTGTGTTGTACATGACTACTCAGCAACGGCTCCCTTTTTTACGTCACATCACCGCCAATATATGCTCTTGCACATTTACTTCTCGTTGTAAGTCTCCATCTCCTTTTCCCAACCATCTCACTCCCACACAATCTGCTGGTCAGTCTCACTCCTCTACAGTAAGATTTTCTAGTTCACTGAATTCGGGATGTGTATTTAATGATATCATAGGAATATCACTTTTATTAAATATATTTCTTTCCGGTCTCCTTCCACAAAGAAATAATCCCCAAAACATAAATATTCCATCAGTACCCGAGACTTCAGTTTATTCGTAACTAATTAAACCAAAACTTCCTGCTGTTCCTCTTGTTCCTACCTCTCCTTCCCTCTTCCATCCTCTCCTTTCCTCCGCTCCCCTCCTCTTGCTATCTCCTCTCTCCTGCTGTTGCTTCCTAATGTCTCCTCCTCTCGTTTCCTCCTCTCTCCTCCTATTCTTTCCTCCATTCCTTCCTTCTTTTTCTCTCCTCTCTCCTCTTCTTTACCTTCTGCAACGGATAGCTAGAAAAACTATCCATCGCTCCGAATTTTACCCTAAGAAAAGCGAACGACTAAAGACACTGAACATCTTTTTTTTTTCATGAAAAAATAAATAAACAACCGACGGCCCAGGGAAGATCTAATATAAGTATTCAAAATTCTTAACAAATTTGTCGATGTTAGATATGATAATATGCTGGCAATACAGAATGATAATGTGACTAGAAATAATGCAATGAATCTCAAAAGCAGGAGATGCAACACTAATACCGTATAGGGAAAAATT